>NC_142640.1:24922796-25238488 GCF_053813885.1 Theobroma cacao | reverse complement strand
TCGCTCAAAATGGTTTTACAATCTCATTATTTATTTTCAGATGAATTTTCTTACATTTTTGGTTAAAATCGATTATATTTAAATGTTTGTCTCGAGAAACGTCAAGCGAAGGCCATCGATTAACAAGAAAAGTCCATTTATAGTCACTCATGCCTTCGACAGCCTCATTATTCACTTTAAATGATTTTATAATCTCATTATTGATTTTATGTTAAATTTTCTTACATTTTTAGTTAAAACAGACTATAATTGAATGTTTACCTCGGGGAACATGAAGCAAAAGCCATCGATTGGGAAGAAAAAACCATTTATAATCACTCATGCCTTCGAAACCCTTATTGCTCACTTTAAATGGCTTTATGATTTGATTATTCACTTTAAGCTGAATTTTTTTACATTTTTTGTTAAAACAGATTATAATTGATTGTTTACCTCGAGAAACGTGAAGCGAAAGCCATCGATTGAGAAGAAAAGAACATTTATAGTCACTCATGCCTTCGAAAGCCTTATTATTACTTGCTTAAAATTGTTTTACAATCTGAATATTTTTTTTGAAATGAATTTTCTTACTTTTTTGGTCAAAACAGATTATATTTAAATGTTTATCTTGAGAAACGTGAAGCGAAAGCCATCGATTGACAAGAAAAGTTCATCTATAGTCACCTATGCCTTCGAAAGCCTTATTACTCGCTCAAAATGGTTTTACAATCTCATTATTTATTTTCAGATGAATTTTCTTACATTTTTGGTTAAAATCGATTATATTTAAATGTTTGTCTCGAGAAACGTCAAGCGAAGGCCATCGATTAACAAGAAAAGTCCATTTATAGTCACTCATGCCTTCGACAGCCTCATTATTCACTTTAAATGATTTTATAATCTCATTATTGATTTTATGTTAAATTTTCTTACATTTTTAGTTAAAACAGACTATAATTGAATGTTTACCTCGGGGAACATGAAGCAAAAGCCATCGATTGGGAAGAAAAAACCATTTATAATCACTCATGCCTTCGAAACCCTTATTGCTCACTTTAAATGGCTTTATGATTTGATTATTCACTTTAAGCTTAATTTTTTTACATTTTTTGTTAAAACATATTATAATTGAATGTTTAGCTCGAGAAACGTGAAGTGAAAGCCATCGATTGAGAGGAAAAGAACATTTATAGTCACTTATGCCTTCGAAAGCCTTATTACTTGCTTAAAATTGTTTTACAATCTCATTATATTTTTTAAAATGAATTTTCTTACATTTTTGGTTAAAACAGATTATATTCAAATGTTTGTCTCGAGAAACGTGAAGTGAAAGCCATCGATTGATAAGAAAAGTCCATTTACAGTCACTCATGCCTTCGAAAGCCTTATTACTCGCTTAAAATGGTTTTACAGTCTCATTATTTATTTTTAGATGAATTTTCTTACATTTTTGGTTAAAACAGATTGTAATTGAATGTTTGCCTCGGGAAACATAAAGCGAAAGCCATCGATTGACAAGAAAAGTCCATTTATAGTCCCTCATGCCTTCGAAACCCTTATTGCTCACTTTAAATGGCTTTATGATTGGATTATTAACTTTAAGCTGAATTGTTTTACATTTTTTATTAAAATAGATTATAATTGAATGTTTACTTAGGGAAACGTGAAGCGAAAACCATCGATTGAGAAGAAAAGAACATTTATAGTCACTCATGCCTTCGGAAGCCTTATTACTAGCTTAAAATTGTTTTACAATCTCATTATTTTTTAAAAAATAAATTTTCTTACATTTTTGACTAAAATAGATTATATTTAGTTGTTTGTCTCGAGAAACGTTAAGCGAAAGCCATCGATTGGCAAGCAAAGTCCATTTATAGTCACTCATGCCTTCGAAAGCCTCATTATTCACTTTAAATGATTTTACAATCTCATTAATGATTTTATGTTGAATTTTCTTACATTTTTAGTTAAAACATACTATAATTGAATGTTTACCTCGGGAAACAAGAAGCAAAAGCCATCGCTTGAGAAGAAAAGACCATTTATAATCACCCATGCCTTTGAAACCCTTATCGCTCAATTTAAATGGCTTTATGATTTGATTATTAACTTTAAGCTGAATTTTTTTACATTTTTTGTTAAAACAGATTATAATTGAATGTTTACCTCGAGAAACGTGAAGCGAAAGCCATCGATTGAGAGGAAAAGAACATTCATAGTCACTAATGCCTTCGAAAGCCTTATTACTTGCTTAAAATTGTTTTACAATCTCATTATTTTTTTAAAAATGAATTTTCTTACATTTTTAGTTAAAACAGACTATAATTGAATGTTTACCTCGGGGAACATGAAGCAAAAGCCATCGATTGGGAAGAAAAAACCATTTATAATCACTCATGCATGCGAAACCCTTATTGCTCACTTTAAATGGCTTTATGATTTCATTATTCACTTTAAGCTTAATTTTTTTACATTTTTTGTTAAAACATATTATAATTGAATGTTTACCTCGAGAAACGTGAAGTGAAAGCCATCGATTGAGAGGAAAAGAACATTTGTAGTCACTCATGCCTTCGAAAGCCTTATTACTTGCTTAAAATTGTTTTACAATCTCATTATTTTTTTTAAAATGAATTTTCTTACATTTTTGGTTAAAACAGATTATATTCAAATGTTTGTCTCGAGAAACGAGAAGCGAAAGCTATCGATTGACAAGAAAAGTTCATTTATAGTCACTCATGCCTTCGAAAACCTTATTACTCGCTTAAAATGGTTTTACAATCTCATTATTTAATTTCAGATGAATTTTCTTACATTTTTTGTTAAAACAGATTGTAATTGAATGTTTGCCTCAGGAAACATGAAGCGAAAGCCATCGATTGACAAGAAAAGTCCATTTATAGTCTCTCATGCCTTCGAAACCCTTATTGCTCACTTTAAATGGCTTTATGATTTGATTATTAAATTTAAGCTGAATTTTTTTACATTTTTTGTTGAAACAGATTATAATTGAATGTTTACCTCGAGAAACGTGAAGCGAAAGCCATCGATTGAGAGGAAAAGAACATTTATAGTCACTCATGCCTTCGAAAGCCTTATTACTTGCTTAAAATTGTTTCACAATCTCATTATTTTTTTAAAATGAATTTTCTTACATTTTTGGTTAAAATATATTATATTTAAATGATTATCTCGAGAAACGTGAAGCGAAGGCCATCGATTGACAAGAAAAGTCCATTTATAGTGACTCATGCCTTCGAAAGCCTCATTATTCACTTTAAATAATTTTATAATCTCATTATTGATTTTATGTTGAATTTTCTTACATTTTTAGTTAAAACAGACTATAATTGAATGTTTACCTCGGGAAACATGAAGCAAAAGCCATCGATTGAGAGGAAAAGAACCTTTATAGTTACTCATACCTTCCAAAGCCTTATTACTTGCTTAAAATTGTTTTACAATCTCATTATTTTTTTTAAAATGGATTTTCTTACATTTTTGGTTAAAACAGATTATATTCAAATGTTTGTCTCGAGAAACGTGAAGCTAAAGCCATCGATTGACAAGAAAAGTCCATTTATAGTCACTCATGCCTTCGAAAGCCTTATTACTCGCTCAAAATGGTTTTACAATCTCATTATTTATTTTCAGATGAATTTTCTTACATTTTTGGTTAAAATAGATTATATTTAAATGTTTGTCTCGAGAAACGTCAAGCGAAGGCCATCGATTAACAAGAAAAGTCCATTTATAGTCACTCATGCCTTCGAAAGCCTCATTATTCACTTTAAATGATTTTATAATCTCATTATTGATTTTATGTTGAATTTTCTTACACTTTTAGTTAAAACAGACTATAATTCAATGTTTACCTCGGAAAACAAGAAGCAAAAGAAATCGATTGAGAAGAAAAGACCGTTTATAGTCTCTCATGCCTTCGAAACCCTTATTGCTCACTTTAAATGGCTTTATGATTTGATTATTAACTTTAAGCTGAATTTTTTTACATTTATTGTTAAAACAGATTATAATTGATTGTTTACCTCGAGAAACGTGAAGCGAAAGCCATCGATTAAGAAGAAAAGAACATTTGTAGTCACTCATGGCTTCGAAAGCCTTATTATTACTTGCTTAAAATTGTTTTACAATCTGAATATTTTTTTTAAAAAGAATTTTCTTACTTTTTTGGTCAAAACAGATTATATTTAAATGTTTATCTTGAGAAACGTGAAGCGAAAGCCATCGATTGATAAGAAAAGTCCATTTATAGTCACCCATGCCTTCGAAAGCCTTATTACTCGCTTAAAATGGTTTTACAATCTCATTATTTATTTTCAGATGAATTTTTTTACATTTTTGGTTAAAACATATTGTAATTGAATGTTTGCCTCGGGAAACATAAAGCGAAAGCCATCGATTGACAAGAAAAGTCCATTTACAGTCCCTCATGCCTTCGAAACCCTTATTGCTCACTTTAAATGGCTTTATGATTTGATTATTAACTTTCAGCTGAATTTTTTTAAATTTTTTATTAAAACAGAATATAATTGAATGTTTACCTCGAGAAACGTGAAGTGAAAGCCATCGATTGAGAGGAAAAGAACATTCATAGTCACTCATGCATTCGAAAGCCTTATTACTTGCTTAAAATTGTTTTACAATCTCATTATTTTCTTTAAAATGAATTTTCTTACATTTTTGGCTAAAATAGATTATATTTAATTGTTTGTCTCGAGAAACAAAAAGCAAAAGCGATCGATTGACAAGCAAAGTCAATTTATAGTCACTCATGCCTTCGAAAGCCTCATTATTCACTTTAAATGATTTTATAATCTCATTATTGATTTTATGTTGAATTTTCTTACATTTTTAGTTAAAACAGACTATAATTCAATGTTTACCTCGGGAAACAAGAAGCAAAAGCCATCGATTGAGAAGAAAAGACCATTTATAGTCACTCATGCCTTCGAAACCCTTATTGCTCACTTTAAATGGCTTTATGATTTGATTATTAACTTTAAGCTGAATTTTTTTACATATTTTGTTAAAACAGATTATAATTGAATGTTTACCTCGAGAAATGTGAAGTGAAAGCCATCGATTGAGAGGAAAAGAACATTCATAGTCACTCATGCCTTCGAAAGCCTTATTACTTGCTTAAAATTGTTTTGCAATCTCATTATTTTTTTTAAAATTAATTTTCTTACAATTTTAGTTAAAACAGATTATATTCAAATGTTTGTCTCGAGAAACATGAAGCGAAAGCCATCGATTGACAAGAAAAGTCCATTTATCGTCACCAATGCCTTCGAAAGCCTTATTACTCGCTTAAAATGGTTTTACAATCTCATTATTTATATTCAGATGAATTTTCTTACATTTTTGGTTAAAACATATTGTAATTGAATGTGTGCCTCGGGAAACATGAAGCGAAAGCCATCTATTGACAAGAAAAGTCCATTTATAGTCACTCATGCCTTCGAAACCCTTATTGCTCACTTTAAATGGCTTTATGATTTGATTATTAACTTTAAGCTGAATTTTTTTACATTTTTTGTTGAAACAGATTATAATTGAATGTTTACCTCGAGAAACGTGAAGCGAAAGCCATCGATTGAGAAGAAAAGAACATTTATAGTCACTCATGCCTTCGAAAGCCTTATTATTACTTGCTTAAAATTGTTTTACAATCTGAATATTGTTTTTAAAATGAATTTTCTTACTTTTTTGGTCAAAACAGATTATATTTAAATGTTTATCTTGAGAAACGTGAAGCGAAAGCCATCGATTGACAAGAAAAGTTCATTTATAGTCACCCATGCCTTCGAAAGCCTTATTACTCGCTCAAAATGGTTTTACAATCTCATTATTTATTTTCAGATGAATTTTCTTACATTTTTGGTTAAAATCGATTATATTTAAATGTTTGTCTCGAGAAACGTCAAGCGAAGGCCATCGATTAACAAGAAAAGTCCATTTATAGTCACTCATGCCTTCGACAGCCTCATTATTCACTTTAAATGATTTTATAATCTCATTATTGATTTTATGTTAAATTTTCTTACATTTTTAGTTAAAACAGACTATAATTGAATGTTTACCTCGGGGAACATGAAGCAAAAGCCATCGATTGGGAAGAAAAAACCATTTATAATCACTCATGCCTTCGAAACCCTTATTGCTCACTTTAAATGGCTTTATGATTTGATTATTCACTTTAAGCTTAATTTTTTTACATTTTTTGTTAAAACATATTATAATTGAATGTTTAGCTCGAGAAACGTGAAGTGAAAGCCATCGATTGAGAGGAAAAGAACATTTATAGTCACTTATGCCTTCGAAAGCCTTATTACTTGCTTAAAATTGTTTTACAATCTCATTATATTTTTTAAAATGAATTTTCTTACATTTTTGGTTAAAACAGATTATATTCAAATGTTTGTCTCGAGAAACGTGAAGTGAAAGCCATCGATTGATAAGAAAAGTCCATTTACAGTCACTCATGCCTTCGAAAGCCTTATTACTCGCTTAAAATGGTTTTACAGTCTCATTATTTATTTTTAGATGAATTTTCTTACATTTTTGGTTAAAACAGATTGTAATTGAATGTTTGCCTCGGGAAACATAAAGCGAAAGCCATCGATTGACAAGAAAAGTCCATTTATAGTCCCTCATGCCTTCGAAACCCTTATTGCTCACTTTAAATGGCTTTATGATTTGATTATTAACTTTAAGCTGAATTTTTTTACAGTTTTTGTTAAAACAGATTATAATAGAATGTTTACCTAGGGAAACATTAAGCGAAAGCCATCGATTGAGAAGAAAAGAACATTTATAGTCACTCATGCCTTCGAAAGCCTTATTATTACTTGCTTAAAATTGTTTTACAATCTGAATATTATTTTTAAAATGAATTTTCTTACTTTTTTGGTCAAAACAGATTATATTTAAATGTTTATCTTGAGAAATGTGAAGCGAAAGCCATCGATTGACAAGAAAAGTTCATTTATAGTCACCCATGCCTTCGAAAGCCTTATTACTCGCTCAAAATGGTTTTACAATCTCATTATTTATTTTCATATGAATTTTCTTACATTTTTGGTTAAAATCGATTATATTTAAATGTTTGTCTCGAGAAACGTCAAGCGAAGGCCATCGATTAACAAGAAAAGTCCATTTATAGTCACTCATGCCTTCGAAAGCCTCATTATTCACTTTAAATGATTTTATAATCTCATTATTGATTTTATGTTGAATTTTCTTACACTTTTAGTTAAAACAGACTATAATTCAATGTTTACCTCGGAAAACAAGAAGCAAAAGAAATCGATTGAGAAGAAAAGACCGTTTATAGTCTCTCATGCCTTCGAAACCCTTATTGCTCACTTTAAATGGCTTTATGATTTGATTATTAACTTTAAGCTGAATTTTTTTACATTTATTGTTAAAACAGATTATAATTGATTGTTTACCTCAAGAAACGTGAAGCGAAAGCCATCGATTAAGAAGAAAAGAACATTTGTAGTCACTCATGGCTTCGAAAGCCTTATTATTACTTGCTTAAAATTGTTTTACAATCTGAATATTTTTTTTAAAAAGAATTTTCTTACTTTTTTGGTCAAAACAGATTATATTTAAATGTTTATCTTGAGAAACGTGAAGCGAAAGCCATCGATTGATAAGAAAAGTCCATTTATAGTCACTCATGCCTTCGAAAGCCTTATTACTCGCTTAAAATGGTTTTACAATCTCATTATTTATTTTCAGATGAATTTTTTTACATTTTTGGTTAAAACATATTGTAATTGAATGTTTGCCTCGGGAAACATAAAGCGAAAGCCATCGATTGACAAGAAAAGTCCATTTACAGTCCCTCATGCCTTCGAAACCCTTATTGCTCACTTTAAATGGCTTTATGATTTGATTATTAACTTTCAGCTGAATTTTTTTAAATTTTTTATTAAAACAGAATATAATTGAATGTTTACCTCGAGAAACGTGAAGTGAAAGCCATCGATTGAGAGGAAAAGAACATTCATAGTCACTCATGCCTTCGAAAGCCTTATTACTTGCTTAAAATTGTTTTACAATCTCATTATTTTCTTTAAAATGAATTTTCTTACATTTTTGTCTAAAATAGATTATATTTAATTGTTTGTCTCGAGAAACAAAAAGCAAAAGCGATCGATTGACAAGCAAAGTCAATTTATAGTCACTCATGCCTTCGAAAGCCTCATTATTCACTTTAAATGATTTTATAATCTCATTATTGATTTTATGTTGAATTTTCTTACATTTTTAGTTAAAACAGACTATAATTCAATGTTTACCTCGGGAAACAAGAAGCAAAAGCCATCGATTGAGAAGAAAAGACCATTTATAGTCACTCATGCCTTCGAAACCCTTATTGCTCACTTTAAATGGCTTTATGATTTGATTATTAACTTTAAGCTGAATTTTTTTACATATTTTGTTAAAACAGATTATAATTGAATGTTTACCTCGAGAAATGTGAAGTGAAAGCCATCGATTGAGAGGAAAAGAACATTCATAGTCACTCATGCCTTCGAAAGCCTTATTACTTGCTTAAAATTGTTTTGCAATCTCATTATTTTTTTTAAAATTAATTTTCTTACAATTTTAGTTAAAACAGATTATATTCAAATGTTTGTCTCGAGAAACATGAAGCGAAAGCCATCGATTGACAAGAAAAGTCCATTTATCGTCACCAATGCCTTCGAAAGCCTTATTACTCGCTTAAAATGGTTTTACAATCTCATTATTTATATTCAGATGAATTTTCTTACATTTTTGGTTAAAACATATTGTAATTGAATGTGTGCCTCGGGAAACATGAAGCGAAAGCCATCTATTGACAAGAAAAGTCCATTTATAGTCACTCATGCCTTCGAAACCCTTATTGCTCACTTTAAATGGCTTTATGATTTGATTATTAACTTTAAGCTGAATTTTTTTACATTTTTTGTTAAAACAGATTATAATTGAATGTTTACCTCGAGAAACGTGAAGCGAAAGCCATCGATTGAGAAGAAAAGAACATTTATAGTCACTCATGCCTTCGAAAGCCTTATTATTACTTGCTTAAAATTGTTTTACAATCTGAATATTGTTTTTAAAATGAATTTTCTTACTTTTTTGGTCAAAACAGATTATATTTAAATGTTTATCTTGAGAAACGTGAAGCGAAAGCCATCGATTGACAAGAAAAGTTCATTTATAGTCACCCATGCCTTCGAAAGCCTTATTACTCGCTCAAAATGGTTTTACAATCTCATTATTTATTTTCAGATGAATTTTCTTACATTTTTGGTTAAAATCGATTATATTTAAATGTTTGTCTCGAGAAACGTCAAGCGAAGGCCATCGATTAACAAGAAAAGTCCATTTATAGTCACTCATGCCTTCGACAGCCTCATTATTCACTTTAAATGATTTTATAATCTCATTATTGATTTTATGTTAAATTTTCTTACATTTTTAGTTAAAACAGACTATAATTGAATGTTTACCTCGGGGAACATGAAGCAAAAGCCATCGATTGGGAAGAAAAAACCATTTATAATCACTCATGCCTTCGAAACCCTTATTGCTCACTTTAAATGGCTTTATGATTTGATTATTCACTTTAAGCTTAATTTTTTTACATTTTTTGTTAAAACATATTATAATTGAATGTTTAGCTTGAGAAACGTGAAGTGAAAGCCATCGATTGAGAGGAAAAGAACATTTATAGTCACTTATGCCTTCGAAAGCCTTATTACTTGCTTAAAATTGTTTTACAATCTCATTATATTTTTTAAAATGAATTTTCTTACATTTTTGGTTAAAACAGATTATATTCAAATGTTTGTCTCGAGAAACGTGAAGTGAAAGCCATCGATTGATAAGAAAAGTCCATTTACAGTCACTCATGCCTTCGAAAGCCTTATTACTCGCTTAAAATGGTTTTACAGTCTCATTATTTATTTTTAGATGAATTTTCTTACATTTTTTGTTAAAACAGATTGTAATTGAATGTTTGCCTCGGGAAACATAAAGCGAAAGCCATCGATTGACAAGAAAAGTCCATTTATAGTCCCTCATGCCTTCGAAACCCTTATTGCTCACTTTAAATGGCTTTATGATTTGATTATTAACTTTAAGCTGAATTTTTTTACAGTTTTTGTTAAAACAGATTATAATAGAATGTTTACCTAGGGAAACATTAAGCGAAAGCCATCGATTGAGAAGAAAAGAACATTTATAGTCACTCATGCCTTCGAAAGCCTTATTATTACTTGCTTAAAATTGTTTTACAATCTGAATATTGTTTTTAAAATGAATTTTCTTACTTTTTTGGTCAAAACAGATTATATTTAAATGTTTATCTTGAGAAATGTGAAGCGAAAGCCATCGATTGACAAGAAAAGTTCATTTATAGTCACCCATGCCTTCGAAAGCCTTATTACTCGCTCAAAATGGTTTTACAATCTCATTATTTATTTTCATATGAATTTTCTTACATTTTTGGTTAAAATCGATTATATTTAAATGTTTGTCTCGAGAAACATCAAGCGAAGGCCATCGATTAGCAAGAAAAGTCCATTTATAGTCACTCATGCCTTCGGAAGCCTCATTATTCACTTTAAATGATTTTATAATCTCATTATTGATTTTATGTTAAATTTTCTTACATTTTTAGTTAAAACAGACTATAATTGAATGTTTACCTCGGGGAACATGAAGCAAAAGCCATCGATTGGGAAGAAAAAACCATTTATAATCACTCATGCATGCGAAACCCTTATTGCTCACTTTAAATGGCTTTATGATTTCATTATTCACTTTAAGCTTAATTTTTTTACATTTTTTGTTAAAACATATTATAATTGAATGTTTACCTCGAGAAACGTGAAGTGAAAGCCATCGATTGAGAGGAAAAGAACATTTGTAGTCACTCATGCCTTCGAAAGCCTTATTACTTGCTTAAAATTGTTTTACAATCTCATTATTTTTTTTAAAATGAATTTTCTTACATTTTTGGTTAAAACAGATTATATTCAAATGTTTGTCTCTAGAAACGAGAAGCGAAAGCTATCGATTGACAAGAAAAGTTCATTTATAGTCACTCATGCCTTCGAAAGCCTTATTACTCGCTTAAAATGGTTTTACAATCTCATTATTTAATTTCAGATGAATTTTCTTACATTTTTGGTTAAAACAGATTGTAATTGAATGTTTGCCTCAGGAAACATGAAGCGAAAGCCATCGATTGACAAGAAAAGTCCATTTATAGTCTCTCATGCCTTCGAAACCCTTATTGCTCACTTTAAATGGCTTTATGATTTGATTATTAAATTTAAGCTGAATTTTTTTACATTTTTTGTTAAAACAAATTATAATTGAATGTTTACCTCGAGAAACGTGAAGCGAAAGCCATCGATTGAGAGGAAAAGAACATTTATAGTCACTCATGCCTTCGAAAGCCTTATTACTTGCTTAAAATTGTTTCACAATCTCATTATTTTTTTTAAAATGAATTTTCTTACATTTTTGGTTAAAATATATTATATTTAAATGATTATCTCGAGAAACGTAAAGCGAAGGCCATCGATTGACAAGAAAAGTCCATTTATAGTGACTCATGGCTTCGAAAGCCTCATTATTCACTTTAAATGATTTTATAATCTCATTGTTGATTTTATGTTGAATTTTCTTACATTTTTAGTTAAAACAGACTATAATTGAATGTTTACCTCGGGAAACATGAAGCAAAAGCCATCGATTGAGAGGAAAAGAACCTTTATAGTTACTCATACCTTCCAAAGCCTTATTACTTGCTTAAAATTGTTTTACAATCTCATTATTTTTTTTAAAATGGATTTTCTTACATTTTTGGTTAAAACAGATTATATTCAAATGTTTGTCTCGAGAAACGTGAAGCTAAAGCCATCGATTGACAAGAAAAGTCCATTTATAGTCACTCATGCCTTCGAAAGCCTTATTACTCGCTCAAAATGGTTTTACAATCTCATTATTTATTTTAAGATGAATTTTCTTACACTTTTGGTTAAAATAGATTATATTTAAATGTTTATCTCGAGAAACGTGAAGCGAAGGCCATCGATTAACAAGAAAAGTCCATTTATAGTCACTCATGCCTTCGAAAGCCTTATTACTCGCTTAAAATTGTTTTACAATCTCATTATTTATTTTCAGATGAATTTTCTAACATTTTTTGTTAAGACAGATTGTAATTGAATGTTTGCCTTGGGAAACATGATGCGGAAGCCATCGATTGACAAGAAAAGTCCACTTATAGTCACTCATGCCTTTGAAACCTTTATTGCCCACTTTAAATGGCTTTATGATTTGATTATTAACTTTAAGCTGAATTGTTTTACAGTTTTTGTTAAAACAGATTATAATAGAATGTTTACCTAGGGAAACATTAAGCGAAAGCCATCGATTGAGAAGAAAAGAACATTTATAGTCACTCATGCCTTCGAAAGCCTTATTATTTGCTTAAAATGGTTTTACAATCTCATTATTTTTTTAAAAATGAATTTTCTTACATTTTTGGTTAAAATAGATTATATTTAAATGTTTGTCATGAGAAACGTGAAGCAAAAGCAATCGATTGATAAAAAAAGTCCATTTATAGTCACTCATGCCTTCGAAAGCCTCATTATTCACTTTAAATGATTTTATAATCTCATTATTGATTTTATGTTGAATTTTCTTATATTTTTGGTTAAAACAGAATATAATTGAATGTTTACCTCAAGAAACATGAAGCAAAAGCCATCGATTGAGAAGAAAAGACCATTTATAGTCTCTCATGCCTTCGAAACCCTTATTGCTCACTTTAAATGGCTTTATGATTTGATTATTAACTTTAAGCTGAATTTTTTTACATTGTTTGCTAAAACATATTATAATTGAATGTTTACCTCGAGAAACTTGAAGCGAAAGCCATCGATTGAGAAGAAAAGAACATTTATAGTCACTCATGCCTTCGAAAGCCTTATTATTACTTGCTTAAAATTGTTTTACAATCTGAATATTTTTTTTAAAATCAATTTTCTTACTTTTTTGGTCAAAACAGATTATATTTAAATGTTTATCTTGAGAAACGTGAAGCAAAAGCCATCGATTGACAAGAAAAGTTCATTTATAGTCACCCATGCCTTCGAAAGCCTTATTACTCGCTCAAAATGGTTTTACAATCTCATTATTTATTTTCAGATGAATTTTCTTACATTTTTGGTTAAAATAGATTATATTTAAATGTTTGTCTCGAGAAACGTCAAGCGAAGGCCATCGATTAACAAGAAAAGTCCATTTATAGTCACTCATGCCTTCGAAAGCCTCATTATTCACTTTAAATGATTTTATAATCTCATTATTGATTTTATGTTGAATTTTCTTACACTTTTAGTTAAAACAGACTATAATTCAATGTTTACCTCGGAAAACAAGAAGCAAAAGCCATCGATTGAGAAGAAAAGACCGTTTATAGTCTCTCATGCCTTCGGAACGCTTATTGCTCACTTTAAATGGCTTTATGATTTGATTATTAACTTTAAGCTGAATTTTTTTACATTTATTGTTAAAACAGATTATAATTGATTCTTTACCTCGAGAAACGTGAAGCGAAAGCCATCGATTGATAAGAAAAGAACATTTGTAGTCACTCATGGCTTCGAAAGCCTTATTATTACTTGCTTAAAATTGTTTTACAATCTGAATATTTTTTTTAAAAAGAATTTTCTTACTTTCTTGGTCAAAACAGATTATATTTAAATGTTTATCTTGAGAAACGTGAAGCGAAAGCCATCGATTGATAAGAAAAGTCCATTTATAGTCACTCATGCATTCGGAAGCCTTATTACTCGCTTAAAATGGTTTTACAATCTCATTATTTATTTTCAGATGAATTTTTTTACATTTTTGGTTAAAACATATTGTAATTGAATGTTTGCCTCGGGAAACATAAAGCGAAAGCCATCGATTGACAAGAAAAGTCCATTTATAGTCCCTCATGTCTTCGAAACCCTTATTGCTCACTTTAAATGGCTTTATGATTTGATTATTAACTTTAAGCTGAATTTTTTTAAATTTTTTATTAAAACAGAATATAATTGAATGTTTACCTCGAGCAACGTGAAGTGAAAGCCATCGATTGAGAGGAAAAGAACATTCATAGTCACTCATGCCTTCGAAAGCCTTATTACTTGCTTAAAATTGTTTTACAATCTCATTATTTTTTTTAAAATGAATTTTCTTACATTTTTGGCTAAAATAGATTATATTTAATTGTTTGTCTCGAGAAACGTAAAGCAAAAGCCATCGATTGACAAGAAAAGTCAATTTATAGTCACTCATGCCTTCGAAAGCCTCATTATTCACTTTAAATGATTTTATAATCTCATTATTGATTTTATGTTGAATTTTCTTACATTTTTAGTTAAAACAGACTATAATTCAATGTTTACCTCGGGAAACAAGAAGCAAAAGCCATCGATTGAGAAGAAAAGACCATTTATAGTCACTCATGCCTTCGAAACCCTTATTGCTCACTTTAAATGGCTTTATGATTTGATTATTAACTTTAAGCTGAATTTTTTTACATATTTTGTTAAAACAGAATATAATTGAATGTTTACCTCGAGAAATGTGAAGTGAAAGCCATCGATTGAGAGGAAAAGAACATTCATAGTCACTCATGCCTTCGAAAGCCTTATTACTTGCTTAAAATTGTTTTACAATCTCATTATTTTTTTTAAAATGAATTTTCTTACATTTTTAGTTAAAACAGATTATATTCAAATGTTTGTCTTGAGAAACATGAAGCGAAAGCCATCGATTGACAAGAAAAGTCCATTTATCGTCACCAATGCCTTCGAAAGCCTTATTACTCGCTTAAAATGGTTTCACAATCTCATTATTTATATTCAGATGAATTTTCTTACATTTTTGGTTAAAACATATTGTAATTGAATGTGTGCCTCGGGAAACATGAAGCGAAAGCCATCTATTGACAAGAAAAGTCCATTTGTAATCACTCATGCCTTCGAAACCCTTATTGCTCACTTTAAATGGCTTTATGATTTGATTATTAACTTTAAGCTGAATTTTTTTACATTTTTTGTTAAAACAGATTATAATTGAATGTTTACCTCGAGAAACGTGAAGCGAAAGCCATCGATTGAGAAGAAAAGAACATTTATAGTCACTCATGCCTTCGAAAGCCTTATTATTACTTGCTTAAAATTGTTTTACAATCTGAATATTTTTTTTAAAATAAATTTTCTTACTTTTTTGGTCAAAACAGATTATATTTAAATGTTTATCTTGAGAAACGTGAAGCGAAAGCCATCGGTTGACAAGAAAAGTTCATTTATAGTCACCCATGCCTTCGAAAGCCTTATTACTCGCTCAAAATGGATTTACAATCTCATTATTTATTTTCAGATGAATTTTCTTACATTTTTTGTTAAAATCGATTATATTTAAATGTTTGTCTTGAGAAACGTCAAGCGAAGGCCATCGATTAACAAGAAAAGTCCATTTATAGTCATTCATGCCTTCGACAGCCTCATTATTCACTTTAAATGATTTTATAATCTCATTATTGATTTTATGTTAAATTTTCTTACATTTTTAGTCAAAACAGACTATAATTGAATGTTTACCTCGGGGAACATGAAGCAAAAGCCATCGATTGGGAAGAAAAAACCATTTATAATCACTCATGCCTTCGAAACCCTTATTGCTCACTTTAAATGGCTTTATGATTTGATTATTCACTTTAAGCTTAATTTTTTTACATTTTTTGTTAAAACATATTATAATTGAATGTTTAGCTCGAGAAACGTGAAGGGAAAGCCATCGATTGAGAGGAAAAGAACATTTATAGTCACTTATGCCTTCGAAAACCTTATTACTTGCTTAAAATTGTTTTACAATCTCATTATATTTTTTAAAATGAATTTTCTAACATTTTTGGTTAAAACAGATTATATTCAAATGTTTGTCTCGAGAAACGTGAAGTGAAAGCCATCGATTGATAAGAAAAGTCCATTTACAGTCACTCATGCCTTCGAAAGCCTTATTACTCGCTTAAAATGGTTTTACAGTCTCATTATTTATTTTTAGATGAATTTTCTTACATTTTTGGTTAAAACAGATTGTAATTGAATGTTTGCCTCGAGAAACATAAAGCGAAAGCCATCGATTGACAAGAAAAGTCCATTTATAGTCCCTCATGCCTTCGAAACCCTTATTGCTCACTTTAAATGGCTTTATGATTATATTATTAACTTTAAGCTGAATTTTTTTACATTTTTTATTAAAACAGAATATAATTGAATGTTTACCTAGGGAAACGTGAAGCGAAAGCCATCGACTGAGAAGAAAAGAACATTTATAGTCACTCATGCCTTCGAAAGCCTTATTACTTGCTTAAAATTGTTTTACAATCTCATTATTTTTTTTAAAATGAGTTTTCTTACATTTTTGGCTAAAATAGATTATATTTAATTGTTTGTCTCGAGAAACGTAAAGCGAAAGCCATCGATTGACAAGAAAAGTCCATTTATAATCACTCATGCCCTCGAAAGCCTTATTACTCGCTCAAAATGGTTTTACAATCTCATTATTTATTTTCAGATGAATTTTCTTACATTTTTGGTTAAAACATATTGTAATTGAATGTTTGCCTCAGGAAACATGAAGCGAAAGCCATCGATTGACAAGAAAAGTCCATTTATAGTCCCTCATGCCTTCGAAACCCTTATTGCTCACTTTAAATGGCTTTATGATTGGATTATTAACTTTAAGCTGAATTTTTTTACATTTTTTATTAAAATAGATTATAATTGAATGTTTACTTAGGGAAACATGAAGCGAAAACCATCGATTGAGAAGAAAAGAACATTTATAGTCACTCATGCCTTCGGAAGCCTTATTACTAGCTTAAAATTGTTTTACAATCTCATTAGTTTTTTAAAAATAAATTTTCTTACATTTTTGACTAAAATAGATTATATTTAGTTGTTTGTCTCGAGAAACGTTAAGCGAAAGGCATCGATTGACAAGCGAAGTCCATTTATAGTCACTCATGCCTTCGAAAGCCTCATTATTCACTTTAAATGATTTTACAATCTCATTAATGATTTTATGTTGAATTTTCTTACATTTTTAGTTAAAACAGACTATAATTGAATGTTTACCTCGGGAAACAAGAAGCAAAAGCCATCGCTTGAGAAGAAAAGACCATTTATAATCACCCATGCCTTTGAAACCCTTATCGCTCAATTTAAATGGCTTTATGATTTGATTATTAACTTTAAGCTGAATTTTTTTACATTTTTTGTTAAAACAGATTATAATTGAATGTTTACCTCGAGAAACGTGAAGCGAAAGCCATCAATTGAGAGGAAAAGAACATTCATAGTCACTAATGCCTTCGAAAGCCTTATTACTTGCTTAAAATTGTTTTACAGTCTCATTATTTTTTTTAAAATGAATTTTCTTACATTTTTGGTTAAAATATATTATATTTCAATGTTTGTCTTGAGAAACGTGAAGCGAAGGCCATCAATTGACAAGAAAAGTCCATGTATAGTCACTCATGCCTTCGAAAGCCTCATTATTCACTTTCAATGATTTTATAATCTCATTATTGATTTTATGTTGAATTTTCTTACATTTTTAGTCTAAACAGACTATAATTGAATGTTTACCTCGGGAGACATGAAACAAAAGCCATCGATTGAGAGGGAAAGAACATTTATAGTCACTCATACCTTCCAAAGCCTTATTACTTGCTTAAAATTGTTTTACAATCTCATTATTTTTTTTAAAATGGATTTTCTTACATTTTTGGTTAAAACAGATTATATTCAAATGTTTGTCTCGAGAAACGTGAAGCTAAAGCCATCGATTGACAAGAAAAGTCCATTTATAGTCACTCATGCCTTCGAAAGCCTTATTACTCGCTCAAAATGGTTTTACAATCTCATTATTTAATTTCAGCTGAATTTTCTTACATTTTTGGTTAAAACAGATTGTAATTGAATGTTTGCCTCAGGAAACATGAAGCGAAAGCCATCGATTGACAAGAAAAGTCCATTTATAGTCCCTCATGCCTTCGAAACCCTTATTGCTCACTTTAAATGGCTTTATGATTTGATTATTAACTTTAAGCTGAATTTTTTTACATTTTTTGTTAAAACAGATTATAATTGAATGTCTACCTCGAGAACCGTGAAGCGAAAGCCATCGATTGAGAGGAAAAGAACATTTATAGTCACTCATGCCTTCAAAAGCCTTATTACTCGCTCAAAATTGTTTCACAATCTCATTATTTTTTTAAAAATGAATTTTCTTACATTTTTGGTTAAAATATATTATATTTAAATGTTTATCTCGAGAAACGTGAAGCGAAGGCCATCGATTGACAAGAAAAGTCCATTTATAGTCACTCATGCCTTCGAAAGCCTCATTATTCACTTTAAATGATTTTATAATCTCATTATTGATTTTATGTTGAATTTTCTTACATTTTTAGTTAAAAACAGACTATAATTGAATGTTTACCTCGGGAAACATGAAACAAAAGCCATCGATTGAGAGGAAAAGAACATTTATAGTCACTCATACCTTCCAAAGCCTTATTACTTGCTTAAAATTGTTTTACAACCTCATTATTTTTTTTAAAATGGATTTTCTTACTTTTTTGGTTAAAACAGATTATATTCAAATGTTTGTCTCGAGAAACGTGAAGCTAAAGCCATCGATTGACAAGAAAAGTCCATTTATAGTCACTCATGCCTTCGAAAGCCTTATTACTCGCTCAAAATGGTTTTACAATCTCATTATTTATTTTCAGATGAATTTTCTTACACTTTTGGTTAAAACAGATTATATTCAAATGTTTGTCCCGAGAAACGTGAAGCTAAAGCCATCGATTGACAAGAAAAGTCCATTTATAGTCACTTATGCCTTCGAAAGCCTTATTACTCGCTCAAAATGGTTTTACAATCTCATTATTTATTTTCAGATGAATTTTCTTACACTTTTGGTTAAAATAGATTATATTTAAATGTTTGTCTTGAGAAACGTGAAGCGAAAGCCATCGATTGATAAAAAAAGTCTATTTATAGTGACTCATGCCTTCGAAAGCTCCATTATTCACTTTAAATGATTTTATAATCTCATTATTGATTTTATGTTGAATTTTCTTACATTTTTAGTTAAATAAGACTATAATTGAATGTTTACCTCGGGAAACATGAAGCAAAAGCCCTCGATTGAGAAGAAAAGACCATTTATAGTCACTCATGCCTTTGAAACCCTTATTGCTCACTTTAAATGCCTTTATGATTTGATTATTAACTTTAAGCTGAATTTTTTTACATTTTTTGTTAAACCAGATTATAATTGAATGTTTACCTCGAGAAACGTGAAACAAAAGCCATCGATTGAGAGGAAAAGAACATTTATAGTCACTTATGCCTTCCAAAGCCTTATTACTTGCTTAAAATTGTTTTACAATCTCATTATTTTTTTTAAAATGGATTTTCTTACATTTTTGGTTAAAACAGATTATATTCAAATGTTTGTCTCGAGAAACGTGAAGCTAAAGCCATCGATTGACAAGAAAAGTCCATTTATAGTCACTCATGCCTTCGAAAGCCTTATTACTCGCTCAAAATGGTTTTACAATCTCATTATTTATTTTCAGATGAATTTTCTTACACTTTTGGTTAAAATAGATTATATTTAAATGTTTGTCTCGAGAAACATGAAGCGAAGGCCATCGATTGACAAGAAAAATCCATTTATAATCACTCATGCCTTCGAATGCCTCATTATTCACTTTAAATGATTTTATAATCTCATTATTGATTTTATGTTGAATTTTCTTACATTTTTAGTTAAAACAGACTATAATTGAATGTTTACCTCAGGAAACATGAAGCAAAAACCATCGATTAAGAGGAAAAGAACATTTATAGTCACTCATACCTTCCAAAGCCTTATTACTTGCTTAAAATTGTTTTACAATCTCATTATTTTTTTTAAAATGAATTTTCTTACATTTTTGGTTAAAACAGATTATATTCAAATGTTTGTCTCGAGAAACGTGAAGCTAAAGCCATCGATTGACAAGAAAAGTCCATTTATAGTCACCCATGCCTTCGAAAGCCTTATTACTCGCTCAAAATGGTTTTACAATCTCATTATTTATTTTCAGATGAATTTTCTTACACTTTTGGTTAAAATAGATTATATTTAAATGTTTGTCTCGAGAAACATGAAGCGAAGGCCATCGATTGACAAGAAAAGTCCATTTATAATCACTCATGCCTTCGAAAGCCTCATTATTCACTTTAAATGATTTTATAATCTCATTATTGATTTTATGTTGAATTTTCTTACATTTTTAGTTAAAACAGACTATAATTGAATGTTTACCTCGGGAAACATGAAGCAAAAGCCATTGATTGAGAGGAAAAGAACATTTATAGTCACTCATACCTTCCAAAGCCTTATTACTTGCTTAAAATTGTTTTACAATCTCATTATTTTTTTTAAAATGGATTTTCTTACATTTTTGGTTAAAACAGATTATATTCAAATGTTTGTCTCGAGAAACGTGAAGCTAAAGGCATCGATTGATAAGAAAAGTCCATTTATAGTCACTCATGCCTTCGAAAGCCTTATTACTCGCTCAAAATGGTTTTACAATCTCATTATTTATTTTCAGATGAATTTTCTTACACTTTTGGTTAAAACAGATTATATTCAAATGTTTGTCTCGAGAAACGTGAAGCTAAAGCCATCGAGTGACAAGAAAAGTCCATTTATAGTCACTCATGCCTTTTTTGATTATTCACTTTAAGCTTAATTTTTTTACATTTTTTGTTAAAACAGATTATAATTGAATGTTTACCTCGAGAAACGTAAAGCGAAAGCCATCGATTGAGAGGAAAAGAACATTTATAGTCACTCATGCCTTCGAAAGCCTTATTACTTGCTTAAAATTGTTTTACAGTCTCATTATTTTTTTTAAAATGAGTTTTCTTACATTTTTGGTTAATACAGATTATATTCAAATGTTTGTCTCGAGAAACGTGAAGCGAAGGCCATCGATTGACAAGAAAAGTCCATTTATAGTCACTCATGCCTTCGAAACCCTTATTGCTCACTTTAAATAGCTTTATGATTTGATTATTAACTTTAAGCTTAACTTTTTTACTTTTTTTGTTAAAACAGATTATAATGGAATGTTTTCCTAGGGAAACGTGAAGCGAAAGTCATCGATTGAGAAGAAAAGAACATTTATTGTCACTCATGCCTTCGAAAGCCTTATTACTTGCTTAAAATTGTTTTGCAATCTCATTATTTTTTGTAAAATGAATTTTCTTACATTTTTGGTTAAAACAAATTATATTTAAATGTTTGTCTCGAGAAACGTGAAGCGAAAGCCATCGATTGACAAGAAAAGTCCATTTATAGTCACTCATGCCTTCGAAAGCCTTGCTACTCGCTTAAAATGGTTTTACAATCTCATTATTTATTTTCATATGAATTTTGTTACATTTTTGGTTAAAACAGATTGTAATAGAATGTTTGCCTCGGGAAACATGAAGCAAAAGCAATCGATTGATAAAAAAAGTCCATTTATAGTCACTCATGCCTTCGAAAGCCTCATTATTCACTTTAAATGATTTTATAATCTCATTACTGATTTTATGTTGAATTTTCTTACATTTTTAGTTAAAACAGACTATAATTGAATGTTTACCTCGGGAAACATGAAGCAAAAGCCATCGATTGAGAGGAAAAGAACATTTATAGTCACTCATACCTTCCAAAGCCTTATTACTTGCTTAAAATTGTTTTACAATCTCATTATTTTTTTTAAAATGAATTTTCTTACATTTTTGGTTAAAACAGATTATATTCAAATGTTTGTCTCGAGAAACGTGAAGCGAAGGCCATCGATTGACAAGAAAAGTCCATTTATAGTCACTCATGCCTTCGAAAGCCTTATTACTTGCTTAAAATTGTTTTACAATCTCATTATTTTTTTTAAAATGAATTTTCTTACATTTTTTATTAAAACAGATTATATTCAAATGTTTGTCTCGAGAAACGTGAAGCGAACGCTATCGATTGACAAGAAAAGTTCATTTATAGTCACTCATGCCTTCGAAAGCCTTATTACTCGCTTAAAATGGTTTTACAATCTCATTATTTAATTTCAGATGAATTTTCTTACATTTTTGGTTAAAACAGATTGTAATTGAATGTTTGCCTCAGGAAACATGAAGCGAAAGCCATCGATTGACAAGAAAAGTCCATTTATAGTCCCTCATGCCTTCGAAACCCTTATTGCTCACTTTAAATGGCTTTATGATTTGATTATTAACTTTAAGCTGAATTGTTTTACATTTTTTGTTAAAACAGATTATAATTGAATGTTTACCTCGAGAAACGTGAAGCGAAAGCCATCGATTGAGAGGAAAAGAACATTTATAGTCACTCATGCCTTCGAAAGCCTTATTACTCGCTTAAAATTGTTTCACAATCTCATTATTTTTTTAAAAATGAATTTTCTTACATTTTTGGTTAAAATATATTATATTTAAATGTTTATCTCGAGAAACGTGAAGCGAAGGCCATCGATTGACAAGAAAAGTCCATTTATAGTCACTCATGCCTTCGAAAGCCTCATTATTCACTTTAAATGATTTTATAATCTCATTATTGATTTTATGTTGAATTTTCTTACATTTTTAGTTAAAAACAGACTATATATGAATGTTTACCTCGGGAAACATGAAACAAAAGCCATCGATTGAGAGGAAAAGAACATTTATAGTCACTCATACCTTCCAAAGCCTTATTACTTGCTTAAAATTGTTTTACAACCTCATTATTTTTTTTAAAATGGATTTTCTTACTTTTTTGGTTAAAACAGATTATATTCAAATGTTTGTCTCGAGAAACGTGAAGCTAAAGCCATCGATTGACAAGAAAAGTCCATTTATAGTCACTCATGCCTTCGAAAGCCTTATTACTCGCTCAAAATGGTTTTACAATCTCATTATTTATTTTCAGATGAATTTTCTTACACTTTTGGTTAAAACAGATTATATTCAAATGTTTGTCCCGAGAAACGTGAAGCTAAAGCCATCGATTGACAAGAAAAGTCCATTTATAGTCACTTATGCCTTCGAAAGCCTTATTACTCGCTCAAAATGGTTTTACAATCTCATTATTTATTTTCAGCTGAATTTTCTTACACTTTTGGTTAAAATAGATTATATTTAAATGTTTGTCTTGAGAAACGTGAAGCGAAAGCCATCGATTGATAAACAAAGTCTATTTATAGTGACTCATGCCTTCGAAAGCTCCATTATTCACTTTAAATGATTTTATAATCTCATTATTGATTTTATGTTGAATTTTCTTACATTTTTAGTTAAATAAGACTATAATTGAATGTTTACCTCGGGAAACATGAAGCAAAAGCCCTCGATTGAGAAGAAAAGACCATTTATAGTCACTCATGCCTTTGAAACCCTTATTGCTCACTTTAAATGGCTTTATGATTTGATTATTAACTTTAAGCTGAATTTTTTTACATTTTTTGTTAAAACAGATTATAATTGAATGTTTACCTCGAGAAACGTGAAACAAAAGCCATCGATTGAGAGGAAAAGAACATTTATAGTCACTCATGCCTTCCAAAGCCTTATTACTTGCTTAAAATTATTTTACAATCTCATTATTTTTTTTAAAATAGATTTTCTTACATTTTTGGTTAAAACAGATTATATTCAAATGTTTGTCTCGAGAAACGTGAAGCTAAAGCCATCGATTGACAAGAAAAGTCCATTTATAGTCACTCATGCGTTCGAAAGCCTTATTACTCGCTCAAAATGGTTTTACAATCTCATTATTTATTTTCAGATGAATTTTCTTACACTTTTGGTTAAAATAGATTATATTTAAATGTTTGTCTCGAGAAACGTGAAGCGAACGCTATCGATTGACAAGAAAAGTTCAATTATAGTCACTCATGCCTTCGAAAGCATTATTACTCGCTTAAAATGGTTTTACAATCTCATTATTTAATTTCAGATGAATTTTCTTACATTTTTGGTTAAAACAGATTGTAATTGAATGTTTGCCTCAGGAAACATGAAGCGAAAGCCATCGATTGACAAGAAAAGTCCATTTATAGTCCCTCTTGCCTTCGAAACCCTTATTGCTCACTTTAAATGGCTTTATGATTTGATTATTAACTTTAAGCTGAATTTTTTTACATTTTTTGGTAAAACAGATTATAATTGAATGTTTACCTCGAGAAACGTGAAGCGAAAGCCATCGATTGAGAGGAAAAGAACATTTATAGTCACTCATGCCTTCGAAAGCCTTATTACTTGCTTAAAATTGTTTCACAATCTCATTATTTTTTTAAAAATGAATTTTCTTACATTTTTGGTTAAAATATATTATATTTAAATGTTTATCTCGAGAAACGTGTGGCGAAGGCCATCGATTGACAAAAAAAGTCCATTTATAGTCACTCATGCCTTCGAAAGCCTAATTATTCACTTTAAATGATTTTATAATCTCATTATTGATTTTATGTTGAATTTTCTTACATTTTTAGTTAAAAACAGACTATTATTGAATGTTTACCTCGGGAAACATGAAACAAAAGCCATCGATTGAGAGGAAAAGAACATTTATTGTCACTCATACCTTCCAAAGCCTTATTACTTGCTTAAAATTGTTTTACAACCTCAGTATTTTTTTTAAAATGGATTTTCTTACTTTTTTGGTTAAAACAGATTATATTCAAATGTTTGTCTCGAGAAACGTGAAGCTAAAGCCATCGATTGACAAGAAAAGTCCATTTATAGTCACTAATGCCTTCGAAAGCCTTATTACTCGCTCAAAATGGTTTTACAATCTCATTATTTATTTTCAGATGAATTTTCTTACACTTTTGGTTAAAATAGATTATATTTAAATGTTTGTCTTGAGAAACGTGAAGCGAAAGCCATCGATTGATAAAAAAAGTCTATTTATAGTGACTCATGCCTTCGAAAGCTCCATTATTCACTTTAAATGATTTTATAATCTCATTATTGATTTTATGTTGAATTTTCTTACATTTTTATTTAAATAAGACTATAATTGAATGTTTACCTCGGGAAACATGAAGCAAAAGCCCTCGATTGAGAAGAAAAGACCATTTATAGTCACTCATGCCTTTGAAACCCTTATTGCTCACTTTAAATGGCTTTATGATTTGATTATTAACTTTAAGCTGAATTTTTTTACATTTTTTGTTAAAACAGATTATAATTGAATTTTACCTCGAGAAACGTGAACCAAAAGCCATCGATTGAGAGGAAAAGAACATTTATACTCACTCATGCCTTCCAAAGCCTTATTACTTGCTTAAAATTATTTTACAATCTCATTATTTTTTTTAAAATGGATTTTCTTACATTTTTGGTTAAAACAGATTATATTCAAATGTTTGTCTCGAGAAACGTGAAGCTAAAGCCATCGATTGACAAGAAAAGTCCATTTATAGTCACTCATGCCTTCGAAAGCCTTATTACTCGCTCAAAATGGTTTTACAATCTCATTATTTATTTTCAGATGAATTTTCTTACACTTTTGGTTAAAATAGATTATATTTAAATGTTTGTCTCGAGAAACATGAAGCGAAGGCCATCGATTGACAAGAAAAGTCCATTTATAATCACTCATGCCTTCGAAAGCCTCATTATTCACTTTAAATGATTTTATAATCTCATTATTGATTTTATGTTGAATTTTCTTACATTTTTAGTTAAAACAGACTATAATTGAATGTTTACCTCGGGAAACATGAAGCAAAAGCCATTGATTGAGAGGAAAAGAACATTTATAGTCACTCATACCTTCCAAAGCCTTATTACTTGCTTAAAATTGTTTTACAATCTCATTATTTTTTTTAAAATGGATTTTCTTACATTTTTGGTTAAAACAGATTATATTCAAATGTTTGTCTCGAGAAACGTGAAGCTAAAGGCATCGATTGATAAGAAAAGTCCATTTATAGTCACTCATGCCTTCGAAAGCCTTATTACTCGCTCAAAATGGTTTTACAATCTCATTATTTATTTTCAGATGAATTTTCTTACACTTTTGGTTAAAACAGATTATATTCAAATGTTTGTCTCGAGAAACGTGAAGCTAAAGCCATCGAGTGACAAGAAAAGTCCATTTATAGTCACTCATGCCTTCGAAAGCCTTATTACTCGCTCAAAATGGTTTTACAATCTCATTATTTATTTTCAGATGAATTTTCTTACACTTTTGGTTAAAACAGATTATATTCAAATGTTTGTCTCGAGAAACGTGAAGCTAAAGCCATCGATTGACAAGAAAAGTCCATTTATAGTCACTCATGCCTTCGAAAGCCTTATTACTCGCTCAAAATGGTTTTACAATCTCATTATTTATTTTCGGATGAATTTTCTTACACTTTTGGTTAAAATAGACTATATTTAAATGTTTGTTTCGAGAAACGTGTAGCGAAGGCCATCGATTGACAAGAAAAGTCCATTTATAGTTACTCATGCCTTCGAAAGCCTCATTATTCACTTTAAATGATTTTATAATCTCATTATTGATTTTATGTTGACTTTTCTTACATTTTTAGTTAAAACTGACTATAATTGAATGTTTACCTAGGTGAACATGAAGCAAAAGCCATCGATTAAGAAGAAAAGACCATTTATAATCACTCATGCCTTCGAAACCCTTATTGCTCACTTTAAATGGCTTTATGATTTGATTATTCACTTTAAGCTGAATTTTTTTACATTTTTTGTTAAAACAGATTATAATTGAATGTTTACCTCGAGAAACGTGAAGCGAAAGCCATCGATTGAGAGGAAAAGAACATTTATCGTCACTCATGCCATCAAAAGCCTTATTACTTGCTTAAAATTGTTTTACAATCTCATTATTTTTTTTAAAATGAATTTTCTTACATTTTTGGTTAAAACAGATTATATTCAAATGTTTGTCTCGAGAAACGTGAAGCGAAGGCCATCGATTGACAAGAAAAGTCCATTTATAGTCACTCATACCTTCGAAACCCTTATTGCTCACTTTAAATAGCTTTATGATTTGATTATTAGCTTTAAGCTTAACTTTTTTACTTTTTTTGTTAAAACAGATTATACTTGAATGTTTTTTTAGGGAAACGTGAAGCGAAAGTCATCGATTGAGAAGAAAAGAATATTTATAGTCACTCATGCCTTCGAAAGCCTTATTACTTGCTTAAAATTGTTTTGCAATCTCATTATTTTTTGTAAAATGAATTTTCTTACATTTTTGGTTAAAACAAATTATATTTAAATGTTTGTCTCGAGAAACGTGAAGCGAAAGCCATCGATTGACAAGAAAAGTCCATTTATAGTCACTCATGCCTTCGAAAGCCTTGTTACTCGCTTAAAATGGTTTTACAATCTCATTATTTATTTTCATATTAATTTTCTTACATTTTTGGTTAAAACAGATTGTAATAGAATGTTTGCCTCGGGAAACATGAAGCGAAAGCCATCAATTGACAAGAAAAGTCCATTAATAGTCACTCATGCCTTCGAAAGCCTTATTATTCGCTTAAAATGGTTTTACAATCTCATTATTTATTTTCAGATGAATTTTCTTACATTTTTGGTTAAAACATACTGTAATTGAATGTTTGCCTCGGGAAACATGAAGCAAAAGCAATCGATTGATAAAAAAAGTCCATTTATAGTCACTCATGCCTTCGAAAGCCTCATTATTCACTTTAAATGATTTTATAATCTCATTATTGATTTTATGTTGAATTTTCTTACAATTTTGGTTAAAACAGATTGTAATTGAATGTTTACCTCAGGAAACATAAAGCGAAAGCCATCGATTGACAAGAAAAGTCCATTTATAGTCCCTCATTCCTTCAAAACCCTTATTGCTCACTTTAAATGGCTTTATGATTTGATTATTAACTTTGAGCTGAATTTTTTTACATTTTTTGTTAAAACAGATTATAATTGAATGTTTACCTCGAGAAACGTAAAGCGAAAGCCATCGATTGAGAGGAAAAGAACATTTATAGTCACTAATGCCTTCGAAAGCCTTATTACTTGCTTAAAATTGTTTTCCAATCTCATTATTTTTTTTAAAATGGATTTTCTTACATTTTTGGTTAAAACAGATTATATTCAAATGTTTGTCTCGAGAAACGTGAAGCTAAAGCCATCGATTGACAAGAAAAGTCCATTTATAGTCACTCATGCCTTCGAAAGCCTTATTACTTGCTTAAAATTGTTTTACAATCTCATTATTTTTTTTAAAATGAATTTCCTTACATTTTTGGTTAAAACAGATTATATTCAAATATTTGTCTCGAGAAACGTGAAGCGAAAGCTATCGATTGACAAGAAAAGTTTATTTATAGTAACTCATGCCTTCGAAAGCCTTATTACTCGCTTAAAATGGTTATACAGTCTCATTATTTAATTTCAGATGAATTTTCTTACATTTTTGGTTAAAACAGATTGTAATTGAATGTTTGCCTCAGGAAACATGAAGCGAAAGCCATCGATTGACAAGAAAAGTCCATTTATAGTCCCTCATCCCTTCGAAACCCTTATTGCTCACTTTAAATGGCTTTATGATTTGATTATTAACTTTAAGTTGAATTTTTTTACATTTTTTGTTAAAACAGATTATAATTGAATGTTTACCTCGAGAAACGTGATGCGAAAGCCATCGATTGAGAGGAAAAGAACATTTATAGTCACTCATGCCTTCGAAAGCCTTATTACTTGCTTAAAATTGTTTCACAACCTCATTATTTTTTTTAAAATGAATTTTTTTACATTTTTTGTTAAAATATATTATATTTAAATGTTTATCTCGAGAAACGTGAAGCGAAGGCCATCGATTGACAAGAAAAGTCCATTTATAGTCACTCATGCCTTCGAAAGCCTCATTATTCACTTTAAATGATTTTATAATCTCATTATTGATTTTATGTTGAATTTTCTTACATTTTTAGTTAAAATAGACTATAATTGAATGTTTACCTCGGGAAACATGAAGCAAAAGCCATCGATTGAGAGGAAAAGAACATTTATAGTCACTCATACCTTCCAAAGCCTTATTACTTGCTTAAAATTGTTTTACAATCTCATTATTTTTTTTAAAATGGATTTTCTTACATTTTTGGTTAAAACAGATTATATTCAAATGTTTGTCTCGAGAAACATGAAGCGAAGGCCATCGATTGACAAGAAAAGTCCATTTATAGTCACTCATGCCTTCGAAAGCCTCATTATTCACTTTAAATGATTTTATAATCTCATTATTGATTTTATGTTAAATTTTCTTACATTTTTAGTTAAAATAGACTATAATTGAATGTTTACCTCGGGTAACATGAAGCAAAAGCCATCGATTGAGAGGAAAAGAACATTTATAGTCACTCATACCTTCCAAAGCCTTATTACTTGCTTAAAATTGTTTTACAATCTCATTATTTTTTTTAAAATGGATTTTCTTACATTTTTGGTTAAAACAGATTATATTCAAATGTTTGTCTCGAGAAACGTGAAGCTAAAGCCATCGATTGACAAGAAAAGTCCATTTATAGTCACTCATGCCTTCGAAAGCCTTACTACTCGCTCAAAATGGTTTTACAATCTCATTATTTATTTTCAGATGAATTTTCTTACACTTTTGGTTAAAACAGATTATATTCAAATGTTTGTCTCGAGAAACGTGAAGCTAAAGCCATCGATTGACAAGAAAAGTCCATTTATAGTCACTCATGCCTTCGAAAGCCTTATTACTCGCTCAAAATGGTTTTACAATCTCATTATTTATTTTCAGATGAATTTTCTTACACTTTTGGTTAAAATAGATTATATTTAAATGTTTGTCTCGAGAAACGTGAAGCGAAGGCTATCGATTGACAAGAAAAGTCCATTTATAGTTACTCATGCCTTTGAAAGCCTCATTATTCACTTTCAATGATTTTATAATCTCATTATTGATTTTATGTTGACTTTTCTTACATTTTTAGTTAAAACAGACTATAATTGAATGTTTACCTCGGTGAACATGAAGCAAAAGCCATCGATTAAGAAGAAAAGACCATTTATAATCACTCATGCCTTCGAAACCCTTATTGCTCACTTTAAATGGCTTTATGATTTGATTATTCACTTTAAGCTTAATTTTTTTACATTTTTTGTTAAAACAGATTATAATTGAATGTTTACCTCGAGAAACGTGAAGCGAAAGCCATCGATTGAGAGGAAAAGAACATTTATAGTCACTCATGCCATCGAAAGCCTTATTACTTGCTTAAAATTGTTTTACAATCTCTTTATTTTTTTTAAAATGAATTTTCTTACATTTTTGGTTAAAACAGATTATATTCAAATGTTTGTCTCGAGAAACGTGAAGCGAAGGCCATCGATTGACAAGAAAAGTCCATTTATAGTCACTCATGCCTTCGAAAGCCTTATTACTTGCTTAAAATTGTTTTACAATCTCATTATTTTTTTTAAAATGAATTTCCTTACATTTTTGGTTAAAACAGATTATATTCAAATATTTGTCTCGAGAAACGTGAAGCGAAAGCTATCGATTGACAAGAAAAGTTTATTTATAGTAACTCATGCCTTCGAAAGCCTTATTACTCGCTTAAAATGGTTTTACAGTCTCATTATTTAATTTCAGATGAATTTTCTTACATTTTTGGTTAAAACAGATTGTAATTGAATGTTTGCCTCAGGAAACATGAAGCGAAAGCCATCGATTGACAAGAAAAGTCCATTTATAGTCCCTCATCCCTTCGAAACCCTTATTGCTCACTTTAAATGGCTTTATGATTTGATTATTAACTTTAAGTTGAATTTTTTTACATTTTTTGTTAAAACAGATTATAATTGAATGTTTACCTCGAGAAACGTGATGCGAAAGCCATCGATTGAGAGGAAAAGAACATTTATAGTCACTCATGCCTTCGAAAGCCTTATTACTTGCTTAAAATTGTTTCACAACCTCATTATTTTTTTTAAAATGAATTTTTTTACATTTTTTGTTAAAATATATTATATTTAAATGTTTATCTCGAGAAACGTGAAGCGAATGCCATCGATTGACAAGAAAAGTCCATTTATAGTCACTCATGCCTTCGAAAGCCTCATTATTCACTTTAAATGATTTTATAATCTCATTATTGATTTTATGTTGAATTTTCTTACATTTTTAGTTAAAACAGACTATAATTGAATGTTTACCTCGGGAAACATGAAACAAAAGCCATCGATTGAGAGGAAAAGAACATTTATAGTCACTCATACCTTCCAAAGCCTTATTACTTGCTTAAAATTGTTTTACAACCTCATTATTTTTTTTCAAATGGATTTTCTTCCTTTTTTGGTTAAAACAGATTATATTCAAATGTTTGTCTCGAGAAACGTGAAGCTAAAGCCATCGATTGACAAGAAAAGTCCATTTATAGTCACTCATGCCTTCGAAAGCCTTATTACTCGCTCAAAATGGTTTTACAATCTCATTATTTATTTTCAGATGAATTTTCTTACACTTTTAGTTAAAACAGATTATATTCAAATGTTTGTCTCGAGAAACGTGAGGCTAAAGCCATCGATTGACAAGAAAAGTCCATTTATAGTCACTCATGCCTTCCAAAGCCTTATTACTCGCTCAAAATGGTTTTACAATCTCATTATTTATTTTCAGATGAATTTTCTTACACTTTTGGTTAAAATAGATTATATTTAAATGTTTGTCTCGAGAAACGTGAAGCGAAGGCCATCGATTGACAAGAAAAGTCCATTTATAGTGACTCATGCCTTCGAAAGCCTCATTATTCACTTTAAATGATTTTATACTCTCATTACTGATTTTATGTTGAATTTTCTTACATTTTTAGTTAAAACAGACTATAATTGAATGTTTACCTTGGGAAACATGAAGCAAAAGCCATCGATTGAGAGAAAAAGAACATTTATAGTCACTCATACCTTCCAAAGCCTTATTACTTGCTTAAAATTGTTTTACAATCTCATTATTTTTTTTAAAATGGATTTTCTTACATTTTTGGTTAAAACAGATTATATTCAAATGTTTGTCTCGAGAAACGTGAAGCGAAGGCCATCGATTGACAAGAAAAGTCCATTTATAGTCACTCATGCCTTCGAAAGCCTCATTATTCACTTTAAATGATTTTATAATCTCATTATTGATTTTATGTTGAATTTTCTTACATTTTTAGTTAAAATAGACTATAATTGAATGTTTACCTCGGGAAACATAAAGCAAAAGCCATCGATTGAGAGGAAAAGAACATTTATAGTCACTCATACCTTCCAAAGCCTTATTACTTGCTTAAAATTGTTTTACAATCTCATTATTTTTTTTAAAATGGATTTTCTTACATTTTTGGTTAAAACAGATTATATTCAAATGTTTGTCTCGAGAAACATGAAGCGAAGGCCATCGATTGACAAGAAAAGTCCATTTATAGTCACTCATGCCTTCGAAAGCCTCATTATTCACTTTAAATGATTTTATAATCTCATTATTGATTTTATGTTAAATTTTCTTACATTTTTAGTTAAAATAGACTATAATTGAATGTTTACCTCGGGTAACATGAAGCAAAAGCCATCGATTGAGAGGAAAAGAACATTTATAGTCACTCATACCTTCCAAAGCCTTATTACTTGCTTAAAATTGTTTTACAATCTCATTATTTTTTTTAAAATGGATTTTCTTACATTTTTGGTTAAAACAGATTATATTCAAATGTTTGTCTCGAGAAACGTGAAGCTAAAGCCATCGATTGACAAGAAAAGTCCATTTATAGTCACTTATGCCTTCGAAAGCCTTATTACTCGCTCAAAATGGTTTTACAATCTCATTATTTATTTTCAGATGAATTTTCTTACACTTTTGGTTAAAATAGATTATATTTAAATGTTTGTCTCGAGAAACGTGAAGCGAAGGCCATCGATTGACAAGAAAAGTCCATTTATAGTGACTCATGCCTTCGAAAGACCCATTATTCACTTTAAATGATTTTATAATCTCATCATTGATTTTATGTTGAATTTTCTTACATTTTTAGTTAAATAAGACTATAATTGAATGTTTACCTCGGGAAACATGAAGCAAAAGCCCTCGATTGAGAAGAGAAGACCATTTATAGTCACTCATGCCTTTGAAACCCTTATTGCTCACTTTAAATGCCTTTATGATTTGATTATTAACTTTAAGCTGAATTTTTTTAGATTTTTTGTTAAAACAGATTATAATTGAATGTTTACCTCGAGAAACGTGAAACAAAAGCCATCGATTGAGAGGAAAAGAACATTTATAGTCACTCATGCCTTCTAAAGCCTTATTACTTGCTTAAAATTGTTTTACAATCTCATTATTTTTTTTAAAATGGATTTTCTTACATTTTTGGTTAAAACAGATTATATTCAAATGTTTGTCTCGAGAAACGTGAAGCTAAAGCCATCGATTGACAAGAAAAGTCCATTTATAGTCACTCATGCCTTCGAAAGCCTTATTACTCGCTCAAAATGGTTTTACAATCTCATTATTTATTTTCAGATGAATTTTCTTACACTTTTGGTTAAAATAGATTATATTTAAATGTTTGTCTCGAGAAACGTGAAGCGAAGGCCATCGATTGACAAGAAAAGTCCATTTATAGTCACTCATGCCTTCGAAAGCCTCATTATTCACTTTAAATGATTTTATACTCTCATTATTGATTTTATGTTGAATTTTCTTACATTTTTAGTTAAAACAGACTATAATTGAATGTTTACCTTGGGAAACATGAAGCAAAAGCCATCGATCGAGAGGAAAAGAACATTTATAGTCACTCATACCTTCCAAAGCCTTATTACTTGCTTAAAATTGTTTTACAATCTCATTATTTTTTTTAAAATGGATTTCCTTACATTTTTGGTTAAAACAGATTATATTCAAATGTTTGTCTCGAGAAACGTGAAGCGAAGGCCATCGATTGACAAGAAAAGTCCATTTATAGTCACTCATGCCTTCGAAAGCCTCATTATTCACTTTAAATGATTTTATACTCTCATTATTGATTTTATGTTGAATTTTCTTACATTTTTAGTTAAAATAGACTATAATTGAATGTTTACCTCGGGAAACATGAAGCAAAAGCCATCGATTGAGAGGAAAAGAACATTTATAGTCACTCATACCTTCCAAAGCCTTATTACTTGCTTAAAATTGTTTTACAATCTCATTATTTTTTTTAAAATGGATTTTCTTACATTTTTGGTTAAAACAGATTATATTCAAATGTTTGTCTCGAGAAACATGAAGCTAAAGCCCTCGATTGACAAGAAAAGTCCATTTATAGTCACTCATGCCTTCGAAAGCCTTATTACTCGCTCAAAATGGTTTTACAATCTCATTATTTTTTTTAAAATGAATTTTCTTACATTTTTGGTTAAAATATAATATATTTAAATGTTTGTCTCGAGAAACGTGAAGCGAAAGCCATCGATTGACAAGAAAAGTCCATTTATAGTCACTCATGCCTTCGAAACCCTTATTGCTCACTTTAAATAGCTTTATGATTTGATTATTAACTTTAAGCTTAACTTTTTTACTTTTTTTGTTAAAACAGATTATAGTTGAATGTTTTCCTAGGGAAACGTGAAGCGAAAGTCATCGATTGAGAAGAAAAGAACATATATAGTCACTCATGCCTTCGAAAGCCTTATTACTTGCTTAAAATTGTTTTGCAATCTCATTATTTTTTGTAAAATGAATTTCTTACATTTTTTGTTAAAACAAATTATATTTAAATGTTTGTCTCGAGAAACGTGAAGCGAAAGCCATCGATTGACAAGAAAAGTCCATTATAGTCACTCATGCCTTCGAAAGCCTTGTTACTCGCTTAAAATGGTTTTACAATCTCATTATTTATTTTCATATGAATTTTCTTACATTTTTGGTTAAAACAGATTGTAATAGAATATTTGCCTCGGGAAACATGAAGCGAAAGCCATCAATTGACAAGAAAAGTCCATTAATAGTAACTCATGCCTTCGAAAGCCTTATTATTCGCTTAAAATGGTTTTACAATCTCATTATTTATTTTCAGATGAATTTTCTTACATTATTGGTTAAAACATATTGTAATTGAATGTTTGCCTTGGGAAACATGAAGCAAAAGCAATCGATTGATAAAAAAAGTCCATTTATAGTCACTCATGCCTCGAAAGCCTCATTATTCACTTTAAATGATTTTATAATCTCATTATTGATTTTATGTTGAATTTTCTTACATTTTTGGTTAAAACAGATTGTAATTGAATGTTTGCCTCAGGAAATATGAAGCGAAAGCCATCGATTGACAAGAAAAGTCCATTTATAGTCACTCATGCCTTCGAAAGCCTCATTATTAACTTTAAATGATTTTATAATCTCATTATTGATTTTATGTTGAATTTTCTTACATTTTTAGTTAAAACAGACTATAATTGAATGTTTACCTCGGGAAACATAAAACAAAAGCCATCGATTGAGAGGAAAAGAACATTTATAGTCACTCATACCTTCCAAAGCCTTATTACTTGCTTAAAATTGTTTTACAACCTCATTATTTTTTTTAAAATGGATTTTCTTACTTTTTTGGTTAAAACAGATTATATTCAAATGTTTGTCTCGAGAAACGTGAAGCTAAAGCCATCGATTGACAAGAAAAGGCCATTTATAGTCACTCATGCCTTCGAAAGCCTTATTACTCGCTCAAAATGGTTTTACAATCTCATTATTTATTTTCAGATGAATTTTCTTACACTTTTGGTTAAAACAGATTATATTCAAATGTTTGTCTCGAGAAACGTGAAGCTAAAGCCATCGATTGACAAGAAAAGTCCATTTGTAGTCACTCATGCCTTCGAAAGCCTTATTACTAGCTCAAAATGGTTTTACAATCTCATTATTTATTTTCAGATGAATTTTCTTACACTTTTGGTTAAAATAGATTATATTTAAATGTTTGTCTTGAGAAACGTGAAGCAAAAGCCATCGATTGATAAAAAAAGTCTATTTATAGTGACTCATGCCTTCGAAAGCCCCATTATTCACTTTAAATGATTTTATAATCTCATCATTGATTTTATGTTGAATTTTCTTACATTTTTAGTTAAATAAGACTATAATTGAATGTTTACCTCGGGAAACATGAAGCAAAAGCCCTCGATTGAGAAGAAAAGACCATTTATAGTCACTCATGCCTTTGAAACCCTTATTGCTCACTTTAAATGGCTTTATGATTTGATTATTAACTTTAAGCTGAATTTTTTTAGATTTTTTGTTAAAACATATTATAATTGAATGTTTACCTCGAGAAACGTGAAACGAAAGCCATCGATTGAGAGGAAAAGAATAAAAATAGTCACTCATGCCTTCTAAAGCCTTATTACTTGCTTAAAATTGTTTTACAATCTCATTATTTTTTTTAAAATGGATTTTCTTACATTTTTGGTTAAAACAGATTATATTCAAATGTTTGACTCGAGAAACGTGAAGCTAAAGCCATCGATTGACAAGAAAAGTCCATTTATAGTCACTCATGCCTTCGAAAGCCTTATTACTCGCTCAAAATGGTTTTACAATCTCATTATTTATTTTCAGATGAATTTTCTTACACTTTTGGTTAAAATAGATTATATTTAAATGTTTGTCTCGAGAAACATGAAGCGAAGGCCATCGATTGACAAGAAAAGTCCATTTATAATCACTCATGCCTTCGAAAGCCTCATTATTCACTTTAAATGATTTTATAATCTCATTATTGATTTTATGTTGAATTTTTTTACATTTTTAGTTAAAACAGACTATAATTGAATGTTTACCTTGGGAAACATGAAGCAAAAGCCATCGATTGAGAGGAAAAGAACATTTATAGTCACTCATACCTTCCAAAGCCTTATTACTTGCTTAAAATTGTTTTACAATCTCATTATTTTTTTTTAAATGGATTTTCTTACATTTTTGGTTAAAACAGATTATATTCAAATGTTTGTCTCGAGAAACGTGAAGCTAAAGCCATCGATTGACAAGAAAAGTCCATTTATAGTCACTCATGCCTTCGAAAGCCTTATTACTTGCTCAAAATGGTTTTACAATCTCATTATTTTTTTAAAAATGAATTTTCTTACATTTTTGGTTAAAATATAATATATTTAAATGTTTGTCTCGAGAAACGTGAAGCGAAGGCCATCGATTGACAAGAAAAGTCCATTTATAGTCACTCATGCCTTCGAAACCCTTATTGCTCACTTTAAATAGCTTTATGATTTGATTATTAACTTTAAGCTTAACTTTTTTACTTTTTTTGTTAAAACAGATTATAATTGAATGTTTTCCTAGGGAAACGTGAAGCGAATGTCATCGATTGAGAAGAAAAGAACATTTATAGTCACTCATGCCTTCGAAAGCCTTATTACTTGCTTAAAATTTTCCTACATTTTTGGTTAAAACAAATTATATTTAAATGTTTGTCTCGAGAAACGTGAAGCGAAAGCCATCGACTAACAAGAAAAGTCCATTTATAGTCACTCATGCCTTGGAAAGCCTTGTTACTCGCTTAAAATGGTTTTACAATCTCGTTATGTATTTTCATATGAATTTTCTTACATTTTTGGTTAAAACAGATTGTAATAGAATGTTTGCCTCGGGAAACATGAAGCGAAAGCCATCAATTGACAAGAAAAGTCCATTAGTAGTCACTCATGCCTTCGAAAGCCTTATTATTCGCTTAAAATGGTTTTACAATCTCATTATTTATTTTCAGATGAATTTTCTTACATTTTTGGTTAAAACATATTGTAATTGAATGTTTGCCTCGGGAAACATGAAGCAAAAGCAATCGATTGATAAAAAAAGTCGATTTATAGTCACTCATGCCTTCGAAAGCCTCATTATTCACTTTAAATGATTTTATAATCTCATTATTGATTTTATGTTGAATTTTCTTACATTTTTGGTTAAAACAGATTGTAATTGAATGTTTGCCTCAGGAAACATGAAGCGAAAGCCATCGATTGACAAGAAAAGTCCATTTATAGTCACTCATGGCTTCGAAAGCCTCATTATTCACTTTAAATGATTTTATACTCTCATTATTGATTTTATGTTGAATTTTCTTACATTTTTAGTTAAAACAGACTATAATTGAATGTTTACCTTGGGAAACATGAAGCAAAAGCCATCGATTGAGAGGAAAAGAACATTTATAGTCACTCATACCTTCCAAAGCCTTATTACTTGCTTAAAATTGTTTTACAATCTCATTATTTTTTTTAAAATGGATTTTCTTACATTTTTGGTTAAAACAGATTATATTCAAATGTTTGTCTCGAGAAACGTGAAGCTAAAGCCATCGATTGACAAGAAAAGTCCATTTATAGTCACTCATGCCTTCGAAAGCCTTATTACTCGCTCAAAATGGTTTTACAATCTCATTATTTATTTTCAGATGAATTTTCTTACACTTTTGGTTAAAATAGATTATATTTAAATGTTTGTCTCGAGAAAAGTGAAGCGAAGGCCATCGATTGACAAGAAAAGTCCATTTATAGTTACTCATGCCTTTGAAAGCCTCATTATTCACTTTAAATGATTTCATAATCTCATTATTGATTTTATGTTGACTTTTCTTACATTTTTAGTTAAAACCGACTATAATTGAATGTTTACCTCGGTGAACACGAAGCAAAAGCCATCGATTAAGAAGAAAAGACCATTTATAATCACTCATGCCTTCGAAACCCTTATTGCTCACTTTAAATGGCTTTATGATTTGATTATTAACTTTAAGCTGAATTTTTTTACATTTTTTGTTAAAACAGATTATAATTGAATGTTTACCTCGAGAAACGTGAAGCGAAAGCCATCGATTGAGAGGAAAGAACATTTATAGTCACTCATGCCTTCGAAAGCCTCATTACTTGCTTAAAATTGTTTCACAATCTCATTATTTTTTTTAAAATGAATTTTCTTACATTTTTGGTTAAAATATATTATATTTAAATGTTTATCTCGAGAAACGTGAAGCGAAGGCCATCGATTGACAAGAAAAGTCCATTTATAGTCACTCATGCCTTCGAAAGCCTCATTATTCACTTTAAATGATTTTATAATCTCATTATTGATTTTATGTTGAATTTTCTTACATTTTTAGTTAAAACAGACTATAATTGAATGTTTACCTCGGGAAACATGAAACAAAAGCAATCGATTGAGAGCAAAAGAACATTTATAGTCACTCATACCTTCCAAAGCCTTATTACTTGCTTAAAATTGTTTTACAACCTCATTATTTTTTTTAAAATGGATTTTCTTACTTTTTTGGTTAAAACAGATTATATTCAAATGTTTGTCTCGAGAAACGTGAAGCTAAAGCCATCGATTGACAAGAAAAGTCCATTTATAGTCACTCATGCCTTCGAAAGCCTTATTACTCGCTCAAAATGGTTTTACAATCTCATTATTTATTTTCAGATGAATTTTCTTACACTTTTGGTTAAAACAGATTATATTCAAATGTTTATCTCGATAAACGTGGAGCTAAAGCCATCGATTGACAAGAAAAGTCCATTTATAGTCACTCATGCCTTCGAAAGCCTCATTATTCACTTTAAATGATTTCATAATCTCATTATTGATTTTATGTTAAATTTTCTTACATTTTTAGTTAAAACAGACTATAATTGAATGTTTACCTCGGGAAACATGAAGCAAAAGCCATCGATTGAGAGGAAAAGAACATTTATAGTCACTCATACCTTCCAAAGCCTTATTACTTGCTGAAAATTGTTTTACAATCTCATTATTTTTTTTAAAATGGATTCCCTTACATTTTTGGTTAAAACAGATTATATTCAAATTTTATTCTCGAGAAACGTGAAGCGAAGGCCATCGATTGATAAGAAAAGTCCATTTATAGTCACTCATGCCTTCGAAAGCCTTATTACTTGCTTAAAATTGTTTTACAATCACATTATTTTTTTTAAAATGACTTTTCTTACATTTTTGGTTAAAACAGATTATATTCAAATGTTTGTCTCAAGAAACGTGAAGCGAAAGCTATCGATTGACAAGAAAAGTTCATTTATAGTCACTCATGCCTTCGAAAGCCTTATTACTCGCTTAAAATGGTTTTACAATCTCATTATTTAATTTCAGATGAATTTTCTTACATTTTTGGTTAAAACAGATTGTAATTGAATGTTTGCCTCAGGAAACATGAAGCGAAAGCCATCGATTGATAAGAAAAGTCCATTTATAGTCCCTCATGCCTTCGAAACCCTTATTGCTCACTTTAAATGGCTTTATGATTTGATTATTAACTTTAAGCTGAATTTTTTTACATTTTTTGTTAAAACAGATTATAATTGAATGTTTACCTCGAGAAACATGAAGCGAAAGCCATCGATTGAGAGGAAAGAACATTTATAGTCACTCATGCCTTCGAAAGCCTCATTACTTGCTTAAAATTGTTTCACAATCTCATTATTTTTTTTAAAATGAATTTTCTTACATTTTCGGTTAAAATATATTATATTTAAAAGTTTATCTCGAGAAACGTGAAGCGAAGGCCATCGATTGACAAGAAAAGTCCATTTATAGTCACTCATGCCTTCGAAAGCCTCATTATTCACTTTAAATGATTTTATAATCTCATTATTGATTTTATGTTGAATTTTCTTACATTTTTAGTTAAAACAGACTATAATTGAATGTTTACCTCGGGAAACATGAAACAAAAGCCATCGATTGAGAGGAAAAGAACATTTATAGTCACTCATACCTTCCAAAGCCTTATTACTTGCTTAAAATTGTTTTACAATCTCATTATTTTTTTTAAAATGGATTTTCTTACTTTTTTGGTTAAAACAGATTATATTCAAATGTTTGTCTCGAGAAACGTGAAGCTAAAGCCATCGATTGACAAGAAAAGTCCATTTATAGTCACTCATGCCTTCGAAAGCCTTATTACTCGCTCAAAATGGTTTTACAATCGCATTATTTATTTTCAGATGAATTTTCTTACACTTTTGGTTAAAACAGATTATATTCAAATGTTTGTCTCGAGAAACGTGAAGCTAAAGCCATCGATTGACAAGAAAAGTCCATTTATAGTCACTCATGCCTTCGAAAGCCTTATTACTCGCTTAAAATGGTTTTACAATCTCATTATTTAATTTCAGATTAATTTTCTTACATTTTTGGTTAAAACATATTGTAATTGAATGTTTGCCTCAGGAAACATGAAGCGAAAGCCATCGATTGATAAGAAAAGTCCATTTATAGTCCCTCATGCTTTCGAAACCCTTATTGCTCACTTTAAATGGCTTTATTTGATTATTAACTTTAAGCTGAATTTTTTTATATTTTTTGTTAAAACAGATTATAATTGAGTGTTTACCTCGAGAAACGTGAAGCGAAAGCCATCGATTGAGAGGAAAGAACATTTATAGTCACTCATGCCTTCGAAAGCCTCATTACTTGCTTAAAATTGTTTCACAATCTCATTATTTTTTTTAAAATGAATTTTCTTACATTTTTGGTTAAAATATATTATATTTAAATGTTTATCTCGAGAAACGTGAAGCGAAGGCCATCGATTGACAAGAAAAGTCCATTTATAGTCACTCATGCCTTCGAAAGCCTTATTACTCGCTCAAAATTGTTTTACAATCTCATTATTTTTTTTAAAATGAATTTTCTTACATTTTTGGTTAAAATATAATATATTTAAATGTTTGTCTCGAGAAACGTGAAGCGAAGGCCATCGATTGACAAGAAAAGTCCATTTATAGTCACTCATGCCTTCGAAACCCTTATTGCTCACTTTAAATAGCTTTATGATTTGATTATTAACTTTAAGCTTAACTTTTTTACTTTTTTTGTTAAAACAGATTATAATTGAATGTTTTCCTAGGGAAACGTGAAGCGAAAGTCATCGATTGAGAAGAAAAGAACATATATAGTCACTCATGCCTTCGAAAGCCTTATTACTTGCTTAAAATTGTTTTGCAATCTCATTATTTTTTGTAAAATGAATTTTCTTACATTTTTGGTTAAAACAAATTATATTTAAATGTTTGTCTCGAGAAACGTGAAGCGAAAGCCATCGATTGACAAGAAAAGTCCATTTATAGTCACTCATGCCTTGGAAAGCCTTGTTACTCGCTTGAAATGGTTTTACAATCTCATTATTTATTTTCATATGAATTTTCTTACATTTTTGGTTAAAACAGATTGTAATAGAATGTTTGCCTCGGGAAACAAGAAGCGAAAGCCATCAATTGACAAGAAAAGTCCATTAATAGTCACTCATGCCTTCGAAAGCCTTATTATTCGCTTAAAATGGTTTTACAATCTCATTATTTATTTTCAGATGAATTTTGTTACATTTTTGGTTAAAACATATTGTAATTGAATGTTTGCCTCGGGAAACATGAAGCAAAAGCAATCGATTGATAAAAAAAGTCCATTTATAGTCACTCATGCCTTCGAAAGCCTCATTATTCACTTTAAATGATTTTATAATCTCATTATTGATTTTATGTTGAATTTTCTTACATTTTTGGTTAAAACAGATTGTAATTGAATGTTTGCCTCAGGAAACATGAAGCGAAAGCCATCGATTGACAAGAAAAGTCCATTTATAGTCACTCATGGCTTCGAAAGCCTCATTATTCACTTTAAATGATTTTATACTCTCATTATTGATTTTATGTTGAATTTTCTTACATTTTTAGTTAAAACAGACTATAATTGAATGTTTACCTTGGGAAACATGAAGCAAAAGCCATCGATTGAGAGGAAAAGAACATTTATAGTCACTCATACCTTCCAAAGCCTTATTACTTGCTTAAAATTGTTTTACAATCTCATTATTTTTTTTAAAATGGATTTTCTTACATTTTTGGTTAAAACAGATTATATTCAAATGTTTGTCTGGAGAAACGTGAAGCTAAAGCCATCGATTGACAAGAAAAGTCCATTTATAGTCACTCATGCCTTCGAAAGCCTTATTACTCGCTCAAAATGGTTTTACAATCTCATTATTTATTTTCAGATGAATTTTCTTACACTTTTGGTTAAAATAGATTATATTTAAATGTTTGTCTCGAGAAACGTGAAGCGAAGGCCATCGATTGACAAGAAAAGTCCATTTATAGTTACTCATGCCTTTGAAAGCCTCATTATTCACTTTAAATGATTTTATAATCTCATTATTGATTTTATGTTGACTTTTCTTCCATTTTTAGTTAAAACAGACTATAATTGAATGTTTACCTCGGTGAACACGGAGCAAAAGCCATCGATTAAGAAGAAAAGACCATTTATAATCACTCATGCCTTCGAAACCCTTATTGCTCACTTTAAATGGCTTTATGATTTGATTATTCACTTTAAGCTTAATTTTTTTACATTTTTTGTTAAAACAGATTATAATTGAATCTTTACCTCGAGAAACGTGAAGCGAAAGCCATCGATTGAGAGGAAAAGAACATTTATAGTCACTCATACCTTCGAAAGCCTTATTACTTGCTTAAAATTGTTTTACAATCTCATTATTTTTTTTAAAATGAATTTTCTTACATTTTTGGTTAAAACAGATTATATTCAAATGCTTGTCTCGAGAAACGTGAAGCGAAGGCCATCGATTGATAAGAAAAGTCCATTTATAGTCACTCATGCCTTCGAAAGCCTTATTACTTGCTTAAAATTGTTTTACAATCACATTATTTTTTTTAAAATGACTTTTCTTACATTTTTGGTTAAAACAGATTATATTCAAATGTTTGTCTCAAGAAACGTGAAGCAAAAGCTATCGATTGACAAGAAAAGTTCATTTATAGTCACTCATGCCTTCGAAAGCCTTATTACTCGCTTAAAATGGTTTTACAATCTCATTATTTAATTTCAGATGAATTTTCTTACATTTTTGGTTAAAACAGACTGTAATTGAATGTTTGCCTCAGGAAACATGAAGCGAAAGCCATCGATTGATAAGAAAAGTCCATTTATAGTCCCTCATGCCTTCGAAACCCTTATTGCTCACTTTAAATGGCTTTATGATTTGATTATTAACTTTAAGCTGAATTTTTTTACATTTTTTATTAAAACAGATTATAATTGAATGTTTACCTCGAGAAACGTGAAGCGAAAGCCATCGATTGAGAGGAAAGAACATTTATAGTCACTCATGCCTTCGAAAGCCTCATTACTTGTTTAAAATTGTTTCACAATCTCATTATTTTTTTTAAAATGAATTTTCTTACATTTTTGGTTAAAATATATTATATTTAAATGTTTATCTCGAGAAACGTGAAGCGAAGGCCATCGATTGGCAAGAAAAGTCCATTTATAGTCACTCATGCCTTCGAAAGCCTCATTATTCACTTTAAATGATTTGATAATCTCATTATTGATTTTATGTTGAATTTTCTTACATTTTTAGTTAAAACAGACTATAATTGAATGTTTACCTCGGGAAACATGAAAAAAAAGCCATCGATTGAGAGGAAAAGAACATTTATAGTCACTCATACCTTCCAAAGCCTTATTACTTGCTTAAAATTGTTTTACAACCTCATTATTTTTTTTAAAATGGATTTTCTTACATTTTTGGTTAAAACAGATTATATTCAAATGTTTGTCTGGAGAAACGTGAAGCTAAAGCCATCGATTGACAAGAAAAGTCCATTTATAATCACTCATGCCTTCGAAAGCCTTATTACTCGCTAAAAATGGTTTTACAATCTCATTATTTATTTTGAGATGAATTTTCTTACACTTTTGGTTAAAACAGATTATATTCAAATGTTTGTCTCGAGAAATGTGAAGCTAAAGCCATCGATTGAAAAGAAAAGTCCATTTATAGTCACTCATACCTTCGAAAGCCTTATTACTCGCTCAAAATGGTTTTACAATCTCATTATTTATTTTCAGATGAATTTTCTTACACTTTTGGTTAAAATAGATTATATTTAAATGTATGTCTCGAGAAACGTGAAGCGAAGGCCATCGATTGACAAGAAAAGTCCATTTATAGTCACCCATGCCTTCGAAAGCCTAATTATTCACTTTAAATGATTTCATAATCTCATTATTGATTTTATGTTGAATTTTCTTACATTTTTAGTTAAAACAGACAATAATTGAATGTTTACCTTGGGAAACATGAAGCAAAAGCCATCGATTGAGAGGAAAGCAACATTTATAGTCACTCATACCTTCCAAAGCCTTAATACTTGCTTAAAATTGTTTTACAATCTCATTATTTTTTTTTAAAATGGATTTTCTTACATTTTTGGTTAAAACAGATTATATTCAAATGTTTGTCTCGAGAAACGTGAAGCTAAAGCCATCGATTGACAAGAAAAGTCCATTTATAGTCACTCATGCCTTCGAAAGCCTTATTACTCGCTCAAAATGGTTTTACAATCTCATTATTTATTTTCAGATGAATTTTCTTACACTTTTGGTTAAAACAGATTATATTCAAATGTTTGTCTCGAGAAATGTGAAGCTAAAGCCATCGATTGAGAAGAAAAGTCCATTTATAGTCACTCATGCCTTCGAAAGCCTTATTACTCGCTCAAAATGGTTTTACAATCTCATTATTTATTTTCAGATGAATTTTCTTACACTTTTGGTTAAAATAGATTATATTTAAATGTATGTCTCGAGAAACGTGAAGCGAAGGCCATCGATTGACAAGAAAAGTCCATTTATAGTCACCCATGCCTTCGAAAGCCTAATTATTCACTTTAAATGATTTCATAATCTCATTATTGATTTTATGTTGCATTTTCTTACATTTTTAGTTAAAACAGACAATAATTGAATGTTTACCTCGGGAAACATGAAGCAAAAGCCATCGATTGAGAGGAAAGCAACATTTATAGTCACTCATACCTTCCAAAGCCTTATTACTTGCTTAAAATTGTTTTACAATCTCATTATTTTTTTTTAAAATGGATTTTCTTACATTTTTAGTTAAAACAGATTATATTCAAATGTTTGTCTCGAGAAACGTGAAGCTAAAGCCATCGATTGACAAGAAAAGTCCATTTATAGTCACTCATGCCTTCGAAAGCCTTATTACTCGCTCAAAATGGTTTTACAATCGCATTATTTATTTTCAGATGAATTCTCTTACACTTTTGGTTAAAACAGATTATATTCAAATGTTTGTCTCGAGAAACGTGAAGCTAAAGCCATCGATTGACAAGAAAAGTCCATTTATAGTCACTCATGCCTTCGAAAGCCTTTTTACTCGCTCAAAATGGTTTTACAATCTCATTATTTATTTTCAGATGAATTTTCTTACACTTTTGGTTAAAATAGATTATATTTAAATGTTTGTCTCGAGAAACGTGAAGCGAAGGCCATCGATTGACAAGAAAAGTCCATTTATAGTCACTCATGCCTTCGAAAGCCTCATTATTCACTTTAAATGATTTGATAATCTCATTATTGATTTTATGTTGAATTTTCTTACATTTTTAGTTAAAACAGACTATAATTGAATGTTTACCTCTGGAAACATGAAGCAAAAGCCATCGATTGAGAGGAAAAGAACATTTATAGTCACTCATGCCTTCGAAATCCTTATTACTCGCTCAAAAAGGTTTTACAATCGCATTATTTATTTTCAGATGAATTTTCTTACACTTTTGGTTAAAACAGATTATATTCAAATGTTTGTCTCGAGAAATGTGAAGCTAAAGCCATCGATTGACAAGAAAAGTCCATTTATAGTCACTCATGCCTTCGAAAGCCTTATTACTCGCTCAAAATGGTTTTACAATCTCATTATTTATTTTCAGATGAATTTTCTTACACTTTTGGTTAAAATAGATTATATTTAAATATTTGTCTCGAGAAACGTGAAGCGAAGGCCATCGATTGACAAGAAAAGTCCATTTATAGTCACCCATGCCTTCGAAAGCCTAATTATTCACTTTAAATGATTTCATAATCTCATTATTGATTTTATGTTGAATTTTCTTACATTTTTAGTTAAAACAGACAATAATTGAATGTTTACCTCGGGAAACATGAAGCAAAAGCCATCGATTGAGAGGAAAGCAACATTTATAGTCACTCATACCTTCCAAAGCCTTATTACTTGCTTAAAATTGTTTTACAATCTCATTATTTTTTTTTAAAATGGATTTTCTTACATTTTTGGTTAAAACAGATTATATTCAAATGTTTGTCTCGAGAAACGTGAAGCTAAAGCCATCGATTGACAAGAAAAGTCCATTTATAGTCACTCATGCCTTCGAAAGCCTTATTACTCGCTCAAAATGGTTTTACAATCGCATTATTTATTTTCAGATGAATTTTCTTACACTTTTGGTTCAAACAGATTATATTCAAATGTTTGTCTCGAGAAACGTGAAGCTAAAGCCATCGATTGACAAGAAAAGTCCATTTATAGTCACTCATGCCTTCGAAAGCCTTATTACTCGCTTAAAATGGTTTTACAATCTCATTATTTAATTTCAGATTAATTTTCTTACATTTTTGGTTAAAACATATTGTAATTGAATGTTTGCCTCAGGAAACATGAAGCGAAAGCCATCGATTGATAAGAAAAGTCCATTTATAGTCCCTCATGCTTTCGAAACCCTTATTGCTCACTTTAAATGGCTTTATGATTTGATTATTAACTTTAAGCTGAATTTTTTTACATTTTTTGTTAAAACAGATTATAATTGAGTGTTTACCTCGAGAAACGTGAAGCGAAAGCCATCGATTGAGAGGAAAGAACATTTATAGTCACTCATGCCTTCGAAAGCCTCATTACTTGCTTAAAATTGTTTCACAATCTCATTATTTTTTTTCAAATGAATTTTCTTACATTTTTGGTTAAAATATATTATATTTAAATGTTTATCTCGAGAAACGTGAAGCGAAGGCCATCGATTGACAAGAAAAGTCCATTTATAGTCACTCATGCCTTCGAAAGCCTTATTACTCGCTCAAAATTGTTTTACAATCTCATTATTTTTTTTAAAATGAATTTTCTTACATTTTTGGTTAAAATATAATATATTTAAATGTTTGTCTCGAGAAACGTGAAACGAAGGCCATCGATTGACAAGAAAAGTCCATTTATAGTCACTCATGCCTTCGAAACCCTTATTGCTCACTTTAAATAGCTTTATGATTTGATTATTAACTTTAAGCTTAACTTTTTTACTTTTTTTGTTAAAACAGATTATAATTGAATGTTTTCCTAGGGAAACGTGAAGCGAAAGTCATCGATTGAGAAGAAAAGAACATATATAGTCACTCATGCCTTCGAAAGCCTTATTACTTGCTTAAAATTGTTTTGCAATCTCATTATTTTTTGTAAAATGAATTTTCTTACATTTTTGGTTAAAACAAATTATATTTAAATGTTTGTCTCGAGAAACGTGAAGCGAAAGCCATCGATTGACAAGAAAAGTCCATTTATAGTCACTCATGCCTTGGAAGCCTTGTTACTCGCTTAAAATGGTTTTACAATCTCATTATTTATTTTCATATGAATTTTCTTACATTTTTGGTTAAAACGGATTGTAATAGAATGTTTGCCTCGGGAAACAAGAAGCGAAAGCCATCAATTGACAAGAAAAGTCCATTAATAGTCACTCATGCCTTCGAAAGCCTTATTATTCGCTTAAAATGGTTTTACAATCTCATTATTTATTTTCAGATGAATTTTGTTACATTTTTGGTTAAAACATATTGTAATTGAATGTTTGCCTCGGGAAACATGAAGCAAAAGCAATCGATTGATAAAAAAAGTCTATTTATAGTCACTCATGCCTTCGAAAGCCTCATTATTCACTTTAAATGATTTTATAATCTCATTATTGATTTTATGTTGAATTTTCTTACATTTTTGGTTAAAACAGATTGTAATTGAATGTTTGCCTCAGGAAACATGAAGCGAAAGCCATCGATTGACAAGAAAAGTCCATTTATAGTCACTCATGGCTTCGAAAGCCTCATTATTCACTTTAAATGATTTTATACTCTCATTATTGATTTTATGTTGAATTTTCTTACATTTTTAGTTAAAACAGACTATAATTGAATGTTTACCTTGGGAAACATGAAGCAAAAGCCATCGATTGAGAGGAAAAGAACATTTATAGTCACTCATACCTTCCAAAGCCTTATTACTTGCTTAAAATTGTTTTACAATCTCATTATTTTTTTAAAAATGGATTTTCTTACATTTTTGGTTAAAACAGATTATATTCAAATGTTTGTCTGGAGAAAGGTGAAGCTAAAGCCATCGATTGACAAGAAAAGTCCATTTATAGTCACTCATGCCTTCGAAAGCCTTATTACTCGCTCAAAATGGTTTTACAATCTCATTATTTATTTTCAGATGAATTTTCTTACACTTTTGGTTAAAATAGATTATATTTAAATGTTTGTCTCGAGAAACGTGAAGCGAAGGCCATCGATTGACAAGAAAAGTCCATTTATAGTTACTCATGCCTTTGAAAGCCTCATTATTCACTTTAAATGATTTTATAATCTCATTATTGATTTTATGTTGACTTTTCTTACATTTTTAGTTAAAACAGACTATAATTGAATGTTTACCTCGGTGAACACGGAGCAAAAGCCATCGATTAAGAAGAAAAGACCATTTATAATCACTCATGCCTTCGAAACCCTTATTGCTCACTTTAAATGGCTTTATGATTTGATTATTCACTTTAAGCTTAATTTTTTTACATTTTTTGTTAAAACAGATTATAATTGAATCTTTACCTCGAGAAACGTGAAGCGAAAGCCATCGATTGAGAGGAAAAGAACATTTATAGTCACTCATACCTTCGAAAGCCTTATTACTTGCTTAAAATTGTTTTACAATCTCATTATTTTTTTTAAAATGAATTTTCTTACATTTTTGGTTAAAACAGATTATATTTAAATGCTTGTCTCGAGAAACGTGAAGCGAAGGCCATCGATTGATAAGAAAAGTCCATTTATAGTCACTCATGCCTTCGAAAGCCTTATTACTTGCTTAAAATTGTTTTACAATCACATTATTTTTTTTAAAATGACTTTTCTTACATTTTTGGTTAAAACAGATTATATTCAAATGTTTGTCTCGAGAAACGTGAAGCGAAAGCTATCGATTGACAAGAAAAGTTCATTTATAGTCACTCATGCCTTCGAAAGCCTTATTACTCGCTTAAAATGGTTTTACAATCTCATTATTTAATTTCAGATGAATTTTCTTACATTTTTGGTTAAAACAGATTGTAATTGAATGTTTGCCTCAGGAAACATGAAGCGAAAGCCATCGATTGATAAGAAAAGTCCATTTATAGTCCCTCATGCCTTCGAAACCCTTATTGCTCACTTTAAATGGCTTTATGATTTGATTATTAACTTTAAGCTGAATTTTTTTATATTTTTTATTAAAACAGATTATAATTGAATGTTTACCTCGAGAAACGTGAAGCGAAAGCAATCGATTGAGAGGAAAGAACATTTATAGTCACTCATAACTTCGAAAGCCTCTTTACTTGCTTAAAATTGTTTCACAATCTCATTATTTTTTTTAAAATGAATTTTCTTACATTTTTGGTTAAAATATATTATATTTAAATGTTTATCTCGAGAAACGTGAAGCGAAGGCCATCGATTGGCAAGAAAAGTCCATTTATAGTCACTCATGCCTTCGAAAGCCTCATTATTCACTTTAAATGATTTGATAATCTCATTATTGATTTTATGTTGAATTTTCTTACATTTTTAGTTAAAACAGACTATAATTGAATGTTTACCTCGGGAAACATGAAACAAAAGCCATCGATTGAGAGGAAAAGAACATTTATAGTCACTCATACCTTCCAAAGCCTTATTACTTGCTTAAAATTGTTTTACAACCTCATTATTTTTTTTAAAATGGATTTTCTTACATTTTTGGTTAAAACAGATTATATTCAAATGTTTGTCTGGAGAAACGTGAAGCTAAAGCCATCGATTGACAAGAAAAGTCCATTTATAGTCACTCATGCCTTCGAAAGCCTTATTACTCGCTCAAAATGGTTTTACAATCTCATTATTTATTTTCAGATGAATTTTCTTACACTTTTGGTTAAAACAGATTATATTCAAATGTTTGTCTCGAGAAATGTGAAGCTAAAGCCATCGATTGACAAGAAAAGTCCATTTATAGTCACTCATGCCTTCGAAAGCCTTATTACTCACTCAAAATGGTTTTACAATCTCATTATTTATTTTCAGATGAATTTTCTTACACTTTTGGTTAAAATAGATTATATTTAAATGTATGTCTCGAGAAACGTGAAGCGAAGGCCATCGATTGACAAGAAAAGTCCATTTATAGTCACTCATGCCTTCGAAAGCCTTATTACTCGCTCAAAAAGGTTTTACAATCGCATTATTTATTTTCAGATGAATTTTCTTACACTTTTGATTAAAACAGATTATATTCAAATGTTTGTCTCGAGAAATGTGAAGCTAAAGCCATCGATTGACAAGAAAAGTCCATTTATAGTCACTCATGCCTTCGAAAGCCTTATTACTCGCTCAAAATGGTTTTACAATCTCATTATTTATTTTCAGATGAATTTTCTTACACTTTTGGTTAAAATAGATTATATTTAAATATTTGTCTCGAGAAACATGAAGCGAAGGCCATCGATTGACAAGAAAAGTCCATTTATAGTCACCCATGCCTTCGAAAGCCTAATTATTCACTTTAAATGATTTCATAATCTCATTATTGATTTTATGTTGAATTTTCTTACATTTTTAGTTAAAACAGACAATAATTGAATGTTTACCTCGGGAAACATGAAGCAAAAGCCATCGATTGAGAGGAAAGCAACATTTATAGTCACTCATACCTTCCAAAGCCTTATTACTTGCTTAAAATTGTTTTACAATCTCATTATTTTTTTTTAAAATGGATTTTCTTACATTTTTGGTTAAAACAGATTATATTCAAATGTTTGTCTCGAGAAACGTGAAGCTAAAGCCATCGATTGACAAGAAAAGTCCATTTATAGTCACTCATGCCTTCGAAAGCCTTATTACTCGCTCAAAATGGTTTTACAATCGCATTATTTATTTTCAGATGAATTTTCTTACACTTTTGGTTCAAACAGATTATATTCAAATGTTTGTCTCGAGAAACGTGAAGCTAAAGCCATCGATTGACAAGAAAAGTCCATTTATAATCACTCATGCCTTCGAAAGCCTTTTTACTCGCTCCAAATGGTTTTACAATCTCATTATTTATTTTCAGATGAATTTTCTTACACTTTTGGTTAAAATAGATTATATTTAAATGTTTGTCTCGAGAAACGTGAAGCGAAGGCCATCGATTGACAAGAAAAGTCCATTTATAGTCACTCATGCCTTCGAAAGCCTCATTATTCACTTTAAATGATTTGATAATCTCATTATTGATTTTATGTTGAATTTTCCAACATTTTTAGTTAAAACAGACTATAATTGAATGTTTACCTCGGGAAACATGAAACAAAAGCCATCGATTGAGAGGAAAAGAACATTTATAGTCACTCATACCTTCCAAAGCCTTATTACTTGCTTAAAATTGTTTTACAATCTCATTATTTTTTTTAAAATGGATTTTCTTACTTTTTTGGTTAAAACAGATTATATTCAAATGTTTGTCTCGAGAAACGTGAAGCTAAAGCCATCGATTGACAAGAAAAGTCCATTTATAGTCACTCATGCCTTCGAAAGCCTTATTACTCGCTCAAAATGGTTTTACAATCTCATTATTTATTTTCAGATGAATTTTCTTACACTTTTGGTTGAAACAGATTATATTCAAATGTTTATCTCGAGAAACGTGAAGCTAAAGCCATCGATTGACAAGAAAAGTCCATTTATAGTCGCTCATGCCTTTGAAAGCCTTATTACTCGCTAAAAATGGTTTTACAATCTCATTATTTATTTTCAGATGAATTTTCTTACACTTTTGGTTAAAATAGATTATATTTAAATGTTTGTCTCGAGAAACGTGAAGCGAAGGTTATCGATTGACAAGGAAAGTCCATTTATAGTCACTCATGCCTTCGAAAGCCTCATTATTCACTTTAAATGATTTTATAATCTCATTATTGATTTTATGTTGACTTTTCTTACATTTTTAGTTAAAACAGACTATAATTGAATGTTTACCTCGGTGAACACGGAGCAAAAGCCATCGATTAAGAAGAAAAGACCATTTATAATCACTCATGCCTTCGAAACCCTTATTGCTCACTTTAAATGGCTTTATGATTTGATTATTCACTTTAAGCTTAATTTTTTTACATTTTTTGTTAAAACAGATTATAATTGAATCTTTACCTCGAGAAACGTGAAGCGAAAGCCATCGATTGAGAGGAAAAGAACATTTATAGTCACTCATACCTTCGAAAGCCTTATTACTTGCTTAAAATTGTTTTACAATCTCATTATTTTTTTTAAAATGAATTTTCTTACATTTTTGGTTAAAACAGATTATATTCAAATGCTTGTCTCGAGAAACGTGAAGCAAAGGCCATCGATTGATAAGAAAAGTCCATTTATAGTCACTCATGCCTTCGAAAGCCTTATTACTTGCTTAAAATTGTTTTACAATCACATAATTTTTTTTAAAATGACTTTTCTTACATTTTTGGTTAAAACAGATTATATTCAAATGTTTGTCTCGAGAAACGTGAAGCGAAAGCTATCGATTGACAAGAAAAGTTCATTTATAGTCACTCATGCCTTCGAAAGCCTTATTACTCGCTTACAATGGTTTTACAATCTCATTATTTAATTTCAGATGAATTTTCTTACATTTTTGGTTAAAATAGATTGTAATTGAATGTTTGCCTCAGGAAACATGAAGCGAAAGCCATCGATTGATAAGAAAAGTCCATTTATAGTCCCTCATGCCTTCGAAACCCTTATTGCTCACTTTAAATGGCTTTATGATTTGATTATTAACTTTAAGCTGAATTTTTTTACATTTTTTGTTAAAACAGATTATAATTGAATGTTTACCTCGAGAAACGTGAAGCGAAAGCCATCGATTGAGAGGAAAGAACATTTATAGTCACTCATGCCTTCGAAAGCCTCATTACTTGCTTAAAATTGTTTCACAATCTCATTATTTTTTTTAAAATGAATTTTCTTACATTTTTGGTTAAAATATATTATATTTAAATGTTTATCTCGAGAAACGTGAAGCTAAAGCCATCGATTGACAAGAAAAGTCCATTTATAGTCGCTCATGCCTTTGAAAGCCTTATTACTCGCTAAAAATGGTTTTACAATCTCATTATTTATTTTCAGATGAATTTTCTTACACTTTTGGTTAAAACAGATTATATTCAAATGTTTATCTCGAGAAACGTGAAGCTAAAGCCATCGATTGACAGGAAAAGTCTATTTATAGTCACTCATGCCTTCGAAAGCCTTCTTACTCGCTCAAAATGGTTTTACAATCTCATTATTTATTTTCAGATGAATTTTCTTACACTTTTGGTTAAAATAGATTATATTTAAATATTTTTCTCGAGAAACGTGAAGCGAAGGCCATCGATTGACAAGAAAAGTCCATTTATAGTCACCCATGCCTTTGAAAGCCTAATTATTCACTTTAAATGATTTCATAATCTCATTATTGATTTTATGTTGAATTTTCTTACATTTTTAGTTAAAACAGACAATAATTGAATGTTTACCTCGGGAAACATGAAGCAAAAGCCATCGATTGAGAGGAAAGCAACATTTATAGTCACTCATACCTTCCAAAGCCTTATTACTTGCTTAAAATTGTTTTACAATCTCATTATTTTTTTTTTAAATGGATTTTCTTACATTTTTGGTTAAAACAGATTATATTCAAATGTTTGTCTCGAGAAACGTGAAGCTAAAGCCATCGATTGACAAGAAAAGTCCATTTATAGTCACTCATGCCTTCGAAAGCCTTATTACTCGCTCAAAATGGTTTTACAATCGCATTATTTATTTTCAGATGAATTTTCTTACACTTTTGGTTCAAACAGATTATATTCAACTGTTTGTCTCGAGAAACGTGAAGCTAAAGCCATCGATTGACAAGAAAAGTCCATTTATAGTCACTCATGCCTTCGAAAGCCTTTTTACTCGCTCCAAATGGTTTTACAATCTCATTATTTATTTTCAGATGAATTTTCTTACACTTTTGGTTAAAATAGATTATATTTAAATGTTTGTCTCGAGAAACGTGAAGCGAAGGCCATCGATTGACAAGAAAAGTCCATTTATAGTCACTCATGCCTTCGAAAGCCTCATTATTCACTTTAAATGATTTGATAATCTCATTATTGATTTTATGTTGAATTTTCTTACATTTTTAGTTAAAACAGACTATAATTGAATGTTTACCTCTGGAAACATGAAGCAAAAGCCATCGATTGAGAGGAAAAGAACATTTATAGTCACTCATGCCTTCGAAAGCCTTATTACTCGCTCAAAAAGGTTTTACAATCGCATTATTTATTTTCAGATGAATTTTCTTACACTTTTGGTTAAAACAGATTATATTCAAATGTTTGTCTCGAGAAATGTGAAGCTAAAGCCATCGATTGACAAGAAAAGTCCATTTATAGTCACTCATGCCTTCGAAAGCCTTATTACTCGCTCAAAATGGTTTTACAATCTCATTATTTATTTTCAGATGAATTTTCTTACACTTTTGGTTAAAATAGATTATATTTAAATATTTGTCTCGAGAAACGTGAAGCGAAGGCCATCGATTGACAAGAAAAGTCCATTTATAGTCACCCATGCCTTCGAAAGCCTAATTATTCACTTTAAATGATTTCATAATCTCATTATTGATTTTATGTTGAATTTTCTTACATTTTTAGTTAAAACAGACAATAATTGAATGTTTACCTCGGGAAACATGAAGCAAAAGCCATCGATTGAGAGGAAAGCAACATTTATAGTCACTCATACCTTCCAAAGCCTTATTACTTGCTTAAAATTGTTTTACAATCTCATTATTTTTTTTTAAAATGGATTTTCTTACATTTTTGGTTAAAACAGATTATATTCAAATGTTTGTCTCGAGAAACGTGAAGCTAAAGCCATCGATTGACAAGAAAAGTCCATTTATAGTCACTCATGCCTTCGAAAGCCTTATTACTCGCTCAAAATGGTTTTACAATCGCATTATTTATTTTCAGATGAATTTTCTTACACTTTTGGTTCAAACAGATTATATTCAAATGTTTGTCTTGAGAAACGTGAAGCTAAAGCCATCGATTGACAAGAAAAGTCCATTTATAGTCACTCATGCCTTCGAAAGCCTTTTTACTCGCTCCAAATGGTTTTACAATCTCATTATTTATTTTCAGATGAATTTTCTTACACTTTTGGTTAAAATAGATTATATTTAAATGTTTGTCTCGAGAAACGTGAAGCGAAGGCCATCGATTGACAAGAAAAGTCCATTTATAGTCACTCATGGCTTCGAAAGCCTCATTATTCACTTTAAATGATTTGATAATCTCATTATTGATTTTATGTTGAATTTTCTAACATTTTTAGTTAAAACAGACTATAATTGAATGTTTACCTCGGGAAACATGAAACAAAAGCCATCGATTGAGAGGAAAAGAACATTTATAGTCACTCATACCTTCCAAAGCCTTATTACTTGCTTAAAATTGTTTTACAATCTCATTATTTTTTTTAAAATGGATTTTCTTACTTTTTTGGTTAAAACAGATTATATTCAAATGTTTGTCTCGAGAAACGTGAAGCTAAAGCCATCGATTGACAAGAAAAGTCCATTTATAGTCACTCATGCCTTCGAAAGCCTTATTACTCGCTCAAAATGGTTTTACAATCTCATTATTTATTTTCAGATGAATTTTCTTACACTTTTGGTTAAAACAGATTATATTCAAATGTTTATCTCGAGAAACGTGAAGCTAAAGCCATCGATTGACAAGAAAAGTCCATTTATAGTCGCTCATGCCTTTGAAAGCCTTATTACTCGCTAAAAATGGTTTTACAATCTCATTATTTATTTTCAGATGAATTTTCTTACACTTTTGGTTAAAATAGATTATATTTAAATGTTTATCTCGAGAAACGTGAAGCGAAGGTTATCGATTGACAAGGAAAGTCCATTTATAGTCACTCATGCCTTCGAAAGCCTCATTATTCACTTTAAATGATTTTATAATCTCATTATTGATTTTATGTTGACTTTTCTTACATTTTTAGTTAAAACAGACTATAATTGAATGTTTACCTCGGTGAACACGGAGCAAAAGCCATCGATTAAGAAGAAAAGACCATTTATAATCACTCATGCCTTCGAAACCCTTATTGCTCACTTTAAATGGCTTTATGATTTGATTATTCACTTTAAGCTTAATTTTTTTACATTTTTTGTTAAAACAGATTATAATTGAATCTTTACCTCGAGAAACGTGAAGCGAAAGCCATCGATTGAGAGGAAAAGAACATTTATAGTCACTCATACCTTCGAAAGCCTTATTACTTGCTTAAAATTGTTTTACAATCTCATTATTTTTTTTAAAATGAATTTTCTTACATTTTTGGTTAAAACAGATTATATTCAAATGCTTGTCTCGAGAAACGTGAAGCGAAGGCCATCGATTGATAAGAAAAGTCCATTTATAGTCACTCATGCCTTCGAAAGCCTTATTACTTGCTTAAAATTGTTTTACAATCACATTATTTTTTTTAAAATGACTTTTCTTACATTTTTGGTTAAAACAGATTATATTCAAATGTTTGTCTCGAGAAACGTGAAGCGAAAGCTATCGATTGACAAGAAAAGTTCATTTATAGTCACTCATGCCTTCGAAAGCCTTATTACTCGCTTAAAATGGTTTTACAATCTCATTATTTAATTTCAGATGAATTTTCTTACATTTTTGGTTAAAATAGATTGTAATTGAATGTTTGCCTCAGGAAACATGAAGCGAAAGCCATCGATTGATAAGAAAAGTCCATTTATAGTCCCTCATGCCTTCGAAACCCTTATTGCTCACTTTAAATGGCTTTATGATTTGATTATTAACTTTAAGCTGAATTTTTTTACATTTTTTGTTAAAACAGATTATAATTGAATGTTTACCTCGAGAAACGTGAAGCGAAAGCCATCGATTGAGAGGAAAGAACATTTATAGTCACTCATGCCTTCGGAAGCCTCATTACTTGCTTAAAATTGTTTCACAATCTCATTATTTTTTTTAAAATGAATTTTCTTACATTTTTGGTTAAAATATATTATATTTAAATGTTTATCTCGAGAAACGTGAAGCTAAAGCCATCGATTGACAAGAAAAGTCCATTTATAGTCGCTCATGCCTTTGAAAGCCTTATTACTCGCTAAAAATAGTTTTACAATCTCATTATTTATTTTCAGATGAATTTTCTTACACTTTTGGTTAAAACAGATTATATTCAAATGTTTATCTCGAGAAACGTGAAGCTAAAGCCATCGATTGACAGGAAAAGTCCATTTATAGTCACTCATGCCTTCGAAAGCCTTCTTACTCGCTCAAAATGGTTTTACAATCTCATTATTTATTTTCAGATGAATTTTCTTACACTTTTGGTTAAAATAGATTATATTTAAATATTTGTCTCGAGAAACGTGAAGCGAAGGCCATCGATTGACAAGAAAAGTCCATTTATAGTCACCCATGCCTTTGAAAGCCTAATTATTCACTTTAAATGATTTCATAATCTCATTATTGATTTTATGTTGAATTTTCTTACATTTTTAGTTAAAACAGACAATAATTGAATGTTTACCTCGGGAAACATGAAGCAAAAGCCATCGATTGAGAGGAAAGCAACATTTATAGTCACTCATACCTTCCAAAGCCTTATTACTTGCTTAAAATTGTTTTACAATCTCATTATTTTTTTTTTAAATGGATTTTCTTACATTTTTGGTTAAAACAGATTATATTCAAATGTTTGTCTCGAGAAACGTGAAGCTAAAGCCATCGATTGACAAGAAAAGTCCATTTATAGTCACTCATGCCTTCGAAAGCCTTATTACTCGCTCAAAATGGTTTTACAATCGCATTATTTATTTTCAGATGAATTTTCTTACACTTTTGGTTCAAACAGATTATATTCAACTGTTTGTCTCGAGAAACGTGAAGCTAAAGCCATCGATTGACAAGAAAAGTCCATTTATAGTCACTCATGCCTTCGAAAGCCTTTTTACTCGCTCCAAATGGTTTTACAATCTCATTATTTATTTTCAGATGAATTTTCTTACACTTTTGGTTAAAATAGATTATATTTAAATGTTTGTCTCGAGAAACGTGAAGCGAAGGCCATCGATTGACAAGAAAAGTCCATTTATAGTCACTCATGCCTTCGAAAGCCTCATTATTCACTTTAAATGATTTGATAATCTCATTATTGATTTTATGTTGAATTTTCTTACATTTTTAGTTAAAACAGACTATAATTGAATGTTTACCTCTGGAAACATGAAGCAAAAGCCATCGATTGAGAGGAAAAGAACATTTATAGTCACTCATGCCTTCGAAAGCCTTATTACTCGCTCAAAAAGGTTTTACAATCGCATTATTTATTTTCAGATGAATTTTCTTACACTTTTGGTTAAAACAGATTATATTCAAATGTTTGTCTCGAGAAATGTGAAGCTAAAGCCATCGATTGACAAGAAAAGTCCATTTATAGTCACTCATGCCTTCGAAAGCCTTATTACTCGCTCAAAATGGTTTTACAATCTCATTATTTATTTTCAGATGAATTTTCTTACACTTTTGGTTAAAATAGATTATATTTAAATATTTGTCTCGAGAAACGTGAAGCGAAGGCCATCGATTGACAAGAAAAGTCCATTTATAGTCACCCATGCCTTCGAAAGCCTAATTATTCACTTTAAATGATTTCATAATCTCATTATTGATTTTATGTTGAATTTTCTTACATTTTTAGTTAAAACAGACAATAATTGAATGTTTACCTCGGGAAACATGAAGCAAAAGCCATCGATTGAGAGGAAAGCAACATTTATAGTCACTCATACCTTCCAAAGCCTTATTACTTGCTTAAAATTGTTTTACAATCTCATTATTTTTTTTTAAAATGGATTTTCTTACATTTTTGGTTAAAACAGATTATATTCAAATGTTTGTCTCGAGAAACGTGAAGCTAAAGCCATCGATTGACAAGAAAAGTCCATTTATAGTCACTCATGCCTTCGAAAGCCTTATTACTCGCTCAAAATGGTTTTACAATCGCATTATTTATTTTCAGATGAATTTTCTTACACTTTTGGTTCAAACAGATTATATTCAAATGTTTGTCTTGAGAAACGTGAAGCTAAAGCCATCGATTGACAAGAAAAGTCCATTTATAGTCACTCATGCCTTCGAAAGCCTTTTTACTCGCTCCAAATGGTTTTACAATCTCATTATTTATTTTCAGATGAATTTTCTTACACTTTTGGTTAAAATAGATTATATTTAAATGTTTGTCTCGAGAAACGTGAAGCGAAGGCCATTGATTGACAAGAAAAGTCCATTTATAGTCACTCATGGCTTCGAAAGCCTCATTATTCACTTTAAATGATTTGATAATCTCATTATTGATTTTATGTTGAATTTTCTAACATTTTTAGTTAAAACAGACTATAATTGAATGTTTACCTCGGGAAACATGAAACAAAAGCCATCGATTGAGAGGAAAAGAACATTTATAGTCACTCATACCTTCCAAAGCCTTATTACTTGCTTAAAATTGTTTTACAATCTCATTATTTTTTTTAAAATGGATTTTCTTACTTTTTTGGTTAAAACAGATTATATTCAAATGTTTGTCTCGAGAAACGTGAAGCTAAAGCCATCGATTGACAAGAAAAGTCCATTTATAGTCACTCATGCCTTCGAAAGCCTTATTACTCGCTCAAAATGGTTTTACAATCTCATTATTTATTTTCAGATGAATTTTCTTACACTTTTGGTTAAAACAGATTATATTCAAATGTTTATCTCGAGAAACGTGAAGCTAAAGCCATCGATTGACAAGAAAAGTCCATTTATAGTCGCTCATGCCTTTGAAAGCCTTATTACTCGCTAAAAATGGTTTTACAATCTCATTATTTATTTTCAGATGAATTTTCTTACACTTTTGGTTAAAATAGATTATATTTAAATGTTTATCTCGAGAAACGTGAAGCGAAGGTTATCGATTGACAAGGAAAGTCCATTTATAGTCACTCATGCCTTCGAAAGCCTCATTATTCACTTTAAATGATTTTATAATCTCATTATTGATTTTATGTTGACTTTTCTTACATTTTTAGTTAAAACAGACTATAATTGAATGTTTACCTCGGTGAACACGGAGCAAAAGCCATCGATTAAGAAGAAAAGACCATTTATAATCACTCATGCCTTCGAAACCCTTATTGCTCACTTTAAATGGCTTTATGATTTGATTATTCACTTTAAGCTTAATTTTTTTACATTTTTTGTTAAAACAGATTATAATTGAATCTTTACCTCGAGAAACGTGAAGCGAAAGCCATCGATTGAGAGGAAAAGAACATTTATAGTCACTCATACCTTCGAAAGCCTTATTACTTGCTTAAAATTGTTTTACAATCTCATTATTTTTTTTAAAATGAATTTTCTTACATTTTTGGTTAAAACAGATTATATTCAAATGCTTGTCTCGAGAAACGTGAAGCGAAGGCCATCGATTGATAAGAAAAGTCCATTTATAGTCACTCATGCCTTCGAAAGCCTTATTACTTGCTTAAAATTGTTTTACAATCACATTATTTTTTTTAAAATGACTTTTCTTACATTTTTGGTTAAAACAGATTATATTCAAATGTTTGTCTCGAGAAACGTGAAGCGAAAGCTATCGATTGACAAGAAAAGTTCATTTATAGTCACTCATGCCTTCGAAAGCCTTATTACTCGCTTAAAATGGTTTTACAATCTCATTATTTAATTTCAGATGAATTTTCTTACATTTTTGGTTAAAATAGATTGTAATTGAATGTTTGCCTCAGGAAACATGAAGCGAAAGCCATCGATTGATAAGAAAAGTCCATTTATAGTCCCTCATGCCTTCGAAACCCTTATTGCTCACTTTAAATGGCTTTATGATTTGATTATTAACTTTAAGCTGAATTTTTTTACATTTTTTGTTAAAACAGATTATAATTGAATGTTTACCTCGAGAAACGTGAAGCGAAAGCCATCGATTGAGAGGAAAGAACATTTATAGTCACTCATGCCTTCGGAAGCCTCATTACTTGCTTAAAATTGTTTCACAATCTCATTATTTTTTTTAAAATGAATTTTCTTACTTTTTTGGTTAAAACAGATTATATTCAAATGTTTGTCTCGAGAAACGTGAAGCTAAAGCCATCGATTGACAAGAAAAGTCCATTTATAGTCACTCATGCCTTCGAAAGCCTTATTACTCGCTCAAAATGGTTTTACAATCTCATTATTTATTTTCAGATGAATTTTCTTACACTTTTGGTTAAAACAGATTATATTCAAATGTTTATCTCGAGAAACGTGAAGCTAAAGCCATCGATTGACAAGAAAAGTCCATTTATAGTCGCTCATGCCTTCGAAAGCCTTATTACTCGCTCAAAATGGTTTTACAATCTCATTATTTATTTTCAGATGAATTTTCTTACACTTTTGGTTAAAACAGATTATATTCAAATGTTTATCTCGAGAAACGTGAAGCTAAAGCCATCGATTGACAAGAAAAGTCCATTTATAGTCGCTCATGCCTTTGAAAGCCTTATTACTCGCTAAAAATGGTTTTACAATCTCATTATTTATTTTCAGATGAATTTTCTTACACTTTTGGTTAAAATAGATTATATTTAAATGTTTGTCTCGAGAAACGTGAAGCGAAGGCCATCGATTGACAAGGAAAGTCCATTTATAGTCACTCATGCCTTCGAAAGCCTCATTATTCACTTTAAATGATTTTATAATCTCATTATTGATTTTATGTTGAATTTTCTTACATTTTTAGTTAAAACAGACTATAATTGAATGTTTACCTCGGGAAACATGAAGCAAAAGCCATCGATTGAGAGGAAAAGAACATTTATAGTCACTCATACCTTCCAAAGCCTTATTACTTGCTTAAAATTGTTTTACAATCTCATTATTTTTTCTAAAATGGATTTTCTTACATTTTTGGTTAAAACAGATTATATTCAAATGTTTGTCTCGAGAAACGTGAAGCTAAAGCCATCGATTGACAAGAAAAGTCCATTTATAGTCACTCATGCCTAAGAAAGCCTTATTACTCGCTCAAAATGGTTTTACAATCTCATTATTTATTTTCAGATGAATTTTCTTACACTTTTGGTTAAAACAGATTATATTCAAATGTTTGTCTCGAGAAACGTGAAGCTAAAGCCATCGATTGACAAGAAAAGTCCATTTATAGTCACTCATGCCTTCGAAAGCCTTATTACTCGCTCAAATTGGTTTTACAATCTCATTATTTATTTTCAGATGAATTTTCTTACACTTTTGGTTAAAATAGATTATATTTAAATGTTTGTCTCGAGAAACGTGAAGCGAAGGCCATCGATTGGCAAGAAAAGTCCATTTATAGTCACCCATGCCTTCGAAAGCCTAATTATTCATTTTAAATGATTTCATAATCTCATTATTGATTTTATGTTGAATTTTCTTACATTTTTAGTTAAAACAGACAATAATTGAATGTTTACCTCGGGAAACATGAAGCAAAAGCCATCGATTGAGAGGAAAGCAACATTTATAGTCACTCATACCTTCCAAAGCCTTATTACTTGCTTAAAATTGTTTTACAATCTCATTATTTTTTTTTAAAATGGATTTTCTTACATTTTTGATTAAAACAGATTATATTCAAATGTTTGTCTCGAGAAACGTGAAGCTAAAGCCATCGATTGACAAGAAAAGTCCATTTATAGTCACTCATGCCTTCGAAAGCCTTATTACTCGCTCAAAATGGTTTTACAATCGCATTATTTATTTTCAGATGAATTTTCTTACACTTTTGGTTAAAACAGATTATATTCAAATGTTTGTCTCGAGAAACGTGAAGCTAAAGCCATCGATTGACAAGAAAAGTCCATTTATAGTCACTCATGCCTTCGAAAGCCTTTTTACTCGCTCAAAATGGTTTTACAATCTGATTATTTATTTTCAGATGAATTTTCTTACACTTTTGGTTAAAACAGATTATATTCAAATGTTTATCTCGAGAAACGTGAAGCGAAAGCCATCGATTGACAAGAAAAGTCCATTTATAGTCGCTCATGCCTTTGAAAGCCTTATTACTCGCTAAAAATGGTTTTACAATCTCATTATTTATTTTCAGATGAATTTTCTTACACTTTTGGTTAAAACAGATTATATTCAAATGTTTATCTCGAGAAACGTGAAGCTAAAGCCATCGATTGACAGGAAAAGTCCATTTATAGTCACTCATGCCTTCGAAAGCCTTCTTACTCGCTCAAAATGGTTTTACAATCTCATTATTTATTTTCAGATGAATTTTCTTACACTTTTGGTTAAAATAGATTATATTTAAATGTTTGTCTCGAGAAACGTGAAGCGAAGGCCATCGATTGACAAGAAAAGTCCATTTATAGTCACTCATGGCTTCGAAAGCCTCATTATTCACTTTAAATGATTTGATAATCTCATTATTGATTTTATGTTGAATTTTCTTACATTTTTAGTTAAAACAGACTATAATTGAATGTTTACCTCGGGAAACATGAAACAAAAGCCATCGATTGAGAGGAAAAGAACATTTATAGTCACTCATAACTTCCAAAGCCTTATTACTTGCTTAAAATTGTTTTACAATCTCATTATTTTTTTTTAAAATGGATTTTCTTACATTTTTGGTTAAAACAGATTATATTCAAATGTTTGTCTCGAGAAACGTGAAGCTAAAGCCATCGATTGACAAGAAAAGTCCATTTATAGTCACTCATGCCTTCGAAAGCCTTTTTACTCGCTCAAAATGGTTTTACAATCTGATTATTTATTTTCAGATGAATTTTCTTACACTTTTGGTTAAAACAGATTATATTCAAATGTTTATCTCGAGAAACGTGAAGCTAAAGCCATCGATTGACAAGAAAAGTCCATTTATAGTCGCTCATGCCTTCGAAAGCCTTATTACTCGCTCAAAATGGTTTTACAATCTCATTATTTATTTTCAGATGAATTTTCTTACACTTTTGGTTAAAACAGATTATATTCAAATGTTTATCTCGAGAAACGTGAAGCTAAAGCCATCGATTGACAAGAAAAGTCCATTTATAGTCGCTCATGCCTTTGAAAGCCTTATTACTCGCTAAAAATGGTTTTACAATCTCATTATTTATTTTCAGATGAATTTTCTTACACTTTTGGTTAAAATAGATTATATTTAAATGTTTGTCTCGAGAAACGTGAAGCGAAGGCCATCGATTGACAAGGAAAGTCCATTTATAGTCACTCATGCCTTCGGAAGCCTCATTATTCACTTTAAATGATTTTATAATCTCATTATTGATTTTATGTTGAATTTTCTTACATTTTTAGTTAAAACAGACTATAATTGAATGTTTACCTCGGGAAACATGAAGCAAAAGCCATCGATTGAGAGGAAAAGAACATTTATAGTCACTCATACCTTCCAAAGCCTTATTACTTGCTTAAAATTGTTTTACAATCTCATTATTTTTTCTAAAATGGATTTTCTTACATTTTTGGTTAAAACAGATTATATTCAAATGTTTGTCTCGAGAAACGTGAAGCTAAAGCCATCGATTGACAAGAAAAGTCCATTTATAGTCACTCATGCCTAAGAAAGCCTTATTACTCGCTCAAAATGGTTTTACAATCTCATTATTTATTTTCAGATGAATTTTCTTACACTTTTGGTTAAAACAGATTATATTCAAATGTTTGTCTCGAGAAACGTGAAGCTAAAGCCATCGATTGACAAGAAAAGTCCATTTATAGTCACTCATGCCTTCGAAAGCCTTATTACTCGCTCAAATTGGTTTTACAATCTCATTATTTATTTTCAGATGAATTTTCTTACACTTTTGGTTAAAATAGATTATATTTAAATGTTTGTCTCGAGAAACGTGAAGCGAAGGCCATCGATTGGCAAGAAAAGTCCATTTATAGTCACCCATGCCTTCGAAAGCCTAATTATTCATTTTAAATGATTTCATAATCTCATTATTGATTTTATGTTGAATTTTCTTACATTTTTAGTTAAAACAGACAATAATTGAATGTTTACCTCGGGAAACATGAAGCAAAAGCCATCGATTGAGAGGAAAGCAACATTTATAGTCACTCATACCTTCCAAAGCCTTATTACTTGCTTAAAATTGTTTTACAATCTCATTATTTTTTTTTAAAATGGATTTTCTTACATTTTTGATTAAAACAGATTATATTCAAATGTTTGTCTCGAGAAACGTGAAGCTAAAGCCATCGATTGACAAGAAAAGTCCATTTATAGTCACTCATGCCTTCGAAAGCCTTATTACTCGCTCAAAATGGTTTTACAATCGCATTATTTATTTTCAGATGAATTTTCTTACACTTTTGGTTAAAACAGATTATATTCAAATGTTTGTCTCGAGAAACGTGAAGCTAAAGCCATCGATTGACAAGAAAAGTCCATTTATAGTCACTCATGCCTTCGAAAGCCTTTTTACTCGCTCAAAATGGTTTTACAATCTGATTATTTATTTTCAGATGAATTTTCTTACACTTTTGGTTAAAACAGATTATATTCAAATGTTTATCTCGAGAAACGTGAAGCGAAAGCCATCGATTGACAAGAAAAGTCCATTTATAGTCGCTCATGCCTTTGAAAGCCTTATTACTCGCTAAAAATGGTTTTACAATCTCATTATTTATTTTCAGATGAATTTTCTTACACTTTTGGTTAAAACAGATTATATTCAAATGTTTATCTCGAGAAACGTGAAGCTAAAGCCATCGATTGACAGAAAAAGTCCATTTATAGTCACTCATGCCTTCGAAAGCCTTCTTACTCGCTCAAAATGGTTTTACAATCTCATTATTTATTTTCAGATGAATTTTCTTACACTTTTGGTTAAAATAGATTATATTTAAATGTTTGTCTCGAGAAACGTGAAGCGAAGGCCATCGATTGACAAGAAAAGTCCATTTATAGTCACTCATGGCTTCGAAAGCCTTATTATTCACTTTAAATGATTTGATAATCTCATTATTGATTTTATGTTGAATTTTCTTACATTTTTAGTTAAAACAGACTATAATTGAATGTTTACCTCGGGAAACATGAAACAAAAGCCATCGATTGAGAGGAAAAGAACATTTATAGTCACTCATACCTTCCAAAGCCTTATTACTTGCTTAAAATTGTTTTACAATCTCATTATTTTTTTTTAAAATGGATTTTCTTACATTTTTGGTTAAAACAGATTATATTCAAATGTTTGTCTCGAGAAACGTGAAGCTAAAGCCATCGATTGACAAGAAAAGTCCATTTATAGTCACTCATGCCTTCGAAAGCCTTTTTACTCGCTCAAAATGGTTTTACAATCTGATTATTTATTTTCAGATGAATTTTCTTACACTTTTGGTTAAAACAGATTATATTCAAATGTTTATCTCGAGAAACGTGAAGCTAAAGCCATCGATTGACAAGAAAAGTCCATTTATAGTCGCTCATGCCTTTGAAAGCCTTATTACTCGCTAAAAATGGTTTTACAATCTCATTATTTATTTTCAGATGAATTTTCTTACACTTTTGGTTAAAACAGATTATATTCAAATGTTTATCTCGAGAAACGTGAAGCTAAAGCCATCGATTGACAGGAAAAGTCCATTTATAGTCACTCATGCCTTCGAAAGCCTTCTTACTCGCTCAAAATGGTTTTACAATCTCATTATTTATTTTCAGATGAATTTTCTTACACTTTTGGTTAAAATAGATTATATTTAAATGTTTGTCTCGAGAAACGTGAAGCGAAGGCCATCGATTGACAAGAAAAGTCCATTTATAGTCACTCATGGCTTCGAAAGCCTCATTATTCACTTTAAATGATTTGATAATCTCATTATTGATTTTATGTTGAATTTTCTTACATTTTTAGTTAAAACAGACTATAATTGAATGTTTACCTCGGGAAACATGAAACAAAAGCCATCGATTGAGAGGAAAAGAACATTTATAGTCACTCATACCTTCCAAAGCCTTATTACTTGCTTAAAATTGTTTTACAATCTCATTATTTTTTTTTAAAATGGATTTTCTTACATTTTTGGTTAAAACAGATTATATTCAAATGTTTGTCTCGAGAAACGTGAAGCTAAAGCCATCGATTGACAAGAAAAGTCCATTTATAGTCACTCATGCCTTCGAAAGCCTTATTACTCGCTCAAAATGGTTTTACAATCGCATTATTTATTTTCAGATGAATTTTCTTACACTTTTGGTTCAAACAGATTATATTCAAATGTTTGTCTCGAGAAACGTGAAGCTAAAGCCATCGATTGACAAGAAAAGTCCATTTATAGTCACTCATGCCTTCGAAAGCCTTATTACTCGCTCAAAATGGTTTTACAATCGCATTATTTATTTTCAGATGAATTTTCTTACACTTTTGGTTAAAACAGATTATATTCAAATGTTTATCTCGAGAAACGTGAAGCTAAAGCCATCGATTGACAGGAAAAGTCCATTTATAGTCACTCATGCCTTCGAAAGCCTTTTTACTCGCTCAAAATGGTTTTACAATCGTATTATTTATTTTCAGATGAATTTTCTTACACTTTTGGTTAAAACAGATTATATTTAAATGTTTGTCTCGAGAAACGTGAAGCGAAGGCCATCGATTGACAAGAAAAGTCCATTTATAGTCACTCATGGCTTCGAAAGCCTCATTATTCACTTTAAATGATTTGATAATCTCATTATTGATTTTATGTTGAATTTTCTTACATTTTTAGTTAAAACAGACTATAATTGAATGTTTACCTCGGGAAACATGAAGCAAAAGCCATCGATTGAGAGGAAAAGAACATTTATAGTCACTCATACCTTCCAAAGCCTTATTACTTGCTTAAAATTGTTTTACAATCTCATTATTTTTTTTAAAATGGATTTTCTTACTTTTTTGGTTAAAACAGATTATATTCAAATGTTTGTCTCGAGAAACGTGAAGCTAAAGCCATCGATTGACAAGAAAAGTCCATTTATAGTCACTCATGCCTTCGAAAGCCTTATTACTCGCTCAAAATGGTTTTACAATCTCATTATTTATTTTCAGATGAATTTTCTTACACTTTTGGTTAAAACAGATTATATTCAAATGTTTATCTCGAGAAACGTGAAGCTAAAGCCATCGATTGACAAGAAAAGTCCATTTATAGTCGCTCATGCCTTTGAAAGCCTTATTACTCGCTAAAAATGGTTTTACAATCTCATTATTTATTTTCAGATGAATTTTCTTACACTTTTGGTTAAAATAGATTATATTTAAATGTTTGTCTCGAGAAACGTGAAGCGAAGGCCATCGATTGACAAGGAAAGTCCATTTATAGTCACTCATGCCTTCGAAAGCCTCATTATTCACTTTAAATGATTTTATAATCTCATTATTGATTTTATGTTGAATTTTCTTACATTTTTAGTTAAAACAGACTATAATTGAATGTTTACCTCGGGAAACATGAAGCAAAAGCCATCGATTGAGAGGAAAAGAACATTTATAGTCACTCATACCTTCCAAAGCCTTATTACTTGCTTAAAATTGTTTTACAATCTCATTATTTTTTCTAAAATGGATTTTCTTACATTTTTGGTTAAAACAGATTATATTCAAATGTTTGTCTCGAGAAACGTGAAGCTAAAGCCATCGATTGACAAGAAAAGTCCATTTATAGTCACTCATGCCTAAGAAAGCCTTATTACTCGCTCAAAATGGTTTTACAATCTCATTATTTATTTTCAGATGAATTTTCTTACACTTTTGGTTAAAACAGATTATATTCAAATGTTTGTCTCGAGAAACGTGAAGCTAAAGCCATCGATTGACAAGAAAAGTCCATTTATAGTCACTCATGCCTTCGAAAGCCTTATTACTCGCTCAAATTGGTTTTACAATCTCATTATTTATTTTCAGATGAATTTTCTTACACTTTTGGTTAAAATAGATTATATTTAAATGTTTGTCTCGAGAAACGTGAAGCGAAGGCCATCGATTGGCAAGAAAAGTCCATTTATAGTCACCCATGCCTTCGAAAGCCTAATTATTCATTTTAAATGATTTCATAATCTCATTATTGATTTTATGTTGAATTTTCTTACATTTTTAGTTAAAACAGACAATAATTGAATGTTTACCTCGGGAAACATGAAGCAAAAGCCATCGATTGAGAGGAAAGCAACATTTATAGTCACTCATACCTTCCAAAGCCTTATTACTTGCTTAAAATTGTTTTACAATCTCATTATTTTTTTTTAAAATGGATTTTCTTACATTTTTGATTAAAACAGATTATATTCAAATGTTTGTCTCGAGAAACGTGAAGCTAAAGCCATCGATTGACAAGAAAAGTCCATTTATAGTCACTCATGCCTTCGAAAGCCTTATTACTCGCTCAAAATGGTTTTACAATCGCATTATTTATTTTCAGATGAATTTTCTTACACTTTTGGTTAAAACAGATTATATTCAAATGTTTGTCTCGAGAAACGTGAAGCTAAAGCCTTCGATTGACAAGAAAAGTCCATTTATAGTCACTCATGCCTTCGAAAGCCTTTTTACTCACTCAAAATGGTTTTACAATCTGATTATTTATTTTCAGATGAATTTTCTTACACTTTTGGTTAAAACAGATTATATTCAAATGTTTATCTCGAGAAACGTGAAGCTAAAGCCATCGATTGACAAGAAAAGTCCATTTATAATCGCTCATGCCTTTGAAAGCCTTATTACTCGCTAAAAATGGTTTTACAATCTCATTATTTATTTTCAGATGAATTTTCTTACACTTTTGGTTAAAACAGATTATATTCAAATGTTTATCTCGAGAAACGTGAAGCTAAAGCCATCGATTGACAGGAAAAGTCCATTTATAGTCACTCATGCCTTCGAAAGCCTTCTTACTCGCTCAAAATGGTTTTACAATCTCATTATTTATTTTCAGATGAATTTTCTTACACTTTTGGTTAAAATAGATTATATTTAAATGTTTGTCTTGAGAAACGTGAAGCGAAGGTCATCGATTGACAAGAAAAGTCCATTTATAGTCACTCATGCCTTCGAAAGCCTCATTATTCACTTTAAATGATTTGATAATCTCATTATTGATTTTATGTTGAATTTTCTTACATTTTTAGTTAAAACAGACTATAATTGAATGTTTACCTCGGGAAACATGAAGCAAAAGCCATCGATTGAGAGGAAAAGAACATTTATAGTCACTCATGCCTTCGAAAGCCTTATTACTCGCTCCAAAAGGTTTTACAATCGCATTATTTATTTTCAGATGAATTTTCTTACACTTTTGGTTAAAACAGATTATATTCAAATGTTTGTCTCGAGAAATGTGAAGCTAAAGCCATCGATTGACAAGAAAAGTCCATTTATAGTCACTCATGCCTTCGAAAGCCTTATTACTCGCTCAAAATGGTTTTACAATCTCATTATTTATTTTCAGATGAATTTTCTTACACTTTTGGTTAAAATAGATTATATTTAAATATTTATCTCGAGAAACGTGAAGCGAAGGCCATCGATTGACAAGAAAAGTCCATTTATAGTCACCCATGCCTTCGAAAGCCTAATTATTCACTTTAAATGATTTCATAATCTCATTATTGATTTTATGTTGAATTTTCTTACATTTTTAGTTAAAACAGAGAATAATTGAATGTTTACCTCGGGAAACATGAAGCAAAAGCCATCGATTGAGAGGAAAGCAACATTTATAGTCACTCATACCTTCCAAAGCCTTATTACTTGCTTAAAATTGTTTTACAATCTCATTATTTTTTTTTAAAATGGATTTTCTTACATTTTTGGTTAAAACAGATTATATTCAAATGTTTGTCTCAAGAAACGTGAAGCTAAAGCCATCGATTGACAAATAAAGTCCATTTATAGTCACTCATGCCTTCGAAAGCCTTATTACTCGCTCAAAATGGTTTTACAATCGCATTATTTATTTTCAGATGAATTTTCTTACACTTTTGGTTAAAACAGATTATATTCAAATGTTTGTCTCGAGAAACGTGAAGCTAAAGCCATCGATTGACAAGAAAAGTCCATTTATAGTCACTCATGCCTTTGAAAGCCTTTTTACTCGCTCAAAATGGTTTTACAATCTCATTATTTATTTTCAGATGAATTTTCTTACACTTTTGGTTAAAACAGATTATATTCAAATGTTTATCTCGAGAAACGTGAAGCTAAAGCCATCGATTGACAAGAAAAGTCCATTTATAGTCGCTCATGCCTTTGAAAGCCTTATTACTCGCTAAAAATGGTTTTACAATCTCATTATTTATTTTCAGATGAATTTTCTTACACTTTTGGTTAAAACAGATTATATTCAAATGTTTATCTCGAGAAACGTGAAGCTAAAGCCATCGATTGACAGGAAAAGTCCATTTATAGTCACTCATGCCTTCGAAAGCCTTCTTACTCGCTCAAAATGGTTTTACAATCTCATTATTTATTTTCAGATGAATTTTCTTACACTTTTGGTTAAAATAGATTATATTTAAATGTTTGTCTCGAGAAACGTGAAGCGAAGGTCATCGATTGACAAGAAAAGTCCATTTATAGTCACCCATGCCTTCGAAAGCCTAATTATTCACTTTAAATGATTTCATAATCTCATTATTGATTTTATGTTGAATTTTCTTACATTTTTAGTTAAAACAGACAATAATTGAATGTTTACCTCGGGAAACATGAAGCAAAAGCCATCGATTGAGAGGAAAGCAACATTTATAGTCACTCATACCTTCCAAAGCCTTATTACTTGCTTAAAATTGTTTTACAATCTCATTATTTTTTTTTAAAATGGATTTTCTTACATTTTTGGTTAAAACAGATTATATTCAAATGTTTGTCTCGAGAAACGTGAAGCTAAAGCCATCGATTGACAAGAAAAGTCCATTTATAGTCACTCATGCCTTCGAAAGCCTTATTACTTGATCAAAATGGTTTTACAATCGCATTATTTATTTTCAGATGAATTTTCTTACACTTTTGGTTCAAACAGATTATATTCAAATGTTTGTCTCGAGAAACGTGAAGCTAAAGCCATCGATTGACAAGAAAAGTCCATTTATAGTCACTCATGCCTTCGAAAGCCTTTTTACTCGCTCCAAATGGTTTTACAATCTCATTATTTATTTTCAGATGAATTTTCTTACACTTTTGGTTAAAATAGATTATATTTAAATGTTTGTCTCGAGAAACGTGAAGCGAAGGCCATCGATTGACAAGAAAAGTCCATTTATAGTCACTCATGCCTTCGAAAGCCTCATTATTCACTTTAAATGATTTGATAATCTCATTATTGATTTTATGTTGAATTTTCTTACATTTTTAGTTAAAACAGACTATAATTGAATGTTTACCTCGGGAAACATGAAGCAAAAGCCATCGATTGAGAGGAAAAGAACATTTATAGTCACTCATGCCTTCGAAAGCCTTGTTACTCGCTCAAAAAGGTTTTACAATCGCATTATTTATTTTCAGATGAATTTTCTTACACTTTTGGTTAAAACAGATTATATTCAAATGTTTGTCTCGAGAAATGTGAAGCTAAAGCCATCGATTAACAAGAAAAGTCCATTTATAGTCCCTCATGCCTTCGAAAGCCTTATTACTCGCTCAAAATGGTTTTACAATCTCATTATTTATTTTCAGATGAATTTTCTTACACTTTTGGTTAAAATAGATTATATTTAAATATTTGTCTCGAGAAACGTGAAGCGAAGGCCATCGATTGACAAGAAAAGTCCATTTATAGTCACCCATGCCTTCGAAAGCCTAATTATTCACTTTAAATGATTTCATAATCTCATTATTGATTTTATGTTGAATTTTCTTACATTTTTAGTTAAAACAGACTATAATTGAATGTTTACCTCGGGAAACATGAAGCAAAAGCCATCGATCGAGAGGAAAAGAACATTTATAATCACTCATACCTTCCAAAGCCTTATTACTTGCTTAAAATTGTTTTACAATCTCATTTTTTTTTTAAAAATGAATTTTCTTAGATTTTTGGTTAAAACAGATTATATTCAAATGTTTGTCTCGAGAAACGTGAAGCTAAAGCCATCGATTGACAAGAAAAGTCCATTTATAGTCACTCATGCCTTCGAAAGCCTTATTACTCGCTCAAAATGGTTTTACAATCTCATTATTTATTTTCAGATGAATTTTCTTACACTTTTGGTTAAAACAGATTATATTCAAATGTTTGTCTCGAGAAACGTGAAGCTAAAGCCATCGATTGACAAGAAAAGTCCATTTATAGTCACTCATGCCTTCGAAAGCCTTATTACTCGCTCAAATTGGTTTTACAATCTCATTATTTATTTTCAGATGAATTTTCTTACACTTTTGGTTAAAATAGATTATATTTAAATGTTTGTCTCGAGAAACGTGAAGCGAAGGCCATCGATTGACAAGAAAAGTCCATTTATAGTCACCCATGCCTTCGAAAGCCTAATTATTCACTTTAAATGATTTCATAATCTCATTATTGATTTTATGTTGAATTTTCTTACATTTTTAGTTAAAACAGACTATAATTGAATGTTTACCTCGGGAAACATGAAGCAAAAGCCATCGATTGAGAGGAAAGCAACATTTATAGTCACTCATACCTTCCAAAGCCTTATTACTTGCTTAAAATTGTTTTACAATCTCATTATTTTTTTTTAAAATGGATTTTCTTACATTTTTGGTTAAAACAGATTATATTCAAATGTTTGTCTCGAGAAACGTGAAGCTAAAGCCATCGATTGACAAGAAAAGTCCATTTATAGTCACTCATGCCTTCGAAAGCCTTATTACTCGCTCAAAATGGTTTTACAATCGCATTATTTATTTTCAGATGAATTTTCTTACACTTTTGGTTAAAACAGATTATATTCAAATGTTTGTCTCGAGAAACGTGAAGCTAAAGCCATCGATTGACAAGAAAAGTCCATTTATAGTCACTCATGCCTTCGAAAGCCTTTTTACTCGCTCCAAATGGTTTTACAATCTCATTATTTATTTTCAGATGAATTTTCTTACACTTTTGGTTAAAATAGATTATATTTAAATGTTTGTCTCGAGAAACATGAAGCGAAGGCCATCGATTCACAAGAAAAGTCCATTTATAGTCACTCATGGCTTCGAAAGCCTCATTATTCACTTTAAATGATTTGATAATCTCATTATTGATTTTATGTTGAATTTTCTTACATTTTTAGTTAAAACAGACTATAATTGAATGTTTACCTCGGGAAACATGAAACAAAAGCCATCGATTGAGAGGAAAAGAACATTTATAGTCACTCATACCTTCCAAAGCCTTATTACTTGCTTAAAATTGTTTTACAATCTCATTATTTTTTTTAAAATGGATTTTCTTACTTTTTTGGTTAAAACAGATTATATTCAAATGTTTGTCTCAAGAAACGTGAAGCTAAAGCCATCGATTGACAAGAAAAGTCCATTTATAGTCACTCATGCCTTCGAAAGCCTTATTACTCGCTCAAAATGGTTTTACAATCTCATTATTTATTTTCATATGAATTTTCTTACACTTTTGGTTAAAACAGATTATATTCAAATGTTTATCTAGAGAAACGTGAAGCTAAAGCCATCGATTGACAAGAAAAGTCCATTTATAGTCGCTCATGCCTTTGAAAGCCTTATTACTCGCTAAAAATGGTTTTACAATCTCATTATTTATTTTCAGATGAATTTTCTTACACTTTTGGTTAAAATAGATTATATTTAAATGTTTGTCTCGAGAAACGTGAAGCGAAGGCCATCGATTGACAAGGAATGTCCATTTATAGTCACTCATGCCTTCGAAAGCCTCATTATTCACTTTAAATGATTTTATAATCTCATTATTGATTTTATGTTGAATTTTCTTACATTTTTAGTTAAAACAGACTATAATTGAATGTTTACCTCGGGAAACATGAAGCAAAAGCCATCGATTGAGAGGAAAAGAACATTTATAGTCACTCATACCTTCCAAAGCCTTATTACTTGCTTAAAATTGTTTTACAATCTCATTATTTTTTTTAAAATGGATTTTCTTACATTTTTGGTTAAAACAGATTATATTCAAATGTTTGTCTCGAGAAACGTGAAGCTAAAGCCATCGATTGACAAATAAAGTCCATTTATAGTCACTCATGCCTTCGAAAGCCTTATTACTCGCTCAAAATGGTTTTACAATCTCATTATTTATTTTCAGATGAATTTTCTTACACTTTTGGTTAAAACAGATTATATTCAAATGTTTGTCTCGAGAAACGTGAAGCTAAAGCCATCGATTGACAAGAAAAGTCCATTTATAGTCACTCATGCCTTCGAAAGCCTTTTTACTCGCTCAAAATGGTTTTACAATCTCATTATTTATTTTCAGATGAATTTTCTTACACTTTTGGTTAAAACAGATTATATTCAAATGTTTGTCTCGAGAAACGTGAAGCTAAAGCCATCGATTGACAAGAAAAGTCCATTTATAGTCACTCATGCCTTCGAAAGCCTTATTACTCGCTCAAATTGGTTTTACAATCTCATTATTTATTTTCAGATGAATTTTCTTACACTTTTGGTTAAAATAGATTATATTTAAATGTTTGTCTCGAGAAACGTGAAGCGAAGGCCATCGATTGACAAGAAAAGTCCATTTATAGTCACCCATGCCTTCGAAAGCCTAATTATTCATTTTAAATGATTTCATAATCTCATTATTGATTTTATGTTGAATTTTCTTACATTTTTAGTTAAAACAGACTATAATTGAATGTTTACCTCGGGAAACATGAAGCAAAAGCCATTGATTGAGAGGAAAGCAACATTTATAGTCACTCATAGCTTCTAAAGCCTTATTACTTGCTTAAAATTGTTTTACAATCTCATTATTTTTTTTTAAAATGGATTTTCTTACATTTTTGATTAAAACAGATTATATTCAAATGTTTGTCTCGAGAAACGTGAAGCTAAAGCCATCGATTGACAAGAAAAGTCCATTTATAGTCACTCATGCCTTCGAAAGCCTTATTACTCGCTCAAAATGGTTTTACAATCTCATTATTTATTTTCAGATGAATTTTCTTACACTTTTGGTTAAAACAGATTATATTCAAATGTTTGTCTCGAGAAACGTGAAGCTAAAGCCATCGATTGACAAGAAAAGTCCATTTATAGTCGCTCATGCCTTTGAAAGCCTTATTACTCGCTAAAAATGGTTTTACAATCTCATTATTTATTTTCAGATGAATTTTCTTACACTTTTGGTTAAAACAGATTATATTCAAATGTTTATCTCGAGAAACGTGAAGCTAAAGCCATCGATTGACAGGAAAAGTCCATTTATAGTCACTCATGCCTTCGAAAGCCTTTTTACTCGCTCAAAATGGTTTTACAATCGTATTATTTATTTTCAGATGAATTTTCTTACACTTTTGGTTAAAACAGATTATATTCAAATGTTTGTCTCGAGAAACGTGAAGCTAAAGCCATCGATTGACAAGAAAAGTCCATTTATAGTCACTCATGCCTTCGAAACCTCATTATTCACTTTAAATGATTTGATAATCTCATTATTGATTTTATGTTGAATTTTCTTACATTTTTAGTTAAAACAGACTATAATTGAATGTTTACCTCGGGAAACATGAAGCAAAAGCCATCGATTGAGAGGAAAAGAACATTTATAGTCACTCATACCTTCCAAACCCTTATTACTTGCTTAAAATTATTTTACAATCTCATTATTTTTTTTAAAATGGATTTTCTTACATTTTTGGTTAAAACAGATTATATTCAAATGTTTGTCTCGAGAAACGTGAAGCTAAAGCCATCGATTGACAAGAAAAGTCCATTTATAGTCACTCATGCCTTCGAAAGCCTTATTACTCGCTCAAAATGGTTTTACAATCTCATTATTTATTTTCAGATGAATTTTCTTACACTTTTGGTTAAAACAGATTATATTCAAATGTTTGTCTCGAGAAACGTGAAGCTAAAGCCATCGATTGACAAGAAAAGTTCATTTATAGTCACTCATGCCTTCGAAAGCCTTATTACTCGCTCAAATTGGTTTTACAATCTCATTATTTATTTTCAGATGAATTTTCTTACACTTTTGGTCAAAATAGATTATATTTAAATGTTTGTCTCGAGAAACGTGAAGCGAAGGCCATCGATTGACAAGAAAAGTCCATTTATAGTCACCCATGCCTTCGAAAGCCTAATTATTCATTTTAAATGATTTCATAATCTCATTATTGATTTTATGTTGAATTTTCTTACATTTTTAGTTAAAACAGACTATAATTGAATGTTTACCTCGGGAAACATGAAGCAAAAGCCATCGATTGAGAGGAAAGCAACATTTATAGTCACTCATACCTTCCAAAGCCTTATTACTTGCTTAAAATTGTTTTACAATCTCATTATTTTTTTTTAAAATGGATTTTCTTACATTTTTGATTAAAACAGATTATATTCAAATGTTTGTCTCGAGAAACGTGAAGCTAAAGCCATCGATTGACAAGAAAAGTCCATTTATAGTCACTCATGCCTTCGAAAGCCTTATTACTCGCTCAAAATGGTTTTACAATCTCATTATTTATTTTCAGATGAATTTTCTTACACTTTTGGTTAAAACAGATTATATTCAAATGTTTGTCTCGAGAAACGTGAAGCTAAAGCCATCGATTGACAAGAAAAGTCCATTTATAGTCACTCATGCCTTCGAAAGCCTTTTTACTCGCTCAAAATGGTTTTACAATCTCATTATTTATTTTCAGATGAATTTTCTTACACTTTTGGTTAAAACAGATTATATTCAAATGTTTATCTCGAGAAACGTGAAGCTAAAGCCATCGATTGACAAGAAAAGTCCATTTATAGTCGCTCATGCCTTTGAAAGCCTTATTACTCGCTAAAAATGGTTTTACAATCTCATTATTTATTTTCAGATGAATTTTCTTACACTTTTGGTTAAAACAGATTATATTCAAATGTTTATCTCGAGAAACGTGAAGCTAAAGCCATCGATTGACAGGAAAAGTCCATTTATAGTCACTCATGCCTTCGAAAGCCTTTTTACTCGCTCAAAATGGTTTTACAATCGTATTATTTATTTTCAGATGAATTTTCTTACACTTTTGGTTAAAACAGATTATATTCAAATGTTTGTCTCGAGAAACGTGAAGCTAAAGCCATCGATTGACAAGAAAAGTCCATTTATAGTCACTCATGCCTTCGAAACCTCATTATTCACTTTAAATGATTTGATAATCTCATTATTGATTTTATGTTGAATTTTCTTACATTTTTAGTTAAAACAGACTATAATTGAATGTTTACCTCGGGAAACATGAAACAAAAGCCATCGATTGAGAGGAAAAGAACATTTATAGTCACTCATACCTTCCAAAGCCTTATTACTTGCTTAAAATTGTTTTACAATCTCATTATTTTTTTTAAAATGGATTTTCTTACTTTTTTGGTTAAAACAGATTATATTCAAATGTTTGTCTCAAGAAACGTGAAGCTAAAGCCATCGATTGACAAGAAAAGTCCATTTATAGTCACTCATGCCTTCGAAAGCCTTATTACTCGCTCAAAATGGTTTTACAATCTCATTATTTATTTTCAGATGAATTTTCTTACACTTTTGGTTAAAACAAATTATATTCAAATGTTTATCTCGAGAAACGTGAAGCTAAAGCCATCGATTGACAAGAAAAGTCCATTTATAGTCGCTCATGCCTTTGAAAGCCTTATTACTCGCTAAAAATGGTTTTACAATCTCATTATTTATTTTCAGATGAATTTTCTTACACTTTTGGTTAAAATAGATTATATTTAAATGTTTGTCTCGAGAAACGTGAAGCGAAGGCCATCGATTGACAAGGAAAGTCCATTTATAGTCACTCATGCCTTCGAAAGCCTCATTATTCACTTTAAATGATTTTATAATCTCATTATTGATTTTATGTTGAATTTTCTTACATTTTTAGTTAAAACAGACTATAATTGAATGTTTACCTCGGGAAACATGAAGCAAAAGCCATCGATTGAGAGGAAAAGAACATTTATAGTCACTCATACCTTCCAAAGCCTTATTACTTGCTTAAAATTGTTTTACAATCTCATTATTTTTTTTAAAATGGATTTTCTTACATTTTTGGTTAAAACAGATTATATTCAAATGTTTGTCTCGAGAAACGTGAAGCTAAAGCCATCGATTGACAAGAAAAGTCCATTTATAGTCACTCATGCCTTCGAAAGCCTTATTACTCGCTCAAATTGGTTTTACAATCTCATTATTTATTTTCAGATGAATTTTCTTACACTTTTGGTTAAAATAGATTATATTTAAATGTTTGTCTCGAAAAACGTGAAGCGAAGGCCATCGATTGACAAGAAAAGTCCATTTATAGTCACCCATGCCTTCGAAAGCCTAATTATTCATTTTAAATGATTTCATAATCTCATTATTGATTTTATGTTGAATTTTCTTACATTTTTAGTTAAAACAGACTATAATTGAATGTTTACCTCGGGAAACATGAAGCAAAAGCCATCGATTGAGAGGAAAGCAACATTTATAGTCACTCATACCTTCCAAAGCCTTATTACTTGCTTAAAATTGTTTTACAATCTCATTATTTTTTTTTAAAATGGATTTTCTTACATTTTTGATTAAAACAGATTATATTCAAATGTTTGTCTCGAGAAACGTGAAGCTAAAGCCATCGATTGACAAGAAAAGTCCATTTATAGTCACTCATGCCTTCGAAAGCCTTATTACTCGCTCAAAATGGTTTTACAATCGCATTATTTATTTTCAGATGAATTTTCTTACACTTTTGGTTAAAACAGATTATATTCAAATGTTTATCTCGAGAAACGTGAAGCTAAAGCCATCGATTGACAGGAAAAGTCCATTTATAGTCACTCATGCCTTCGAAAGCCTTTTTACTCGCTCAAAATGGTTTTACAATCGTATTATTTATTTTCAGATGAATTTTCTTACACTTTTGGTTAAAACAGATTATATTCAAATGTTTGTCTCGAGAAACGTGAAGCTAAAGCCATCGATTGACAAGAAAAGTCCATTTATAGTCACTCATGCCTTCGAAAGCCTCATTATTCACTTTAAATGATTTGATAATCTCATTATTGATTTTATGTTGAATTTTCTTACATTTTTAGTTAAAACAGACTATAATTGAATGTTTACCTCGGGAAAGATGAAACAAAAGCCATCGATTGAGAGGAAAAGAACATTTATAGTCACTCATACCTTCCAAAGCCTTATTACTTGCTTAAAATTGTTTTACAATCTCATTATTTTTTTAAAAATGGATTTTCTTACTTTTTTGGTTAAAACAGATTATATTCAAATGTTTGTCTCGAGAAACGTGAAGCTAAAGCCATCGATTGACAAGAAAAGTCCATTTATAGTCACTCATGCCTTCGAAAGCCTTATTACTCGCTCAAAATGGTTTTACAATCTCATTATTTATTTTCAGATGAATTTTCTTACACTTTTGGTTAAAACAAATTATATTCAAATGTTTATCTCGAGAAACGTGAAGCTAAAGCCATCGATTGACAAGAAAAGTCCATTTATAGTCGCTCATGCCTTTGAAAGCCTTATTACTCGCTAAAAATGGTTTTACAATCTCATTATTTATTTTCAGATGAATTTTCTTACACTTTTGGTTAAAACAGATTATATTCAAATGTTTATCTCGAGAAACGTGAAGCTAAAGCCATCGATTGACAGGAAAAGTCCATTTATAGTCACTCATGCCTTCGAAAGCCTTTTTACTCGCTCAAAATGGTTTTACAATCGTATTATTTATTTTCAGATGAATTTTCTTACACTTTTGGTTAAAACAGATTATATTCAAATGTTTGTCTCGAGAAACGTGAAGCGAAGGCCATCGATTGACAAGAAAAGTCCATTTATAGTCACCCATGCCTTCGAAAGCCTAATTATTCATTTTAAATGATTTCATAATCTCATTATTGATTTTATGTTGAATTTTCTTACATTTTTAGTTAAAACAGACTATAATTGAATGTTTACCTCGGGAAACATGAAGCAAAAGCCATCGATTGAGAGGAAAGCAACATTTATAGTCACTCATACCTTCCAAAGCCTTATTACTTGCTTAAAATTGTTTTACAATCTTATTATTTTTTTTAAAATGGATTTTCTTACATTTTTTATTAAAACAGATTATATTCAAATGTTTGTCTCGAGAAACGTGAAGCTAAAGCCATCGATTGACAAGAAAAGTCCATTTATAGTCACTCATGCCTTCGAAAGCCTTTTTACTCGCTCAAAATGGTTTTACAATCTCATTATTTATTTTCAGATGAATTTTCTTACACTTTTGGTTAAAACAGATTATATTCAAATGTTTGTCTCGAGAAACGTGAAGCTAAAGCCATCGATTGACAAGAAAAGTCCATTTATAGTCACTCATGCCTTCGAAAGCCTTATTACTCGCTCAAATTGGTTTTACAATCTCATTATTTATTTTCAGATGAATTTTCTTACACTTTTGGTTAAAATAGATTATATTTAAATGTTTGTCTCGAGAAACGTGAAGCGAAGGCCATCGATTGACAAGAAAAGTCCATTTATAGTCACCCATGCCTTCGAAAGCCTAATTATTCATTTTAAATGATTTCATAATCTCATTATTGATTTTATGTTGAATTTTCTTACATTTTTAGTTAAAACAGACTATAATTGAATGTTTACCTCGGGAAACATGAAGCAAAAGCCATCGATTGAGAGGAAAGCAACATTTATAGTCACTCATACCTTCCAAAGCCTTATTACTTGCTTAAAATTGTTTTACAATCTTATTATTTTTTTTTTAAATGGATTTTCTTACATTTTTTATTAAAACAGATTATATTCAAATGTTTGTCTCGAGAAACGTGAAGCTAAAGCCATCGATTGACAAGAAAAGTCCATTTATAGTCACTCATGCCTTCGAAAGCCTTATTACTCGCTCAAAATGGTTTTACAATCTCATTATTTATTTTCAGATGAATTTTCTTACACTTTTGGTTAAAACAGATTATATTCAAATGTTTGTCTCGAGAAACGTGAAGCTAAAGCCATCGATTGACAAGAAAAGTCCATTTATAGTCACTCATGCCTTCGAAAGCCTTTTTACTCGCTCAAAATGGTTTTACAATCTCATTATTTATTTTCAGATGAATTTTCTTACACTTTTGGTTAAAACAGATTATATTCAAATGTTTATCTCGAGAAACGTGAAGCTAAAGCCATCGATTGACAAGAAAAGTCCATTTATAGTCGCTCATGCCTTTGAAAGCCTTATTACTCGCTAAAAATGGTTTTACAATCTCATTATTTATTTTCAGATGAATTTTCTTACACTTTTGGTTAAAACAGATTATATTCAAATGTTTATCTCGAGAAACGTGAAGCTAAAGCCATCGATTGACAGGAAAAGTCCATTTATAGTCACTCATGCCTTCGAAAGCCTTTTTACTCGCTCAAAATGGTTTTACAATCGTATTATTTATTTTCAGATGAATTTTCTTACACTTTTGGTTAAAACAGATTATATTCAAATGTTTGTCTCGAGAAACGTGAAGCTAAAGCCATCGATTGACAAGAAAAGTCCATTTATAGTCACTCATGCCTTCGAAAGCCTCATTATTCACTTTAAATGATTTGATAATCTCATTATTGATTTTATGTTGAATTTTCTTACATTTTTAGTTAAAACAGACTATAATTGAATGTTTACCTCGGGAAACATGAAACAAAAGCCATCGATTGAGAGGAAAAGAACATTTATAGTCACTCATACCTTCCAAAGCCTTATTACTTGCTTAAAATTGTTTTACAATCTCATTATTTTTTTTAAAATGGATTTTCTTACTTTTTTGGTTAAAACAGATTATATTCAAATGTTTGTCTCGAGAAACGTGAAGCTAAAGCCATCGATTGACAAGAAAAGTCCATTTATAGTCACTCATGCCTTCGAAAGCCTTATTACTCGCTCAAAATGGTTTTACAATCTCATTATTTATTTTCAGATGAATTTTCTTACACTTTTGGTTAAAACAAATTATATTCAAATGTTTATCTCGAGAAACGTGAAGCTAAAGCCATCGATTGACAAGAAAAGTCCATTTATAGTCGCTCATGCCTTTGAAAGCCTTATTACTCGCTAAAAATGGTTTTACAATCTCATTATTTATTTTCAGATGAATTTTCTTACACTTTTGGTTAAAATAGATTATATTTAAATGTTTGTCTCGAGAAACGTGAAGCGAAGGCCATCGATTGACAAGGAAAGTCCATTTATAGTCACTCATGCCTTCGAAAGCCTCATTATTCACTTTAAATGATTTTATAATCTCATTATTGATTTTATGTTGAATTTTCTTACATTTTTAGTTAAAACAGACTATAATTGAATGTTTACCTCGGGAAACATGAAGCAAAAGCCATCGATTGAGAGGAAAAGAACATTTATAGTCACTCATACCTTCCAAAGCCTTATTACTTGCTTAAAATTGTTTTACAATCTCATTATTTTTTTTAAAATGGATTTTCTTACATTTTTGGTTAAAACAGATTATATTCAAATGTTTGTCTCGAGAAACGTGAAGCTAAAGCCATCGATTGACAAGGAAAGTCCATTTATAGTCACTCATGCCTTCGAAAGCCTTATTACTCGCTCAAAATGGTTTTACAATCTCATTATTTATTTTCAGATGAATTTTCTTACACTTTTGGTTAAAACAGATTATATTCAAATGTTTGTCTCGAGAAACGTGAAGCTAAAGCCATCGATTGACAAGAAAAGTCCATTTATAGTCACTCATGCCTTCGAAAGCCTTTTTACTCGCTCAAAATGGTTTTACAATCTCATTATTTATTTTCAGATGAATTTTCTTACACTTTTGGTTAAAACAGATTATATTCAAATGTTTATCTCGAGAAACGTGAAGCTAAAGCCATCGATTGACAAGAAAAGTCCATTTATAGTCGCTCATGCCTTTGAAAGCCTTATTACTCGCTAAAAATGGTTTTACAATCTCATTATTTATTTTCAGATGAATTTTCTTACACTTTTGGTTAAAATAGATTATATTTAAATGTTTGTCTCGAGAAACGTGAAGCGAAGGCCATCGATTGACAAGGAAAGTCCATTTATAGTCACTCATGCCTTCGAAAGCCTCATTATTCACTTTAAATGATTTTATAATCTCATTATTGATTTTATGTTGAATTTTCTTACATTTTTAGTTAAAACAGACTATAATTGAATGTTTACCTCGGGAAACATGAAGCAAAAGCCATCGATTGAGAGGAAAAGAACATTTATAGTCACTCATACCTTCCAAAGCCTTATTACTTGCTTAAAATTGTTTTACAATCTCATTATTTTTTTTAAAATGGATTTTCTTACATTTCTGGTTAAAACAGATTATATTCAAATGTTTGTCTCGAGAAACGTGAAGCTAAAGCCATCGATTGACAAATAAAGTCCATTTATAGTCACTCATGCCTTCGAAAGCCTTATTACTCGCTCAAAATGGTTTTACAATCTCATTATTTATTTTCAGATGAATTTTCTTACACTTTTGGTTAAAACAGATTATATTCAAATGTTTGTCTCGAGAAACGTGAAGCTAAAGCCATCGATTGACAAGAAAAGTTCATTTATAGTCACTCATGCCTTCGAAAGCCTTATTACTCGCTCAAATTGGTTTTACAATCTCATTATTTATTTTCAGATGAATTTTCTTACACTTTTGGTCAAAATAGATTATATTTAAATGTTTGTCTCGAGAAACGTGAAGCGAAGGCCATCGATTGACAAGAAAAGTCCATTTATAGTCACCCATGCCTTCGAAAGCCTAATTATTCATTTTAAATGATTTCATAATCTCATTATTGATTTTATGTTGAATTTTCTTACATTTTTAGTTAAAACAGACTATAATTGAATGTTTACCTCGGGAAACATGAAGCAAAAGCCATCGATTGAGAGGAAAGCAACATTTATAGTCACTCATACCTTCCAAAGCCTTATTACTTGCTTAAAATTGTTTTACAATCTCATTATTTTTTTTTAAAATGGATTTTCTTACATTTTTGATTAAAACAGATTATATTCAAATGTTTGTCTCGAGAAACGTGAAGCTAAAGCCATCGATTGACAAGAAAAGTCCATTTATAGTCACTCATGCCTTCGAAAGCCTTATTACTCGCTCAAAATGGTTTTACAATCTCATTATTTATTTTCAGATGAATTTTCTTACACTTTTGGTTAAAACAGATTATATTCAAATGTTTGTCTCGAGAAACGTGAAGCTAAAGCCATCGATTGACAAGAAAAGTCCATTTATAGTCACTCATGCCTTCGAAAGCCTTTTTACTCGCTCAAAATGGTTTTACAATCTCATTATTTATTTTCAGATGAATTTTCTTACACTTTTGGTTAAAACAGATTATATTCAAATGTTTATCTCGAGAAACGTGAAGCTAAAGCCATCGATTGACAAGAAAAGTCCATTTATAGTCGCTCATGCCTTTGAAAGCCTTATTACTCGCTAAAAATGGTTTTACAATCTCATTATTTATTTTCAGATGAATTTTCTTACACTTTTGGTTAAAACAGATTATATTCAAATGTTTATCTCGAGAAACGTGAAGCTAAAGCCATCGATTGACAGGAAAAGTCCATTTATAGTCACTCATGCCTTCGAAAGCCTTTTTACTCGCTCAAAATGGTTTTACAATCGTATTATTTATTTTCAGATGAATTTTCTTACACTTTTGGTTAAAACAGATTATATTCAAATGTTTGTCTCGAGAAACGTGAAGCTAAAGCCATCGATTGACAAGAAAAGTCCATTTATAGTCACTCATGCCTTCGAAAGCCTCATTATTCACTTTAAATGATTTGATAATCTCATTATTGATTTTATGTTGAATTTTCTTACATTTTTAGTTAAAACAGACTATAATTGAATGTTTACCTCGGGAAACATGAAACAAAAGCCACCGATTGAGAGGAAAAGAACATTTATAGTCACTCATACCTTCCAAAGCCTTATTACTTGCTTAAAATTGGTTTACAATCTCATTATTTTTTTTAAAATGGATTTTCTTACATTTTTGGTTAAAACAGATTATATTCAAATGTTTGTCTCGAGAAACGTGAAGCTAAAGCCATCGATTGACAAGGAAAGTCCATTTATAGTCACTCATGCCTTCGAAAGCCTTATTACTCGCTCAAAATGGTTTTACAATCTCATTATTTTTTTTAAAATGGATTTTCTTACTTTTTTGGTTAAAACAGATTATATTCAAATGTTTGTCTCGAGAAACGTGAAGCTAAAGCCATCGATTGACAAGAAAAGTCCATTTATAGTCACTCATGCCTTCGAAAGCCTCATTATTCACTTTAAATGATTTGATAATCTCATTATTGATTTTATGTTGAATTTTCTTACATTTTTAGTTAAAACAGACTATAATTGAATGTTTACCTCGGGAAACATGAAGCAAAAGCCATCGATTAAGAGGAAAGCAACATTTATAGTCACTCATACCTTCCAAAGCCTTATTACTTGCTTAAAATTGTTTTACAATCTCATTATTTTTTTTTAAAATGGATTTTCTTACATTTTTGATTAAAACAGATTATATTCAAATGTTTGTCTCGAGAAACGTGAAGCTAAAGCCATCGATTGACAAGAAAAGTCCATTTATAGTCACTCATGCCTTCGAAAGCCTTATTACTCGCTCAAAATGGTTTTACAATCGCATTATTTATTTTCAGATGAATTTTCTTACACTTTTGGTTAAAACAGATTATATTCAAATGTTTATCTCGAGAAACGTGAAGCTAAAGCCATCGATTGACAGGAAAAGTCCATTTATAGTCACTCATGCCTTCGAAAGCCTTTTTACTCGCTCAAAATGGTTTTACAATCGTATTATTTATTTTCAGATGAATTTTCTTACACTTTTGGTTAAAACAGATTATATTCAAATGTTTGTCTCGAGAAACGTGAAGCTAAAGCCATCGATTGACAAGAAAAGTCCATTTATAGTCACTCATGCCTTCGAAAGCCTCATTATTCACTTTAAATGATTTGATAATCTCATTATTGATTTTATGTTGAATTTTCTTACATTTTTAGTTAAAACAGACTATAATTGAATGTTTACCTCGGGAAAGATGAAACAAAAGCCATCGATTGAGAGGAAAAGAACATTTATAGTCACTCATACCTTCCAAAGCCTTATTACTTGCTTAAAATTGTTTTACAATCTCATTATTTTTTTTAAAATGGATTTTCTTACTTTTTTGGTTAAAACAGATTATATTCAAATGTTTGTCTCGAGAAACGTGAAGCTAAAGCCATCGATTGACAAGAAAAGTCCATTTATAGTCACTCATGCCTTCGAAAGCCTTATTACTCGCTCAAAATGGTTTTACAATCTCATTATTTATTTTCAGATGAATTTTCTTACACTTTTGGTTAAAACAAATTATATTCAAATGTTTATCTCGAGAAACGTGAAGCTAAAGCCATCGATTGACAAGAAAAGTCCATTTATAGTCGCTCATGCCTTTGAAAGCCTTATTACTCGCTAAAAATGGTTTTACAATCTCATTATTTATTTTCAGATGAATTTTCTTACACTTTTGGTTAAAATAGATTATATTTAAATGTTTGTCTCGAGAAACGTGAAGCGAAGGCCATCGATTGACAAGGAAAGTCCATTTATAGTCACTCATGCCTTCGAAAGCCTCATTATTCACTTTAAATGATTTTATAATCTCATTATTGATTTTATGTTGAATTTTCTTACATTTTTAGTTAAAACAGACTATAATTGAATGTTTACCTCGGGAAACATGAAGCAAAAGCCATCGATTGAGAGGAAAAGAACATTTATAGTCACTCATACCTTCCAAAGCCTTATTACTTGCTTAAAATTGTTTTACAATCTCATTATTTTTTTTAAAATGGATTTTCTTACATTTTTGGTTAAAACAGATTATATTCAAATGTTTGTCTCGAGAAACGTGAAGCTAAAGCCATCGATTGACAAGAAAAGTCCATTTATAGTCACTCATGCCTTCGAAAGCCTTATTACTCGCTCAAAATGGTTTTACAATCTCATTATTTATTTTCAGATGAATTTTCTTACACTTTTGGTTAAAACAGATTATATTCAAATGTTTGTCTCGAGAAACGTGAAGCTAAAGCCATCGATTGACAAGAAAAGTCCATTTATAGTCACTCATGCCTTCGAAAGCCTTATTACTCGCTCAAATTGGTTTTACAATCTCATTATTTATTTTCAGATGAATTTTCTTACACTTTTGGTTAAAATAGATTATATTTAAATGTTTGTCTCGAAAAACGTGAAGCGAAGGCCATCGATTGACAAGAAAAGTCCATTTATAGTCACCCATGCCTTCGAAAGCCTAATTATTCATTTTAAATGATTTCATAATCTCATTATTGATTTTATGTTGAATTTTCTTACATTTTTAGTTAATACAGACTATAATTGATTGTTTACCTCGGGAAACATGAAGCAAAAGCCATCGATTGAGAGGAAAGCAACATTTATAGTCACTCATACCTTCCAAAGCCTTATTACTTGCTTAAAATTGTTTTACAATCTCATTATTTTTTTTTAAAATGGATTTTCTTACATTTTTGATTAAAACAGATTATATTCAAATGTTTGTCTCGAGAAACGTGAAGCTAAAGCCATCGATTGACAAGAAAAGTCCATTTATAGTCACTCATGCCTTCGAAAGCCTTATTACTCGCTCAAAATGGTTTTACAATCGCATTATTTATTTTCAGATGAATTTTCTTACACTTTTGGTTAAAACAGATTATATTCAAATGTTTATCTCGAGAAACGTGAAGCTAAAGCCATCGATTGACAGGAAAAGTCCATTTATAGTCACTCATGCCTTCGAAAGCCTTTTTACTCGCTCAAAATGGTTTTACAATCGTATTATTTATTTTCAGATGAATTTTCTTACACTTTTGGTTAAAACAGATTATATTCAAATGTTTGTCTCGAGAAACGTGAAGCTAAAGCCATCGATTGACAAGAAAAGTCCATTTATAGTCACTCATGCCTTCGAAAGCCTCATTATTCACTTTAAATGATTTGATAATCTCATTATTGATTTTATGTTGAATTTTCTTACATTTTTAGTTAAAACAGACTATAATTGAATGTTTACCTCGGGAAACATGAAACAAAAGCCATCGATTGAGAGGAAAAGAACATTTATAGTCACTCATACCTTCCAAAGCCTTATTACTTGCTTAAAATTGTTTTACAATCTCATTATTTTTTTTTAAAATGGATTTTCTTACATTTTTGATTAAAACAGATTATATTCAAATGTTTGTCTCGAGAAACGTGAAGCTAAAGCCATCGATTGACAAGAAAAGTCCATTTATAGTCACTCATGCCTTCGAAAGCCTTATTACTCGCTCAAAATGGTTTTACAATCGCATTATTTATTTTCAGATGAATTTTCTTACACTTTTGGTTAAAACAGATTATATTCAAATGTTTATCTCGAGAAACGTGAAGCTAAAGCCATCGATTGACAGGAAAAGTCCATTTATAGTCACTCATGCCTTCGAAAGCCTTTTTACTCGCTCAAAATGGTTTTACAATCGTATTATTTATTTTCAGATGAATTTTCTTACACTTTTGGTTAAAACAGATTATATTCAAATGTTTGTCTCGAGAAACGTTAAGCTAAAGCCATCGATTGACAAGAAAAGTCCATTTATAGTCACTCATGCCTTCGAAAGCCTCATTATTCACTTTAAATGATTTGATAATCTCATTATTGATTTTATGTTGAATTTTCTTACATTTTTAGTTAAAACAGACTATAATTGAACGTTTACCTCGGGAAAGATGAAACAAAAGCCATCGATTGAGAGGAAAAGAACATTTATAGTCACTCATACCTTCCAAAGCCTTATTACTTGCTTAAAATTGTTTTACAATCTCATTATTTTTTTTAAAATGGATTTTCTTACTTTTTTGGTTAAAACAGATTATATTCAAATGTTTGTCTCGAGAAACGTGAAGCTAAAGCCATCGATTGACAAGAAAAGTCCATTTATAGTCACTCATGCCTTCGAAAGCCTTATTACTCGCTCAAAATGGTTTTACAATCTCATTATTTATTTTCAGATGAATTTTCTTACACTTTTGGTTAAAACAAATTATATTCAAATGTTTATCTCGAGAAACGTGAAGCTAAAGCCATCGATTGACAAGAAAAGTCCATTTATAGTCGCTCATGCCTTTGAAAGCCTTATTACTCGCTAAAAATGGTTTTACAATCTCATTATTTATTTTCAGATGAATTTTCTTACACTTTTGGTTAAAATAGATTATATTTAAATGTTTGTCTCGAGAAACGTGAAGCGAAGGCCATCGATTGACAAGGAAAGTCCATTTATAGTCACTCATGCCTTCGAAAGCCTCATTATTCACTTTAAATGATTTTATAATCTCATTATTGATTTTATGTTGAATTTTCTTACATTTTTAGTTAAAACAGACTATAATTGAATGTTTACCTCGGGAAACATGAAGCAAAAGCCATCGATTGAGAGGAAAAGAACATTTATAGTCACTCATACCTTCCAAAGCCTTATTACTTGCTTAAAATTGTTTTACAATCTCATTATTTTTTTTAAAATGGATTTTCTTACATTTTTGGTTAAAACAGATTATATTCAAATGTTTGTCTCGAGAAACGTGAAGCTAAAGCCATCGATTGACAAGAAAAGTCCATTTATAGTCACTCATGCCTTCGAAAGCCTTATTACTCGCTCAAAATGGTTTTACAATCTCATTATTTATTTTCAGATGAATTTTCTTACACTTTTGGTTAAAACAGATTATATTCAAATGTTTGTCTCGAGAAACGTGAAGCTAAAGCCATCGATTGACAAGAAAAGTCCATTTATAGTCACTCATGCCTTCGAAAGCCTTATTACTCGCTCAAATTGGTTTTACAATCTCATTATTTATTTTCAGATGAATTTTCTTACACTTTTGGTTAAAATAGATTATATTTAAATGTTTGTCTCGAAAAACGTGAAGCGAAGGCCATCGATTGACAAGAAAAGTCCATTTATAGTCACCCATGCCTTCGAAAGCCTAATTATTCATTTTAAATGATTTCATAATCTCATTATTGATTTTATGTTGAATTTTCTTACATTTTTAGTTAAAACAGACTATAATTGAATGTTTACCTCGGGAAACATGAAGCAAAAGCCATCGATTGAGAGGAAAGCAACATTTATAGTCACTCATACCTTCCAAAGCCTTATTACTTGCTTAAAATTGTTTTACAATCTCATTATTTTTTTTTAAAATGGATTTTCTTACATTTTTGATTAAAACAGATTATATTCAAATGTTTGTCTCGAGAAACGTGAAGCTAAAGCCATCGATTGACAAGAAAAGTCCATTTATAGTCACTCATGCCTTCGAAAGCCTTATTACTCGCTCAAAATGGTTTTACAATCGCATTATTTATTTTCAGATGAATTTTCTTACACTTTTGGTTAAAACAGATTATATTCAAATGTTTATCTCGAGAAACGTGAAGCTAAAGCCATCGATTGACAGGAAAAGTCCATTTATAGTCACTCATGCCTTCGAAAGCCTTTTTACTCGCTCAAAATGGTTTTACAATCGTATTATTTATTTTCAGATGAATTTTCTTACACTTTTGGTTAAAACAGATTATATTCAAATGTTTGTCTCGAGAAACGTGAAGCTAAAGCCATCGATTGACAAGAAAAGTCCATTTATAGTCACTCATGCCTTCGAAAGCCTTATTACTCGCTCAAAATGGTTTTACAATCGCATTATTTATTTTCAGATGAATTTTCTTACACTTTTGGTTAAAACAGATTATATTCAAATGTTTATCTCGAGAAACGTGAAGCTAAAGCCATCGATTGACAGGAAAAGTCCATTTATAGTCACTCATGCCTTCGAAAGCCTTTTTACTCGCTCAAAATGGTTTTACAATCGTATTATTTATTTTCAGATGAATTTTCTTACACTTTTGGTTAAAACAGATTATATTCAAATGTTTGTCTCGAGAAACGTGAAGCTAAAGCCATCGATTGACAAGAAAAGTCCATTTATAGTCACTCATGCCTTCGAAAGCCTCATTATTCACTTTAAATGATTTGATAATCTCATTATTGATTTTATGTTGAATTTTCTTACATTTTTAGTTAAAACAGACTATAATTGAATGTTTACCTCGGGAAACATGAAACAAAAGCCATCGATTGAGAGGAAAAGAACATTTATAGTCACTCATACCTTCCAAAGCCTTATTACTTGCTTAAAATTGTTTTACAATCTCATTATTTTTTTTTAAAATGGATTTTCTTACATTTTTGATTAAAACAGATTATATTCAAATGTTTGTCTCGAGAAACGTGAAGCTAAAGCCATCGATTGACAAGAAAAGTCCATTTATAGTCACTCATGCCTTCGAAAGCCTTATTACTCGCTCAAAATGGTTTTACAATCGCATTATTTATTTTCAGATGAATTTTCTTACACTTTTGGTTAAAACAGATTATATTCAAATGTTTATCTCGAGAAACGTGAAGCTAAAGCCATCGATTGACAGGAAAAGTCCATTTATAGTCACTCATGCCTTCGAAAGCCTTTTTACTCGCTCAAAATGGTTTTACAATCGTATTATTTATTTTCAGATGAATTTTCTTACACTTTTGGTTAAAACAGATTATATTCAAATGTTTGTCTCGAGAAACGTGAAGCTAAAGCCATCGATTGACAAGAAAAGTCCATTTATAGTCACTCATGCCTTCGAAAGCCTCATTATTCACTTTAAATGATTTGATAATCTCATTATTGATTTTATGTTGAATTTTCTTACATTTTTAGTTAAAACAGACTATAATTGAATGTTTACCTCGGGAAACATGAAACAAAAGCCATCGATTGAGAGGAAAAGAACATTTATAGTCACTCATACCTTCCAAAGCCTTATTACTTGCTTAAAATTGTTTTACAATCTCATTATTTTTTTTAAAATGGATTTTCTTACTTTTTTGGTTAAAACAGATTATATTCAAATGTTTGTCTCGAGAAACGAGAAGCTAAAGCCATCGATTGACAAGAAAAGTCCATTTATAGTCACTCATGCCTTCGAAAGCCTCATTATTCACTTTAAATGATTTTATAATCTCATTATTGATTTTATGTTGAATTTTCTTACATTTTTAGTTAAAACAGACTATAATTGAATGTTTACCTCGGGAAACATGAAGCAAAAGCCATCGATTGAGAGGAAAAGAACATTTATAGTCACTCATACCTTCTAAAGCCTTATTACTTGCTTAAAATTGTTTTACAATCTCATTATTTTTTTTAAAATGGATTTTCTTACATTTTTGGTTAAAACAGATTATATTCAAATGTTTGTCTCGAGAAACGTGAAGCTAAAGCCATCGATTGACAAGAAAAGTCCATTTATAGTCACTCATGCCTTCGAAAGCCTTATTACTCGCTCAAAATGGTTTTACAATCTCATTATTTATTTTCAGATGAATTTTCTTACACTTTTGGTTAAAACAGATTATATTCAAATGTTTGTCTCGAGAAACGTGAAGCTAAAGCCATCGATTGACAAGAAAAGTCCATTTATTGTCACTCATGCCTTCGAAAGCCTTATTACTCGCTCAAATTGGTTTTACAATCTCATTATTTATTTTTAGATGAATTTTCTTACACTTTTGGTTAAAATAGATTATATTTAAATGTTTGTCTCGAAAAACGTGAAGCGAAGGCCATCGATTGACAAGAAAAGTCCATTTATAGTCACCCATGCCTTCGAAAGCCTAATTATTCATTTTAAATGATTTCATAATCTCATTATTGATTTTATGTTGAATTTTCTTACATTTTTAGTTAAAACAGACTATAATTGAATGTTTACCTCGGGAAACATGAAGCAAAAGCCATCGATTGAGAGGAAAGCAACATTTATAGTCACTCATACCTTCCAAAGCCTTATTACTTGCTTAAAATTGTTTTACAATCTCATTATTTTTTTTTAAAATGGATTTTCTTACATTTTTGATTAAAACAGATTATATTCAAATGTTTGTCTCGAGAAACGTGAAGCTAAAGCCATCGATTGACAAGAAAAGTCCATTTATAGTCACTCATGCCTTCGAAAGCCTTATTACTCGCTCAAAATGGTTTTACAATCGCATTATTTATTTTCAGATGAATTTTCTTACACTTTTGGTTAAAACAGATTATATTCAAATGTTTATCTCGAGAAACGTGAAGCTAAAGCCATCGATTGACAGGAAAAGTCCATTTATAGTCACTCATGCCTTCGAAAGCCTTTTTACTCGCTCAAAATGGTTTTACAATCGTATTATTTATTTTCAGATGAATTTTCTTACACTTTTGGTTAAAACAGATTATATTCAAATGTTTGTCTCGAGAAACGTGAAGCTAAAGCCATCGATTGACAAGAAAAGTCCATTTATAGTCACTCATGCCTTCGAAAGCCTCATTATTCACTTTAAATGATTTGATAATCTCATTATTGATTTTATGTTGAATTTTCTTACATTTTTAGTTAAAACAGACTATAATTGAATGTTTACCTCGGGAAAGATGAAACAAAAGCCATCGATTGAGAGGAAAAGAACATTTATAGTCACTCATACCTTCCAAAGCCTTATTACTTGCTTAAAATTGTTTTACAATCTCATTATTTTTTTTAAAATGGATTTTCTTACTTTTTTGGTTAAAACAGATTATATTCAAATGTTTGTCTCGAGAAACGTGAAGCTAAAGCCATCGATTGACAAGAAAAGTCCATTTATAGTCACTCATGCCTTCGAAAGCCTTATTACTCGCTCAAAATGGTTTTACAATCTCATTATTTATTTTCAGATGAATTTTCTTACACTTTTGGTTAAAACAAATTATATTCAAATGTTTATCTCGAGAAACGTGAAGCTAAAGCCATCGATTGACAAGAAAAGTCCATTTATAGTCGCTCATGCCTTTGAAAGCCTTATTACTCGCTAAAAATGGTTTTACAATCTCATTATTTATTTTCAGATGAATTTTCTTACACTTTTGGTTAAAATAGATTATATTTAAATGTTTGTCTCGAGAAACGTGAAGCGAAGGCCATCGATTGACAAGGAAAGTCCATTTATAGTCACTCATGCCTTCGAAAGCCTCATTATTCACTTTAAATGATTTTATAATCTCATTATTGATTTTATGTTGAATTTTCTTACATTTTTAGTTAAAACAGACTATAATTGAATGTTTACCTCGGGAAACATGAAGCAAAAGCCATCGATTGAGAGCAAAAGAACATTTATAGTCACTCATACCTTCCAAAGCCTTATTACTTGCTTAAAATTGTTTTACAATCTCATTATTTTTTTTTAAAATGGATTTTCTTACATTTTTGGTTAAAACAGATTATATTCAAATGTTTGTCTCGAGAAACGTGAAGCTAAAGCCATCGATTGACAAGAAAAGTCCATTTATAGTCACTCATGCCTTTGAAAGCCTTATTACTCGCTCAAAATGGTTTTACAATCGCATTATTTATTTTCAGATGAATTTTCTTATACTTTTGGTTCAAACAGATTATATTCAAATGTTTGTCTCGAGAAACGTGAAGCTAAAGCCATCGATTGACAAGAAAAGTCCATTTATAGTCACTCATGCCTTCGAAAGCCTTTTTACTCGCTCCAAATGGTTTTACAATCTCATTATTTATTTTCAGATGAATTTTCTTACACTTTTGGTTAAAATAGATTATATTTAAATGTTTGTCTCGAGAAACGTGAAGCGAAGGCCATCGATTGACAAGAAAAGTCCATTTATAGTCACTCATGGCTTCGAAAGCCTCATTATTCACTTTAAATGATTTGATAATCTCATTATTGATTTTATGTTGAATTTTCTTACATTTTTAGTTAAAACAGACTATAATTGAATGTTTACCTCGGGAAACATGAAACAAAAGCCATCGATTGAGAGGAAAAGAACATTTATAGTCACTCATACCTTCCAAAGCCTTATTACTTGCTTAAAATTGTTTTACAATCTCATTATTTTTTTTAAAATGGATTTTCTTACTTTTTTGGTTGAAACAGATTATATTCAAATGTTTGTCTCGAGAAACGTGAAGCTAAAGCCATCGATTGACAAGAAAAGTCCATTTATAGTCACTCATGCCTTCGAAAGCCTTTTTACTCGCTCAAAATGGTTTTACAATCTCATTATTTATTTTCAGATGAATTTTCTTACACTTTTGGTTAAAACAGATTATATTCAAATGTTTATCTCGAGAAACGTGAAGCTAAAGCCATCGATTGACAGGAAAAGTCCATTTATAGTCACTCATGCCTTCGAAAGCCTTTTTACTCGCTCAAAATGGTTTTACAATCGTATTATTTATTTTCAGATGAATTTTCTTACACTTTTGGTTAAAACAGATTATATTCAAATGTTTGTCTCGAGAAACGTGAAGCTAAAGCCATCGATTGACAAGAAAAGTCCATTTATAGTCACTCATGCCTTCGAAAGCCTCATTATTCACTTTAAATGATTTGATAATCTCATTATTGATTTTATGTTGAATTTTCTTACATTTTTAGTTAAAACAGACTATAATTGAATGTTTACCTCGGGAAACATGAAACAAAAGCCATCGATTGAGAGGAAAAGAACATTTATAGTCACTCATACCTTCCAAAGCCTTATTACTTGCTTAAAATTGTTTTACAATCTCATTATTTTTTTTAAAATGGATTTTCTTACTTTTTTGGTTAAAACAGATTATATTCAAATGTTTGTCTCGAGAAACGTGAAGCTAAAGCCATCGATTGACAAGAAAAGTCCATTTATAGTCACTCATGCCTTCGAAAGCCTTATTACTCGCTCAAATTGGTTTTACAATCTCATTATTTATTTTCAGATGAATTTTCTTACACTTTTGGTTAAAATAGATTATATTTAAATGTTTGTCTCGAAAAACGTGAAGCGAAGTCCATCGATTGACAAGAAAAGTCCATTTATAGTCACCCATGCCTTCGAAAGCCTAATTATTCATTTTAAATGATTTCATAATCTCATTATTGATTTTATGTTGAATTTTCTTACATTTTTAGTTAAAACAGACTATAATTGAATGTTTACCTCGGGAAACATGAAGCAAAAGTCATCGATTGAGAGGAAAGCAACATTTATAGTCACTCATACCTTCCAAAGCCTTATTACTTGCTTAAAATTGTTTTACAATCTCATTATTTTTTTTTAAAATGGATTTTCTTACATTTTTGATTAAAACAGATTATATTCAAATGTTTGTCTCGAGAAACGTGAAGCTAAAGCCATCGATTGACAAGAAAAGTCCATTTATAGTCACTCATGCCTTCGAAAGCCTTATTACTCGCTCAAAATGGTTTTACAATCGCATTATTTATTTTCAGATGAATTTTCGTACACTTTTGGTTAAAATAGATTATATTTAAATGTTTATCTCGACAAACGTGAAGCTAAAGCCATCGATTGACAGGAAAAGTCCATTTATAGTCACTCATGCCTTCGAAAGCCTTTTTACTCGCTCAAAATGGTTTTACAATCTCATTATTTATTTTCAGATGGATTTTCTTACTTTTTTGGTTAAAACAGATTATATTCAAATGTTTATCTCGAGAAACGTGAAGCTAAAGCCATCGATTGACAGGAAAAGTCCATTTATAGTCACTCATGCCTTCGAAAGCCTTCTTACTCGCTCAAAATGGTTTTACAATCTCATTATTTATTTTCAGATGAATTTTCTTACACTTTTGGTTAAAATAGATTATATTTAAATGTTTGTCTCGAGAAACGTGAAGCGAAGGCCATCGATTGACAAGTAAAGTCCATTTATAGTCACTCATGCCTTCGAAAGCCTCATTATTCACTTTAAATGATTTGATAATCTCATTATTGATTTTCTGTTGAATTTTCTTACATTTTTAGTTAAAACAGACTATAATTGAATGTTTACCTCAGGAAACATGAAGCAAAAGCCATCGATTGAGAGGAAAAGAACATTTATAGTCACTCATGCCTTCGAAAGCCTTATTACTCGCTCAAAAAGGTTTTACAATCGCATTATTTATTTTCAGATGAATTTTCTTACACTTTTGGTTAAAACAGATTATATTCAAATGTTTGTCTCAAGAAATGTGAAGCTAAAGCCATCGATTGACAAGAAAAGTCCATTTATAGTCACTCATGCCTTCGAAAGCCTTATTACTCGCTCAAAATGGTTTTACAATCTCATTATTTATTTTCAGATGAATTTTCTTACACTTTTGGTTAAAATAGATTATATTTAAATATTTGTCTCGAGAAACGTGAAGCGAAGGCCATCGATTGACAAGAAAAGTCCATTTATAGTGACCCATGCCTTCGAAAGCCTAATTATTCACTTTAAATGATTTCATAATCTCATTATTGATTTTATGTTGAATTTACTTACATTTTTAGTTAAAACAGACAATAATTGAATGTTTACCTCGGGAAACATGAAGCAAAAGCCATCGATTGAGAGGAAAGCAACATTTATAGTCACTCATACCTTCCAAAGCCTTATTACTTGCTTAAAATTGTTTTACAATCTCATTATTTTTTTTTAAAATGGATTTTCTTACATTTTTGGTTAAAACAGATTATATTCAAATGTTTGTCTCGAGAAACGTGAAGCTAAAGCCATCGATTGACAAGAAAAGTCCATTTATAGTCACTCATGCCTTTGAAAGCCTTATTACTCGCTCAAAATGGTTTTACAATCGCATTATTTATTTTCAGATGAATTTTCTTATACTTTTGGTTCAAACAGATTATATTCAAATGTTTGTCTCGAGAAACGTGAAGCTAAAGCCATCGATTGACAAGAAAAGTCCATTTATAGTCACTCATGCCTTCGAAAGCCTTTTTACTCGCTCCAAATGGTTTTACAATCTCATTATTTATTTTCAGATGAATTTTCTTACACTTTTGGTTAAAATAGATTATATTTAAATGTTTGTCTCGAGAAACGTGAAGCGAAGGCCATCGATTGACAAGAAAAGTCCATTTATAGTCACTCATGGCTTCGAAAGCCTCATTATTCACTTTAAATGATTTGATAATCTCATTATTGATTTTATGTTGAATTTTCTTACATTTTTAGTTAAAACAGACTATAATTGAATGTTTACCTCGGGAAACATGAAACAAAAGCCATCGATTGAGAGGAAAAGAACATTTATAGTCACTCATACCTTCCAAAGCCTTATTACTTGCTTAAAATTGTTTTACAATCTCATTATTTTTTTTAAAATGGATTTTCTTACTTTTTTGGTTGAAACAGATTATATTCAAATGTTTGTCTCGAGAAACGTGAAGCTAAAGCCATCGATTGACAAGAAAAGTCCATTTATAGTCACTCATGCCTTCGAAAGCCTTTTTACTCGCTCAAAATGGTTTTACAATCTCATTATTTATTTTCAGATGAATTTTCTTACACTTTTGGTTAAAACAGATTATATTCAAATGTTTATCTCGAGAAACGTGAAGCTAAAGCCATCGATTGACAAGAAAAGTCCATTTATAGTCGCTCATGCCTTTGAAAGCCTTATTACTCGCTAAAAATGGTTTTACAATCTCATTATTTATTTTCAGATGAATTTTCTTACACTTTTGGTTAAAACAGATTATATTCAAATGTTTATCTCGAGAAACGTGAAGCTAAAGCCATCGATTGACAGGAAAAGTCCATTTATAGTCACTCATGCCTTCGAAAGCCTTTTTACTCGCTCAAAATGGTTTTACAATCGTATTATTTATTTTCAGATGAATTTTCTTACACTTTTGGTTAAAACAGATTATATTCAAATGTTTGTCTCGAGAAACGTGAAGCTAAAGCCATCGATTGACAAGAAAAGTCCATTTATAGTCACTCATGCCTTCGAAAGCCTCATTATTCACTTTAAATGATTTGATAATCTCATTATTGATTTTATGTTGAATTTTCTTACATTTTTAGTTAAAACAGACTATAATTGAATGTTTACCTCGGGAAACATGAAACAAAAGCCATCGATTGAGAGGAAAAGAACATTTATAGTCACTCATACCTTCCAAAGCCTTATTACTTGCTTAAAATTGTTTTACAATCTCATTATTTTTTTTAAAATGGATTTTCTTACTTTTTTGGTTAAAACAGATTATATTCAAATGTTTGTCTCGAGAAACGTGAAGCTAAAGCCATCGATTGACAAGAAAAGTCCATTTATAGTCACTCATGCCTTCGAAAGCCTTATTACTCGCTCAAAATGGTTTTACAATCTCATTATTTATTTTCAGATGAATTTTCTTACACTTTTGGTTAAAACAAATTATATTCAAATGTTTATCTCGAGAAACGTGAAGCTAAAGCCATCGATTGACAAGAAAAGTCCATTTATAGTCGCTCATGCCTTTGAAAGCCTTATTACTCGCTAAAAATGGTTTTACAATCTCATTATTTATTTTCAGATGAATTTTCTTACACTTTTGGTTAAAATAGATTATATTTAAATGTTTGTCTCGAGAAACGTGAAGCGAAGGCCATCGATTGACAAGGAAAGTCCATTTATAGTCACTCATGCCTTCGAAAGCCTCATTATTCACTTTAAATGATTTTATAATCTCATTATTGATTTTATGTTGAATTTTCTTACATTTTTAGTTAAAACAGACTATAATTGAATGTTTACCTCGGGAAACATGAAGCAAAAGCCATCGATTGAGAGGAAAAGAACATTTATAGTCACTCATACCTTCCAAAGCCTTATTACTTGCTTAAAATTGTTTTACAATCTCATTATTTTTTTTAAAATGGATTTTCTTACATTTTTGGTTAAAACAGATTATATTCAAATGTTTGTCTCGAGAAACGTGAAGCTAAAGCCATCGATTGACAAGGAAAGTCCATTTATAGTCACTCATGCCTTCGAAAGCCTTATTACTCGCTCAAAATGGTTTTACAATCTCATTATTTATTTTCAGATGAATTTTCTTACACTTTTGGTTAAAACAGATTATATTCAAATGTTTGTCTCGAGAAACGTGAAGCTAAAGCCATCGATTGACAAGAAAAGTCCATTTATAGTCACTCATGCCTTCGAAAGCCTTTTTACTCGCTCAAAATGGTTTTACAATCTCATTATTTATTTTCAAATGAATTTTCTTACACTTTTGGTTAAAACAGATTATATTCAAATGTTTATCTCGAGAAACGTGAAGCTAAAGCCATCGATTGACAAGAAAAGTCCATTTATAGTCGCTCATGCCTTTGAAAGCCTTATTACTCGCTAAAAATGGTTTTACAATCTCATTATTTATTTTCAGATGAATTTTCTTACACTTTTGGTTAAAATAGATTATATTTAAATGTTTGTCTCGAGAAACGTGAAGCGAAGGCCATCGATTGACAAGGAAAGTCCATTTATAGTCACTCATGCCTTCGAAAGCCTCATTATTCACTTTAAATGATTTTATAATCTCATTATTGATTTTATGTTGAATTTTCTTACATTTTTAGTTAAAACAGACTATAATTGAATGTTTACCTCGGGAAACATGAAGCAAAAGCCATCGATTGAGAGGAAAAGAACATTTATAGTCACTCATACCTTCCAAAGCCTTATTACTTGCTTAAAATTGTTTTACAATCTCATTATTTTTTTTAAAATGGATTTTCTTACATTTTTGGTTAAAACAGATTATATTCAAATGTTTGTCTCGAGAAACGTGAAGCTAAAGCCATCGATTGACAAATAAAGTCCATTTATAGTCACTCATGCCTTCGAAAGCCTTATTACTCGCTCAAAATGGTTTTACAATCTCATTATTTATTTTCAGATGAATTTTCTTACACTTTTGGTTAAAACAGATTATATTCAAATGTTTGTCTCGAGAAACGTGAAGCTAAAGCCATCGATTGACAAGAAAAGTTCATTTATAGTCACTCATGCCTTCGAAAGCCTTATTACTCGCTCAAATTGGTTTTACAATCTCATTATTTATTTTCAGATGAATTTTCTTACACTTTTGGTCAAAATAGATTATATTTAAATGTTTGTCTCGAGAAACGTGAAGCGAAGGCCATCGATTGACAAGAAAAGTCCATTTATAGTCACCCATGCCTTCGAAAGCCTAATTATTCATTTTAAATGATTTCATAATCTCATTATTGATTTTATGTTGAATTTTCTTACATTTTTAGTTAAAACAGACTATAATTGAATGTTTACCTCGGGAAACATGAAGCAAAAGCCATCGATTGAGAGGAAAGCAACATTTATAGTCACTCATACCTTCCAAAGCCTTATTACTTGCTTAAAATTGTTTTACAATCTCATTATTTTTTTTTAAAATGGATTTTCTTACATTTTTGATTAAAACAGATTATATTCAAATGTTTGTCTCGAGAAACGTGAAGCTAAAGCCATCGATCGACAAGAAAAGTCCATTTATAGTCACTCATGCCTTCGAAAGCCTTATTACTCGCTCAAAATGGTTTTACAATCTCATTATTTATTTTCAGATGAATTTTCTTACACTTTTGGTTAAAACAGATTATATTCAAATGTTTGTCTCGAGAAACGTGAAGCTAAAGCCATCGATTGACAAGAAAAGTCCATTTATAGTCACTCATGCCTTCGAAAGCCTTTTTACTCGCTCAAAATGGTTTTACAATCTCATTATTTATTTTCAGATGAATTTTCTTACACTTTTGGTTAAAACAGATTATATTCAAATGTTTATCTCGAGAAACGTGAAGCTAAAGCCATCGATTGACAAGAAAAGTCCATTTATAGTCGCTCATGCCTTTGAAAGCCTTATTACTCGCTAAAAATGGTTTTACAATCTCATTATTTATTTTCAGATGAATTTTCTTACACTTTTGGTTAAAACAGATTATATTCAAATGTTTATCTCGAGAAACGTGAAGCTAAAGCCATCGATTGACAGGAAAAGTCCATTTATAGTCACTCATGCCTTCGAAAGCCTTTTTACTCGCTCAAAATGGTTTTACAATCGTATTATTTATTTTCAGATGAATTTTCTTACACTTTTGGTTAAAACAGATTATATTCAAATGTTTGTCTCGAGAAACGTGAAGCTAAAGCCATCGATTGACAAGAAAAGTCCATTTATAGTCACTCATGCCTTCGAAAGCCTCATTATTCACTTTAAATGATTTGATAATCTCATTATTGATTTTATGTTGAATTTTCTTACATTTTTAGTTAAAACAGACTATAATTGAATGTTTACCTCGGGAAACATGAAACAAAAGCCATCGATTGAGAGGAAAAGAACATTTATAGTCACTCATACCTTCCAAAGCCTTATTACTTGCTTAAAATTGTTTTACAATCTCATTATTTTTTTTAAAATGGATTTTCTTACTTTTTTGGTTAAAACAGATTATATTCAAATGTTTGTCTCAAGAAACGTGAAGCTAAAGCCATCGATTGACAAGAAAAGTCCATTTATAGTCACTCATGCCTTCGAAAGCCTTATTACTCGCTCAAAATGGTTTTACAATCTCATTATTTATTTTCAGATGAATTTTCTTACACTTTTGGTTAAAACAAATTATATTCAAATGTTTATCTCGAGAAACGTGAAGCTAAAGCCATCGATTGACAAGAAAAGTCCATTTATAGTCGCTCATGCCTTTGAAAGCCTTATTACTCGCTAAAAATGGTTTTACAATCTCATTATTTATTTTCAGATGAATTTTCTTACACTTTTGGTTAAAATAGATTATATTTAAATGTTTGTCTCGAGAAACGTGAAGCGAAGGCCATCGATTGACAAGGAAAGTCAATTTATAGTCACTCATGCCTTCGAAAGCCTCATTATTCACTTTAAATGATTTTATAATCTCATTATTGATTTTATGTTGAATTTTCTTACATTTTTAGTTAAAACAGACTATAATTGAATGTTTACCTCGGGAAACATGAAACAAAAGCCATCGATTGAGAGGAAAAGAACATTTATAGTCACTCATACCTTCCAAAGCCTTATTACTTGCTTAAAATTGTTTTACAATCTCATTATTTTTTTTAAAATGGATTTTCTTACTTTTTTGGTTGAAACAGATTATATTCAAATGTTTGTCTCGAGAAACGTGAAGCTAAAGCCATCGATTGACAAGAAAAGTCCATTTATAGTCACTCATGCCTTCGAAAGCCTTTTTACTCGCTCAAAATGGTTTTACAATCTCATTATTTATTTTCAGATGAATTTTCTTACACTTTTGGTTAAAACAGATTATATTCAAATGTTTATCTCGAGAAACGTGAAGCTAAAGCCATCGATTGACAAGAAAAGTCCATTTATAGTCGCTCATGCCTTTGAAAGCCTTATTACTCGCTAAAAATGGTTTTACAATCTCATTATTTATTTTCAGATGAATTTTCTTACACTTTTGGTTAAAACAGATTATATTCAAATGTTTATCTCGAGAAACGTGAAGCTAAAGCCATCGATTGACAGGAAAAGTCCATTTATAGTCACTCATGCCTTCGAAAGCCTTTTTACTCGCTCAAAATGGTTTTACAATCGTATTATTTATTTTCAGATGAATTTTCTTACACTTTTGGTTAAAACAGATTATATTCAAATGTTTGTCTCGAGAAACGTGAAGCTAAAGCCATCGATTGACAAGAAAAGTCCATTTATAGTCACTCATGCCTTCGAAAGCCTCATTATTCACTTTAAATGATTTGATAATCTCATTATTGATTTTATGTTGAATTTTCTTACATTTTTAGTTAAAACAGACTATAATTGAATGTTTACCTCGGGAAACATGAAACAAAAGCCATCGATTGAGAGGAAAAGAACATTTATAGTCACTCATACCTTCCAAAGCCTTATTACTTGCTTAAAATTGTTTTACAATCTCATTATTTTTTTTAAAATGGATTTTCTTACTTTTTTGGTTAAAACAGATTATATTCAAATGTTTGTCTCGAGAAACGTGAAGCTAAAGCCATCGATTGACAAGAAAAGTCCATTTATAGTCACTCATGCCTTCGAAAGCCTTATTACTCGCTCAAAATGGTTTTACAATCTCATTATTTATTTTCAGATGAATTTTCTTACACTTTTGGTTAAAACAAATTATATTCAAATGTTTATCTCGAGAAACGTGAAGCTAAAGCCATCGATTGACAAGAAAAGTCCATTTATAGTCGCTCATGCCTTTGAAAGCCTTATTACTCGCTAAAAATGGTTTTACAATCTCATTATTTATTTTCAGATGAATTTTCTTACACTTTTGGTTAAAATAGATTATATTTAAATGTTTGTCTCGAGAAACGTGAAGCGAAGGCCATCGATTGACAAGGAAAGTCCATTTATAGTCACTCATGCCTTCGAAAGCCTCATTATTCACTTTAAATGATTTTATAATCTCATTATTGATTTTATGTTGAATTTTCTTACATTTTTAGTTAAAACAGACTATAATTGAATGTTTACCTCGGGAAACATGAAGCAAAAGCCATCGATTGAGAGGAAAAGAACATTTATAGTCACTCATACCTTCCAAAGCCTTATTACTTGCTTAAAATTGTTTTACAATCTCATTATTTTTTTTAAAATGGATTTTCTTACATTTTTGGTTAAAACAGATTATATTCAAATGTTTGTCTCGAGAAACGTGAAGCTAAAGCCATCGATTGACAAGGAAAGTCCATTTATAGTCACTCATGCCTTCGAAAGCCTTATTACTCGCTCAAAATGGTTTTACAATCTCATTATTTATTTTCAGATGAATTTTCTTACACTTTTGGTTAAAACAGATTATATTCAAATGTTTGTCTCGAGAAACGTGAAGCTAAAGCCATCGATTGACAAGAAAAGTCCATTTATAGTCACTCATGCCTTCGAAAGCCTTTTTACTCGCTCAAAATGGTTTTACAATCTCATTATTTATTTTCAGATGAATTTTCTTACACTTTTGGTTAAAACAGATTATATTCAAATGTTTATCTCGAGAAACGTGAAGCTAAAGCCATCGATTGACAAGAAAAGTCCATTTATAGTCGCTCATGCCTTTGAAAGCCTTATTACTCGCTAAAAATGGTTTTACAATCTCATTATTTATTTTCAGATGAATTTTCTTACACTTTTGGTTAAAATAGATTATATTTAAATGTTTGTCTCGAGAAACGTGAAGCGAAGGCCATCGATTGACAAGGAAAGTCCATTTATAGTCACTCATGCCTTCGAAAGCCTCATTATTCACTTTAAATGATTTTATAATCTCATTATTGATTTTATGTTGAATTTTCTTACATTTTTAGTTAAAACAGACTATAATTGAATGTTTACCTCGGGAAACATGAAGCAAAAGCCATCGATTGAGAGGAAAAGAACATTTATAGTCACTCATACCTTCCAAAGCCTTATTACTTGCTTAAAATTGTTTTACAATCTCATTATTTTTTTTAAAATGGATTTTCTTACATTTTTGGTTAAAACAGATTATATTCAAATGTTTGTCTCGAGAAACGTGAAGCTAAAGCCATCGATTGACAAATAAAGTCCATTTATAGTCACTCATGCCTTCGAAAGCCTTATTACTCGCTCAAAATGGTTTTACAATCTCATTATTTATTTTCAGATGAATTTTCTTACACTTTTGGTTAAAACAGATTATATTCAAATGTTTGTCTCGAGAAACGTGAAGCTAAAGCCATCGATTGACAAGAAAAGTTCATTTATAGTCACTCATGCCTTCGAAAGCCTTATTACTCGCTCAAATTGGTTTTACAATCTCATTATTTATTTTCAGATGAATTTTCTTACACTTTTGGTCAAAATAGATTATATTTAAATGTTTGTCTCGAGAAACGTGAAGCGAAGGCCATCGATTGACAAGAAAAGTCCATTTATAGTCACCCATGCCTTCGAAAGCCTAATTATTCATTTTAAATGATTTCATAATCTCATTATTGATTTTATGTTGAATTTTCTTACATTTTTATTTAAAACAGACTATAATTGAATGTTTACCTCGGGAAACATGAAGCAAAAGCCATCGATTGAGAGGAAAGCAACATTTATAGTCACTCATACCTTCCAAAGCCTTATTACTTGCTTAAAATTGTTTTACAATCTCATTATTTTTTTTTAAAATGAATTTTCTTACATTTTTGATTAAAACAGATTATATTCAAATGTTTGTCTCGAGAAACGTGAAGCTAAAGCCATCGATCGACAAGAAAAGTCCATTTATAGTCACTCATGCCTTCGAAAGCCTTATTACTCGCTCAAAATGGTTTTACAATCTCATTATTTATTTTCAGATGAATTTTCTTACACTTTTGGTTAAAACAGATTATATTCAAATGTTTGTCTCGAGAAACGTGAAGCTAAAGCCATCGATTGACAAGAAAAGTCCATTTATAGTCACTCATGCCTTCGAAAGCCTTTTTACTCGCTCAAAATGGTTTTACAATCTCATTATTTATTTTCAGATGAATTTTCTTACACTTTTGGTTAAAACAGATTATATTCAAATGTTTATCTCGAGAAACGTGAAGCTAAAGCCATCGATTGACAAGAAAAGTCCATTTATAGTCGCTCATGCCTTTGAAAGCCTTATTACTCGCTAAAAATGGTTTTACAATCTCATTATTTATTTTCAGATGAATTTTCTTACACTTTTGGTTAAAACAGATTATATTCAAATGTTTATCTCGAGAAACGTGAAGCTAAAGCCATCGATTGACAGGAAAAGTCCATTTATAGTCACTCATGCCTTCGAAAGCCTTTTTACTCGCTCAAAATGGTTTTACAATCGTATTATTTATTTTCAGATGAATTTTCTTACACTTTTGGTTAAAACAGATTATATTCAAATGTTTGTCTCGAGAAACGTGAAGCTAAAGCCATCGATTGACAAGAAAAGTCCATTTATAGTCACTCATGCCTTCGAAAGCCTCATTATTCACTTTAAATGATTTGATAATCTCATTATTGATTTTATGTTGAATTTTCTTACATTTTTAGTTAAAACAGACTATAATTGAATGTTTACCTCAGGAAACATGAAACAAAAGCCATCGATTGAGAGGAAAAGAACATTTATAGTCACTCATACCTTCCAAAGCCTTATTACTTGCTTAAAATTGTTTTACAATCTCATTATTTTTTTTAAAATGGATTTTCTTACTTTTTTGGTTAAAACAGATTATATTCAAATGTTTGTCTCAAGAAACGTGAAGCTAAAGCCATCGATTGACAAGAAAAGTCCATTTATAGTCACTCATGCCTTCGAAAGCCTTATTACTCGCTCAAAATGGTTTTACAATCTCATTATTTATTTTCAGATGAATTTTCTTACACTTTTGGTTAAAACAAATTATATTCAAATGTTTATCTCGAGAAACGTGAAGCTAAAGCCATCGATTGACAAGAAAAGTCCATTTATAGTCGCTCATGCCTTTGAAAGCCTTATTACTCGCTAAAAATGGTTTTACAATCTCATTATTTATTTTCAGATGAATTTTCTTACACTTTTGGTTAAAATAGATTATATTTAAATGTTTGTCTCGAGAAACGTGAAGCGAAGGCCATCGATTGACAAGGAAAGTCCATTTATAGTCACTCATGCCTTCGAAAGCCTCATTATTCACTTTAAATGATTTTATAATCTCATTATTGATTTTATGTTGAATTTTCTTACATTTTTAGTTAAAACAGACTATAATTGAATGTTTACCTCGGGAAACATGAAGCAAAAGCCATCGATTGAGAGGAAAAGAACATTTATAGTCACTCATACCTTCCAAAGCCTTATTACTTGCTTAAAATTGTTTTACAATCTCATTATTTTTTTTAAAATGGATTTTCTTACATTTTTGGTTAAAACAGATTATATTCAAATGTTTGTCTCGAGAAACGTGAAGCTAAAGCCATCGATTGACAAGGAAAGTCCATTTATAGTCACTCATGCCTTCGAAAGCCTTATTACTCGCTCAAAATGGTTTTACAATCTCATTATTTTTTTTAAAATGGATTTTCTTACTTTTTTGGTTAAAACAGATTATATTCAAATGTTTGTCTCGAGAAACGTGAAGCTAAAGCCATCGATTGACAAGAAAAGTCCATTTATAGTCACTCATGCCTTCGAAAGCCTTATTACTCGCTCAAATTGGTTTTACAATCTCATTATTTATTTTCAGATGAATTTTCTTACACTTTTGGTTAAAATAGATTATATTTAAATGTTTGTCTCGAAAAACGTGAAGCGAAGGCCATCGATTGACAAGAAAAGTCCATTTATAGTCACCCATGCCTTCGAAAGCCTAATTATTCATTTTAAATGATTTCATAATCTCATTATTGATTTTATGTTGAATTTTCTTACATTTTTAGTTAAAACAGACTATAATTGAATGTTTACCTCGGGAAACATGAAGCAAAAGCCATCGATTGAGAGGAAAGCAACATTTATAGTCACTCATACCTTCCAAAGCCTTATTACTTGCTTAAAATTGTTTTACAATCTCATTATTTTTTTTTAAAATGGATTTTCTTACATTTTTGATTAAAACAGATTATATTCAAATGTTTGTCTCGAGAAACGTGAAGCTAAAGCCATCGATTGACAAGAAAAGTCCATTTATAGTCACTCATGCCTTCGAAAGCCTTATTACTCGCTCAAAATGGTTTTACAATCGCATTATTTATTTTCAGATGAATTTTCTTACACTTTTGGTTAAAACAGATTATATTCAAATGTTTATCTCGAGAAACGTGAAGCTAAAGCCATCGATTGACAGGAAAAGTCCATTTATAGTCACTCATGCCTTCGAAAGCCTTTTTACTCGCTCAAAATGGTTTTACAATCGTATTATTTATTTTCAGATGAATTTTCTTACACTTTTGGTTAAAACAGATTATATTCAAATGTTTGTCTCAAGAAACGTGAAGCTAAAGCCATCGATTGACAAGAAAAGTCCATTTATAGTCACTCATGCCTTCGAAAGCCTCATTATTCACTTTAAATGATTTGATAATCTCATTATTGATTTTATGTTGAATTTTCTTACATTTTTAGTTAAAACAGACTATAATTGAATGTTTACCTCGGGAAACATGAAACAAAAGCCATCGATTGAGAGGAAAAGAACATTTATAGTCACTCATACCTTCCAAAGCCTTATTACTTGCTTAAAATTGTTTTACAATCTCATTATTTTTTTTAAAATGGATTTTCTTACTTTTTTGGTTAAAACAGATTATATTCAAATGTTTGTCTCGAGAAACGTGAAGCTAAAGCCATCGATTGACAAGAAAAGTCCATTTATAGTCACTCATGCCTTCGAAAGCCTTATTACTCGCTCAAAATGGTTTTACAATCTCATTATTTATTTTCAGATGAATTTTCTTACACTTTTGGTTAAAACAAATTATATTCAAATGTTTATCTCGAGAAACGTGAAGCTAAAGCCATCGATTGACAAGAAAAGTCCATTTATAGTCGCTCATGCCTTTGAAAGCCTTATTACTCGCTAAAAATGGTTTTACAATCTCATTATTTATTTTCAGATGAATTTTCTTACACTTTTGGTTAAAATAGATTATATTTAAATGTTTGTCTCGAGAAACGTGAAGCGAAGGCCATCGATTGACAAGGAAAGTCCATTTATAGTCACTCATGCCTTCGAAAGCCTCATTATTCACTTTAAATGATTTTATAATCTCATTATTGATTTTATGTTGAATTTTCTTACATTTTTAGTTAAAACAGACTATAATTGAATGTTTACCTCGGGAAACATGAAGCAAAAGCCATCGATTGAGAGGAAAAGAACATTTATAGTCACTCATACCTTCCAAAGCCTTATTACTTGCTTAAAATTGTTTTACAATCTCATTATTTTTTTTAAAATGGATTTTCTTACATTTTTGGTTAAAACAGATTATATTCAAATGTTTGTCTCGAGAAACGTGAAGCTAAAGCCATCGATTGACAAGAAAAGTCCATTTATAGTCACTCATGCCTTCGAAAGCCTTATTACTCGCTCAAAATGGTTTTACAATCTCATTATTTATTTTCAGATGAATTTTCTTACACTTTTGGTTAAAACAGATTATATTCAAATGTTTGTCTCGAGAAACGTGAAGCTAAAGCCATCGATTGACAAGAAAAGTCCATTTATAGTCACTCATGCCTTCGAAAGCCTTATTACTCGCTCAAATTGGTTTTACAATCTCATTATTTATTTTCAGATGAATTTTCTTACACTTTTGGTTAAAATAGATTATATTTAAATGTTTGTCTCGAAAAACGTGAAGCGAAGGCCATCGATTGACAAGAAAAGTCCATTTATAGTCACCCATGCCTTCGAAAGCCTAATTATTCATTTTAAATGATTTCATAATCTCATTATTGATTTTATGTTGAATTTTCTTACATTTTTAGTTAAAACAGACTATAATTGAATGTTTACCTCGGGAAACATGAAGCAAAAGCCATCGATTGAGAGGAAAGCAACATTTATAGTCACTCATACCTTCCAAAGCCTTATTACTTGCTTAAAATTGTTTTACAATCTCATTATTTTTTTTTAAAATGGATTTTCTTACATTTTTGATTAAAACAGATTATATTCAAATGTTTGTCTCGAGAAACGTGAAGCTAAAGCCATCGATTGACAAGAAAAGTCCATTTATAGTCACTCATGCCTTCGAAAGCCTTATTACTCGCTCAAAATGGTTTTACAATCGCATTATTTATTTTCAGATGAATTTTCTTACACTTTTGGTTAAAACAGATTATATTCAAATGTTTATCTCGAGAAACGTGAAGCTAAAGCCATCGATTGACAGGAAAAGTCCATTTATAGTCACTCATGCCTTCGAAAGCCTTTTTACTCGCTCAAAATGGTTTTACAATCGTATTATTTATTTTCAGATGAATTTTCTTACACTTTTGGTTAAAACAGATTATATTCAAATGTTTGTCTCGAGAAACGTGAAGCTAAAGCCATCGATTGACAAGAAAAGTCCATTTATAGTCACTCATGCCTTCGAAAGCCTCATTATTCACTTTAAATGATTTGATAATCTCATTATTGATTTTATGTTGAATTTTCTTACATTTTTAGTTAAAACAGACTATAATTGAATGTTTACCTCGAGAAACATGAAACAAAAGCCATCGATTGAGAGGAAAAGAACATTTATAGTCACTCATACCTTCCAAAGCCTTATTACTTGCTTAAAATTGTTTTACAATCTCATTATTTTTTTTAAAATGGATTTTCTTACTTTTTTGGTTAAAACAGATTATATTCAAATGTTTGTCTCGAGAAACGTGAAGCTAAAGCCATCGATTGACAAGAAAAGTCCATTTATAGTCACTCATGCCTTCGAAAGCCTTATTACTCGCTCAAATTGGTTTTACAATCTCATTATTTATTTTCAGATGAATTTTCTTACACTTTTGGTTAAAATAGATTATATTTAAATGTTTGTCTCGAAAAACGTGAAGCGAAGGCCATCGATTGACAAGAAAAGTCCATTTATAGTCACCCATGCCTTCGAAAGCCTAATTATTCATTTTAAATGATTTCATAATCTCATTATTGATTTTATGTTGAATTTTCTTACATTTTTAGTTAAAACAGACTATAATTGAATGTTTACCTCGGGAAACATGAAGCAAAAGTCATCGATTGAGAGGAAAGCAACATTTATAGTCACTCATACCTTCCAAAGCCTTATTACTTGCTTAAAATTGTTTTACAATCTCATTATTTTTTTTTAAAATGGATTTTCTTACATTTTTGATTAAAACAGATTATATTCAAATGTTTGTCTCGAGAAACGTGAAGCTAAAGCCATCGATTGACAAGAAAAGTCCATTTATAGTCACTCATGCCTTCGAAAGCCTTATTACTCGCTCAAAATGGTTTTACAATCGCATTATTTATTTTCAGATGAATTTTCTTACACTTTTGGTTAAAATAGATTATATTTAAATGTTTATCTCGACAAACGTGAAGCTAAAGCCATCGATTGACAGGAAAAGTCCATTTATAGTCACTCATGCCTTCGAAAGCCTTTTTACTCGCTCAAAATGGTTTTACAATCTCATTATTTATTTTCAGATGGATTTTCTTACTTTTTTGGTTAAAACAGATTATATTCAAATGTTTATCTCGAGAAACGTGAAGCTAAAGCCATCGATTGACAGGAAAAGTCCATTTATAGTCACTCATGCCTTCGAAAGCCTTCTTACTCGCTCAAAATGGTTTTACAATCTCAGTATTTATTTTCAGATGAATTTTCTTACACTTTTGGTTAAAATAGATTATATTTAAATGTTTGTCTCGAGAAACGTGAAGCGAAGGCCATCGATTGACAAGAAAAGTCCATTTATAGTCACTCATGCCTTCGAAAGCCTCATTATTCACTTTAAATGATTTGATAATCTCATTATTGATTTTATGTTGAATTTTCTTACATTTTTAGTTAAAACAGACTATAATTGAATGTTTACCTCAGGAAACATGAAGCAAAAGCCATCGATTGAGAGGAAAAGAACATTTATAGTCACTCATGCCTTCGAAAGCCTTATTACTCGCTCAAAAAGGTTTTACAATCGCATTATTTATTTTCAGATGAATTTTCTTACACTTTTGGTTAAAACAGATTATATTCAAATGTTTGTCTCAAGAAATGTGAAGCTAAAGCCATCGATTGACAAGAAAAGTCCATTTATAGTCACTCATGCCTTCGAAAGCCTTATTACTCGCTCAAAATGGTTTTACAATCTCATTATTTATTTTCAGATGAATTTTCTTACACTTTTGGTTAAAATAGATTATATTTAAATATTTGTCTCGAGAAACGTGAAGCGAAGGCCATCGATTGACAAGAAAAGTCCATTTATAGTGACCCATGCCTTCGAAAGCCTAATTATTCACTTTAAATGATTTCATAATCTCATTATTGATTTTATGTTGAATTTACTTACATTTTTAGTTAAAACAGACAATCATTGAATGTTTACCTCGGGAAACATGAAGGAAAAGCCATCGATTGAGAGGAAAGCAACATTTATAGTCACTCATACCTTCCAAAGCCTTATTACTTGCTTAAAATTGTTTTACAATCTCATTATTTTTTTTTAAAATGGATTTTCTTACATTTTTGGTTAAAACAGATTATATTCAAATGTTTGTCTCGAGAAACGTGAAGCTAAAGCCATCGATTGACAAGAAAAGTCCATTTATAGTCACTCATGCCTTTGAAAGCCTTATTACTCGCTCAAAATGGTTTTACAATCGCATTATTTATTTTCAGATGAATTTTCTTACACTTTTGGTTCAAACAGATTATATTCAAATGTTTGTCTCGAGAAACGTGAAGCTAAAGCCATCGATTGACAAGAAAAGTCCATTTATAGTCACTCATGCCTTCGAAAGCCTTTTTACTCGCTCCAAATGGTTTTACAATCTCATTATTTATTTTCAGATGAATTTTCTTACACTTTTGGTTAAAATAGATTATATTTAAATGTTTGTCTCGAGAAACGTGAAGCGAAGGCCATCGATTGACAAGAAAAGTCCATTTATAGTCACTCATGGCTTCGAAAGCCTCATTATTCACTTTAAATGATTTGATAATCTCATTATTGATTTTATGTTGAATTTTCTTACATTTTTAGTTAAAACAGACTATAATTGAATGTTTACCTCGGGAAACATGAAACAAAAGCCATCGATTGAGAGGAAAAGAACATTTATAGTCACTCATACCTTCCAAAGCCTTATTACTTGCTTAAAATTGTTTTACAATCTCATTATTTTTTTTAAAATGGATTTTCTTACTTTTTTGGTTGAAACAGATTATATTCAAATGTTTGTCTCGAGAAACGTGAAGCTAAAGCCATCGATTGACAAGAAAAGTCCATTTATAGTCACTCATGCCTTCGAAAGCCTTATTACTCGCTCAAAATGGTTTTACAATCTCATTATTTATTTTCAGATGAATTTTCTTACACTTTTGGTTAAAATAGATTATATTTAAATGTTTGTCTCGAGAAACGTGAAGCGAAGGCCATCGATTGACAAGAAAAGTCCATTTATAGTCACTCATGCCTTCGAAAGCCTCATTATTCACTTTAAATGATTTGATAATCTCATTATTGATTTTATGTTGAATTTTCTTACATTTTTAGTTAAAACAGACTATAATTGAATGTTTACCTCAGGAAACATGAAGCAAAAGCCATCGATTGAGAGGAAAAGAACATTTATAGTCACTCATGCCTTCGAAAGCCTTATTACTCGCTCAAAAAGGTTTTACAATCGCATTATTTATTTTCAGATGAATTTTCTTACACTTTTGGTTAAAACAGATTATATTCAAATGTTTGTCTCAAGAAATGTGAAGCTAAAGCCATCGATTGACAAGAAAAGTCCATTTATAGTCACTCATGCCTTCGAAAGCCTTATTACTCGCTCAAAATGGTTTTACAATCTCATTATTTATTTTCAGATGAATTTTCTTACACTTTTGGTTAAAATAGATTATATTTAAATATTTGTCTCGAGAAACGTGAAGGGAAGGCCATCGATTGACAAGAAAAGTCCATTTATAGTGACCCATGCCTTCGAAAGCCTAATTATTCACTTTAAATGATTTCATAATCTCATTATTGATTTTATGTTGAATTTACTTACATTTTTAGTTAAAACAGACAATAATTGAATGTTTACCTCGGAAAACATGAAACAAAAGCCATCGATTGAGAGGAAAAGAACATTTATAGTCACTCATACCTTCCAAAGCCTTATTACTTGCTTAAAATTGTTTTACAATCTCATTATTTTTTTTAAAATGGATTTTCTTACTTTTTTGGTTAAAACAGATTATATTCAATGTTTGTCTCGAGAAACGTGAAGCTAAAGCCATCGATTGACAAGAAAAGTCCATTTATAGTCACTCATGCCTTCGAAAGCCTTATTACTCGCTCAAAATGGTTTTACAATCTCATTATTTATTTTCAGATGAATTTTCTTACACTTTTGGTTAAAACAGATTATATTCAAATGTTTATCTCGAGAAACGTGAAGCTAAAGCCATCGATTGACAAGAAAAGTCCATTTATAGTCGCTCATGCCTTTGAAAGCCTTATTACTCGCGAAAAATGGTTTTACAATCTCATTATTTATTTTCAGATGAATTTTCTTACACTTTTGGTTAAAATAGATTATATTTAAATGTTTGTCTCGAGAAACGTGAAGCGAAGGCCATCGATTGACAAGGAAAGTCCATTTATAGTCACTCATGCCTTCGAAAGCCTCATTATTCACTTTAAATGATTTTATAATCTCATTATTGATTTTATGTTGAATTTTCTTACATTTTTAGTTAAAACAGACTATAATTGAATGTTTACCTCGGTGAACACGAAGCAAAAGCCATCGATTAAGAAGAAAAGACCATTTATAATCACTCATGCCTTCGAAACCCTTATTGCTCACTTTAAATAGCTTTATGATTTGATTATTCACTTTAAGCTTAATTTTTTTACATTTTTTGTTAAAACAGATTATAATTGAATCTTTACCTCGAGAAACGTGAAGCGAAAGCCATCGATTGAGAGGAAAAGAACATTTATAGTCACTCATGCCTTCGAAAGGCTTATTACTTGCTTAAAATTGTTTTACAATCTCATTATTTTTTTTAAAATGAATTTTCTTACATTTTTGGTTAAAACAGATTATATTCAAATGTTTGTCTCGAGAAACGTGAAGCGAAGGCCATCGATTGACAAGAAAAGTCCATTTATAGTCACTCATGCCTTCGAAAGCCTCATTATTCACTTTAAATGATTTGATAATCTCATTATTGATTTTATGTTGAATTTTCTTACATTTTTAGTTAAAACAGACTATAATTGAATGTTTACCTCGGGAAATATGAAACAAAAGCCATCGATTGAGAGGAAAAGAACATTTAAAGTCACTCATACCTTCCAGAGCCTTATTACTTGCTTAAAATTGTTTTACAACCTCATTATTTTTTTTAAAATGGATTTTCTTACTTTTTTGGTTAAAACAGATTATATTCAAATGTTTGTCTCGAGAAACGTGAAGCTAAAGCCATCGATTGACAAGAAAAGTCCATTTATAGTCACTCATGCCTTCGAAAGCCTTATTACTCGCTCAAAATGGTTTTACAATCTCATTATTTATTTTCAGATGAATTTTCTTACACTTTTGGTTAAAACAGATTATATTCAAATGTTTGTCTCGAGAAACGTGAAGCTAAAGCCATCGATTGACAAGAAAAGTCCATTTATAGTCACTCATGCCTTCGAAAGCCTCATTATTCACTTTAAATGATTTTATAATCTCATTATTGATTTTATGTTGAATTTTCTTACTTTTTTAGTTAAAACAGACTATAATTGAATGTTTACCTCGGGAAACATGAAGCAAAAGCCATCGATCGAGAGGAAAAGAACATTTATAGTCACTCATACCTTCCAAAGCCTTATTACTTGCTTAAAATTGTTTTACAATCTCATTATTTTTTTAAAAATGAATTTTCTTACATTTTTGGTTAAAACAGATTATATTCAAATGTTTGTCTCGAGAAACGTGAAGCTAAAGCCATCGATTGACAAGAAAAGTCCATTTATAGTCACTCATGCCTTCGAAAGCCTTATTACTCGCTCAAAATGGTTTTACAATCTCATTATTTATTTTCAGATGAATTTTCTTACACTTTTGGTTAAAACAGATTATATTCAAATGTTTGTCTCGAGAAACGCGAAGCTAAAGCCATCGATTGACAAGAAAAGTCTATTTATAGTCACTCATGCCTTCGAAAGCCTTATTACTCGCTCAAATTGGTTTTACAATCTCATTATTTATTTTCAGATGAATTTTCTTACACTTTTGGTTAAAATAGATTATATTTAAATGTTTGTCTCGAGAAACGTGAAGCGAAGGCCATCGATTGACAAGAAAAGTCCATTTATAGTCACCCATGCCTTCGAAAGCCTAATTATTCACTTTAAATGATTTCATAATCTCATTATTGATTTTATGTTGAATTTTCTTACATTTTTAGTTAAAACAGACTATAATTGAATGTTTACCTCGGGAAACATGAAGCAAAAGCCATCGATTGAGAGGAAAGCAACATTTATAGTCACTCATACCTTCCAAAGCCTTATTACTTGCTTAAAATTGTTTTACAATCTCATTATTTTTTTTTAAAATGGATTTTCTTACATTTTTGGTTAAAACAGATTATATTCAAATGTTTGTCTCGAGAAACGTGAAGCTAAAGCCATCGATTGACAAGAAAAGTCCATTTATAGTCACTCATGCCTACGAAAACCTTATTACTCGCTCAAAATGGTTTTACAATCGCATTATTTATTTTCAGATGAATTTTCTTACACTTTTGGTTCAAACAGATTATATTCAAATGTTTGTCTCGAGAAACGTGAAGCTAAAGCCATCGATTGACAAGAAAAGTCCATTTATAGTCACTCATGCCTTCGAAAGCCTTTTTACTCGCTCCAAATGGTTTTACAATCTCATTATTTATTTTCAGGTGAATTTTCTTACACTTTTGGTTAAAATAGATTATATTTAAATGTTTGTCTCGAGAAACGTGAAGCGAAGGCCATCGATTGACAAGAAAAGTCCATTTATAGTCACTCATGGCTTCGAAAGCCTCATTATTCACTTTAAATGATTTGATAATCTCATTATTGATTTTATGTTGAATTTTCTTACATTTTTAGTTAAAACAGACTATAATTGAATGTTTACCTCGGGAAACATGAAACAAAAGCCATCGATTGAGAGGAAAAGAACATTTATAGTCACTCATACCTTCCAAAGCCTTATTACTTGCTTAAAATTGTTTTACAATCTCATTATTTTTTTTAAAATGGATTTTCTTACTTTTTTGGTTAAAACAGATTATATTCAAATGTTTGTCTCGAGAAACGTGAAGCTAAAGCCATCGATTGACAAGAAAAGTCCATTTATAGTCACTCATGCCTTCGAAAGCCTTATTACTCGCTCAAAATGGTTTTACAATCTCATTATTTATTTTCAGATGAATTTTCTTACACTTTTGGTTAAAACAGATTATATTCAAATGTTTATCTCGAGAAACGTGAAGCTAAAGCCATCGATTGACAAGAAAAGTCCATTTATAGTCGCTCATGCCTTTGAAAGCCTTATTACTCGCTAAAAATGGTTTTACAATCTCATTATTTATTTTCAGATGAATTTTCTTACACTTTTGGTTAAAATAGATTATATTTAAATGTTTGTCTCCAGAAACGTGAAGCGAAGGCCATCGATTGACAAGAAAAGTCCATTTATAGTCACCCATGCCTTCGAAAGCCTAATTATTCATTTTAAATGATTTCATAATCTCATTATTGATTTTATGTTGAATTTTCTTACATTTTTAGTTAAAACAGACTATAATTGAATGTTTACCTCGGGAAACATGAAGCAAAAGCCATCGATTGAGAGGAAAGCAACATTTATAGTCACTCATACCTTCCAAAGCCTTATTACTTGCTTAAAATTGTTTTACAATCTCATTATTTTTTTTTAAAATGGATTTTCTTACATTTTTTATTAAAACAGATTATATTCAAATGTTTGTCTCGAGAAACGTGAAGCTAAAGCCATCGATTGACAAGAAAAGTCCATTTATAGTCACTCATGCCTTCGAAAGCCTTATTACTCGCTCAAAATGGTTTTACAATCGCATTATTTATTTTCAGATGAATTTTCTTACACTTTTGGTTAAAACAGATTATATTCAAATGTTTGTCTCGAGAAACGTGAAGCTAAAGCCATCGATTGACAAGAAAAGTCCATTTATAGTCACTCATGCCTTCGAAAGCCTTTTTACTCGCTCAAAATGGTTTTACAATCTCATTATTTATTTTCAGATGAATTTTCTTACACTTTTGGTTAAAACAGATTATATTCAAATGTTTATCTCGAGAAACGTGAAGCTAAAGCCATCGATTGACAAGAAAAGTCCATTTATAGTCGCTCATGCCTTCGAAAGCCTTATTACTCGCTAAAAATGGTTTTACAATCTCATTATTTATTTTCAGATGAATTTTCTTACACTTTTGGTTAAAACAAATTATATTCAAATGTTTATCCCGAGAAACGTGAAGCTAAAGCCATCGATTGACAGGAAAAGTCCATTTATAGTCACTCATGCCTTCGAAAGCCTTTTTACTCGCTCAAAATGGTTTTACAATCGTATTATTTATTTTCAGATGAATTTTCTTACACTTTTGGTTAAAACAGATTATATTCAAATGTTTGTCTCGAGAAACGTGAAGCTAAAGCCATCGATTGACAAGAAAAGTCCATTTATAGTCACTCATGCCTTCGAAAGCCTCATTATTCACTTTAAACGATTTGATAATCTCATTATTGATTTTATGTTGAATTTTCTTACATTTTTAGTTAAAACAGACTATAATTGAATGTTTACCTCGGGAAACATGAAACAAAAGCCATCGATTGAGAGGAAAAGAACATTTATAGTCACTCATACCTTCCAAAGCCTTATTACTTGCTTAAAATTGTTTTACAATCTCATTATTTTTTTTAAAATGGATTTTCTTACTTTTTTGGTTAAAACAGATTATATTCAAATGTTTGTCTCGAGAAACGTGAAGCTAAAGCCATCGATTGACAAGAAAAGTCCATTTATAGTCACTCATGCCTTCGAAAGCCTTATTACTCGCTCAAAATGGTTTTACAATCTCATTATTTATTTTCAGATGAATTTTCTTACACTTTTGGTTAAAACAGATTATATTCAAATGTTTATCTCGAGAAACGTGAAGCTAAAGCCATCGATTGACAAGAAAAGTCCATTTATAGTCGCTCATGCCTTTGAAAGCCTTATTACTCGCTAAAAATGGTTTTACAATCTCATTATTTATTTTCAGATGAATTTTCTTACACTTTTGGTTAAAATAGATTATATTTAAATGTTTGTCTCGAGAAACGTGAAGCGAAGGCCATCGATTGACAAGGAAAGTCCATTTATAGTCACTCATGCCTTCGAAAGCCTCATTATTCACTTTAAATGATTTTATAATCTCATTATTGATTTTATGTTGAATTTTCTTACATTTTTAGTTAAAACAGACTATAATTGAATGTTTACCTCGGGAAACATGAAGCAAAAGCCATCGATTGAGAGGAAAAGAACATTTATAGTCACTCATACCTTCCAAAGCCTTATTACTTGCTTAAAATTGTTTTACAATCTCATTATTTTTTTTAAAATGGATTTTCTTACATTTTTGGTTAAAACAGATTATATTCAAATGTTTGTCTCGAGAAACGTGAAGCTAAAGCCATCGATTGACAAGAAAAGTCCATTTATAGTCACTCATGCCTTCGAAAGCCTTATTACTCGCTCAAAATGGTTTTACAATCTCATTATTTATTTTCAGATGAATTTTCTTACACTTTTGGTTAAAACAGATTATATTCAAATGTTTGTCTCGAGAAACGTGAAGCTAAAGCCATCGATTGACAAGAAAAGTCCATTTATAGTCACTCATGCCTTCGAAAGCCTTATTACTCGCTCAAATTGGTTTTACAATCTCATTATTTATTTTCAGATGAATTTTCTTACACTTTTGGTTAAAATAGATTATATTTAAATGTTTGTCTCGAAAAACGTGAAGCGAAGGCCATCGATTGACAAGAAAAGTCCATTTATAGTCACCCATGCCTTCGAAAGCCTAATTATTCATTTTAAATGATTTCATAATCTCATTATTGATTTTATGTTGAATTTTCTTACATTTTTAGTTAAAACAGACTATAATTGAATGTTTACCTCGGGAAACATGAAGCAAAAGCCATCGATTGAGAGGAAAGCAACATTTATAGTCACTCATACCTTCCAAAGCCTTATTACTTGCTTAAAATTGTTTTACAATCTCATTATTTTTTTTTAAAATGGATTTTCTTACATTTTTTATTAAAACAGATTATATTCAAATGTTTGTCTCGAGAAACGTGAAGCTAAAGCCATCGATTGACAAGAAAAGTCCATTTATAGTCACTCATGCCTTCGAAAGCCTTATTACTCGCTCAAAATGGTTTTACAATCGCATTATTTATTTTCAGATGAATTTTCTTACACTTTTGGTTAAAATAGATTATATTTAAATGTTTATCTCGACAAACGTGAAGCTAAAGCCATCGATTGACAGGAAAAGTCCATTTATAGTCACTCATGCCTTCGAAAGCCTTATTACTCGCTCAAAATGGTTTTACAATCGCATTATTTATTTTCAGATGAATTTTCTTACACTTTTGGTTAAAACAGATTATATTCAAATGTTTGTCTCGAGAAACGTGAAGCTAAAGCCATCGATTGACAAGAAAAGTCCATTTATAGTCACTCATGCCTTCGAAAGCCTTTTTACTCGCTCAAAATGGTTTTACAATCTCATTATTTATTTTCAGATGAATTTTCTTACACTTTTGGGTAAAACAGATTATATTCAAATGTTTATCTCGAGAAACGTGAAGCTAAAGCCATCGATTGACAAGAAAAGTCCATTTATAGTCGCTCATGCCTTTGAAAGCCTTATTACTCGCTAAAAATGGTTTTACAATCTCATTATTTATTTTCAGACGAATTTTCTTACACTTTTGGTTAAAACAGATTATATTCAAATGTTTGTCTCGAGAAACGTGAAGCTAAAGCCATCGATTACCAGGAAAAGTCCATTTATAGTCACTCATGCCTTCGAAAGCCTTTTTACTCGCTCAAATTGGTTTTACAATCTCATTATTTATTTTCAGATGAATTTTGTTACACTTTTGGTTAAAATAGATTATATTTAAATGTTTTTGTCTCGAGAAACGTGAAGCGAAGGCCATCGATTGACAAGAAAAGTCCATTTATAGTCACTCATGCCTTCGAAAGCCTCATTATTCACTTTAAATGATTTGATAATCTCATTATTGATTTTATGTTGAATTTTCTTACATTTTTAGTTAAAACAGACTATAATTGAATGTTTACCTCGGGAAACATGAAACAAAAGCCATCGATTGAGAGGAAAAGAACATTTATAGTCACTCATACCTTCCAAAGCCTTATTACTTGCTTTAAATTGTTTTACAATCTCATTATTTTTTTTAAAATTGATTTTCTTACACTTTTTGGTTAAAACAGATTATATTCAAATGTTTGTCTCGAGAAACGAGAAGCTAAAGCCATCGATTGACAAGAAAAGTCCATTTATAGTCACTCATGCCTTCGAAAGCCTTATTACTCGCTCAAAATGGTTTTACAATCGCATTATTTATTTTCAGATGAATTTTCTTACACTTTTGGTTAAAACAGATTATATTCAAATGTTTATCTCGAGAAACGTGAAGCTAAAGCCATCGATTGACAAGAAAAGTCCATTTATAGTCGCTCATGCCTTTGAAAGCCTTATTACTCGCTAAAAATGGTTTTACAATATCATTATTTATTTTCAGATGAATTTTCTTACACTTTTGGTTAAAACAGATTATATTCAAATGTTTATCTCGAGAAACGTGAAGCTAAAGCCATCGATTGACAAGAAAAGTCCATTTATAGTCGCTCATGCCTTTGAAAGCCTTATTACTCGCTAAAAATGGTTTTACAATCTCATTATTTATTTTCAGATGAATTTTCTTACACTTTTGGTTAAAATAGATTATATTTAAATGTTTGTCTCGAGAAACGTGAAGCGAAGGCCATCGATTGACAAGGAAAGTCCATTTATAGTCACTCATGCCTTCGAAAGCCTCATTATTCACTTTAAATGATTTTATAATCTCATTATTGATTTTATGTTGAATTTTCTTACATTTTTAGTTAAAACAGACTATAATTGAATGTTTACCTCGGGAAACATGAAACAAAAGCCATCGATTGAGAGGAAAAGAACATTTATAGTCACTCATACCTTCCAAAGCCTTATTACTTGCTTAAAATTGTTTTACAACCTCATTATTTTTTTTAAAATGGATTTTCTTACTTTTTTGGTTAAAACAGATTATATTCAAATGTTTGTCTGGAGAAACGTGAAGCTAAAGCCATCGATTGACAAGAAAAGTCCATTTATAGTCACTCATGCCTTCGAAAGCCTTATTACTCACTCAAAATGGTTTTACAATCTCATTATTTATTTTCAGATGAATTTTCTTACACTTTTGGTTAAAACAGATTATATTCAAATGTTTGTCTCGAGAAACGTGAAGTTAAAGCCATCGATTGACAAGAAAAGTCCATTTATAGTCACTCATGCCTTCGAAAGCCTCATTATTCACTTTAAATGATTTTATAATCTCATTATTGATTTTATGTTGAATTTTCTTACATTTTTAGTTAAAACAGACTATAATTGAATGTTTACCTCGGGAAACATGAAACAAAAGCCATCGATTGAGAGGAAAAGAACATTTATAGTCACTCATACCTTCTAAAGCCTTATTACTTGCTTAAAATTGTTTTACAACCTCATTATTTTTTTTAAAATGGATTTTCTTACTTTTTTGGTTAAAACAGATTATATTCAAATGTTTGTCTCGAGAAACGTGAAGCTAAAGCCATCGATTGACAAGAAAAGTCCATTTATAGTCACTCATGCCTTCGAAAGCCTTATTACTCGCTCAAAATGGTTTTACAATCGCATTATTTATTTTCAGATGAATTTTCTTACACTTTTGGTTAAAACAGATTATATTCAAATGTTTATCTCGAGAAACGTGAAGCTAAAGCCATCGATTGACAAGAAAAGTCCATTTATAGTCGCTCATGCCTTTGAAAGCCTTATTACTCGCTAAAAATGGTTTTACAATCTCATTATTTATTTTCAGATGAATTTTCTTACACTTTTGGTTAAAATAGATTATATTTAAATGTTTGTCTCGAGAAACGTGAAGCGAAGGCCATCGATTGACAAGGAAAGTCCATTTATAGTCACTCATGCCTTCGAAAGCCTCATTATTCACTTTAAATGATTTTATAATCTCATTATTGATTTTATGTTGAATTTTCTTACATTTTTAGTTAAAACAGACTATAATTGAATGTTTACCTCGGGAAACATGAAGCAAAAGCCATCGATTGAGAGGAAAAGAACATTTATAGTCACTCATACCTTCCAAAGCCTTATTACTTGCTTAAAATTGTTTTACAATCTCATTATTTTTTTTAAAATGGATTTTCTTACATTTTTGGTTAAAACAGATTATATTCAAATGTTTGTCTCGAGAAACGTGAAGCTAAAGCCATCGATTGACAAGAAAAGTCCATTTATAGTCACTCATGCCTTCGAAAGCCTTATTACTCGCTCAAAATGGTTTTACAATCTCATTATTTATTTTCAGAAGAATTTTCTTACACTTTTGGTTAAAACAGATTATATTCAAATGTTTGTCTCGAGAAACGTGAAGCTAAAGCCATCGATTGACAAGAAAAGTCCATTTATAGTCACTCATGCCTTCGAAAGCCTTATTACTCGCTCAAATTGGTTTTACAATCTCATTATTTATTTTCAGATGAATTTTCTTACACTTTTGGTTAAAATAGATTATATTTAAATGTTTGTCTCGAAAAACGTGAAGCGAAGGCCATCGATTGACAAGAAAAGTCCATTTATAGTCACCCATGCCTTCGAAAGCCTAATTATTCATTTTAAATGATTTCATAATCTCATTATTGATTTTATGTTGAATTTTCTTACATTTTTAGTTAAAACAGACTATAATTGAATGTTTACCTCGGGAAACATGAAGCAAAAGCCATCGATTGAGAGGAAAGCAACATTTATAGTCACTCATACCTTCCAAAGCCTTATTACTTGCTTAAAATTGTTTTACAATCTCATTATTTTTTTTTAAAATGGATTTTCTTACATTTTTTATTAAAACAGATTATATTCAAATGTTTGTCTCGAGAAACGTGAAGCTAAAGCCATCGATTGACAAGAAAAGTCCATTTATAGTCACTCATGCCTTCGAAAGCCTTATTACTCGCTCAAAATGGTTTTACAATCGCATTATTTATTTTCAGATGAATTTTCTTACACTTTTGGTTAAAATAGATTATATTTAAATGTTTATCTCGACAAACGTGAAGCTAAAGCCATCGATTGACAGGAAAAGTCCATTTATAGTCACTCATGCCTTCGAAAGCCTTATTACTCGCTCAAAATGGTTTTACAATCGCATTATTTATTTTCAGATGAATTTTCTTACACTTTTGGTTAAAACAGATTATATTCAAATGTTTGTCTCGAGAAACGTGAAGCTAAAGCCATCGATTGACAAGAAAAGTCCATTTATAGTCACTCATGCCTTCGAAAGCCTTTTTACTCGCTCAAAATGGTTTTACAATCTCATTATTTATTTTCAGATGAATTTTCTTACACTTTTGGGTAAAACAGATTATATTCAAATGTTTATCTCGAGAAACGTGAAGCTAAAGCCATCGATTGACAAGAAAAGTCCATTTATAGTCGCTCATGCCTTTGAAAGCCTTATTACTCGCTAAAAATGGTTTTACAATCTCATTATTTATTTTCAGACGAATTTTCTTACACTTTTGGTTAAAACAGATTATATTCAAATGTTTGTCTCGAGAAACGTGAAGCTAAAGCCATCGATTACCAGGAAAAGTCCATTTATAGTCACTCATGCCTTCGAAAGCCTTTTTACTCGCTCAAATTGGTTTTACAATCTCATTATTTATTTTCAGATGAATTTTGTTACACTTTTGGTTAAAATAGATTATATTTAAATGTTTTTGTCTCGAGAAACGTGAAGCGAAGGCCATCGATTGACAAGAAAAGTCCATTTATAGTCACTCATGCCTTCGAAAGCCTCATTATTCACTTTAAATGATTTGATAATCTCATTATTGATTTTATGTTGAATTTTCTTACATTTTTAGTTAAAACAGACTATAATTGAATGTTTACCTCGGGAAACATGAAACAAAAGCCATCGATTGAGAGGAAAAGAACATTTATAGTCACTCATACCTTCCAAAGCCTTATTACTTGCTTAAAATTGTTTTACAACCTCATTATTTTTTTTAAAATGGATTTTCTTACTTTTTTGGTTAAAACAGATTATATTCAAATGTTTGTCTGGAGAAACGTGAAGCTAAAGCCATCGATTGACAAGAAAAGTCCATTTATAGTCACTCATGCCTTCGAAAGCCTTATTACTCACTCAAAATGGTTTTACAATCTCATTATTTATTTTCAGATGAATTTTCTTACACTTTTGGTTAAAACAGATTATATTCAAATGTTTGTCTCGAGAAACGTGAAGTTAAAGCCATCGATTGACAAGAAAAGTCCATTTATAGTCACTCATGCCTTCGAAAGCCTCATTATTCACTTTAAATGATTTTATAATCTCATTATTGATTTTATGTTGAATTTTCTTACATTTTTAGTTAAAACAGACTATAATTGAATGTTTACCTCGGGAAACATGAAACAAAAGCCATCGATTGAGAGGAAAAGAACATTTATAGTCACTCATACCTTCTAAAGCCTTATTACTTGCTTAAAATTGTTTTACAACCTTATTATTTTTTTTAAAATGGATTTTCTTACTTTTTTGGTTAAAACAAATTATATTCAAATGTTTGTCTCGAGAAACGTGAAGCTAAAGCCATCGATTGACAAGAAAAGTCCATTTATAGTCGCTCATGCCTTTGAAAGCCTTATTACTCGCTAAAAATGGTTTTACAATATCATTATTTATTTTCAGATGAATTTTCTTACACTTTTGGTTAAAACAGATTATATTCAAATGTTTGTCTCGAGAAACGTGAAGCTAAAGCCATCGATTGACAAGAAAAGTCCATTTATAGTCGCTCATGCCTTTGAAAGCCTTATTACTCGCTAAAAATGGTTTTACAATCTCATTATTTATTTTCAGATGAATTTTCTTACACTTTTGGTTAAAATAGATTATATTTAAATGTTTGTCTCGAGAAACGTGAAGCGAAGGCCATCGATTGACAAGGAAAGTCCATTTATAGTCACTCATGCCTTCGAAAGCCTCATTATTCACTTTAAATGATTTTATAATCTCATTATTGATTTTATGTTGAATTTTCTTACATTTTTAGTTAAAACAGACTATAATTGAATGTTTACCTCGGGAAACTTGAAACAAAAGCCATCGATTGAGAGGAAAAGAACATTTATAGTCACTCATACCTTCCAAAGCCTTATTACTTGCTTAAAATTGTTTTACAACCTCATTATTTTTTTTAAAATGGATTTTCTTACTTTTTTGGTTAAAACAGATTATATTCAAATGTTTGTCTGGAGAAACGTGAAGCTAAAGCCATCGATTGACAAGAAAAGTCCATTTATAGTCACTCATGCCTTCGAAAGCCTTATTACTCACTCAAAATGGTTTTACAATCTCATTATTTATTTTCAGATGAATTTTCTTACACTTTTGGTTAAAACAGATTATATTCAAATGTTTGTCTCGAGAAACGTGAAGTTAAAGCCATCGATTGACAAGAAAAGTCCATTTATAGTCACTCATGCCTTCGAAAGCCTCATTATTCACTTTAAATGATTTTATAATCTCATTATTGATTTTATGTTGAATTTTCTTACATTTTTAGTTAAAACAGACTATAATTGAATGTTTACCTCGGGAAACATGAAACAAAAGCCATCGATTGAGAGGAAAAGAACATTTATAGTCACTCATACCTTCTAAAGCCTTATTACTTGCTTAAAATTGTTTTACAACCTCATTATTTTTTTTAAAATGGATTTTCTTACTTTTTTGGTTAAAACAGATTATATTCAAATGTTTGTCTCGAGAAACGTGAAGCTAAAGCCATCGATTGACAAGAAAAGTCCATTTATAGTCACTCATGCCTTCGAAAGCCTTATTACTCGCTCAAATTGGTTTTACAATCTCATTATTTATTTTCAGATGAATTTTCTTACACTTTTGGTTAAAACAGATTATATTCAAATGTTTGTCTCGAGAAACGTGAAGCTAAAGCCATCGATTGACAAGAAAAGTCCATTTGTAGTCACTCATGCCTTCGAAAGCCTTATTACTCGCTCAAATTGGTTTTACAATCTCATTATTTATTTTCAGATGAATTTTCTTACACTTTTGGTTAAAACAGATTATATTCAAATGTTTGTCTCGAGAAACGTGAAGCTAAAGCCATCGATTGACAAGAAAAGTCCATTTGTAGTCACTCATGCCTTCGAAAGCCTTATTACTCGCTCAAAATGATTTTACAATCTCATTATTTATTTTCAGATGAATTTTCTTACACTTTTAGTTAAAACAGATTATATTCAAATGTTTGTCTCGAGAAACGTGAAGCTAAAGCCATCGATTGACAAGAAAAGTCCATTTGTAGTCACTCATGCCTTCGAAAGCCTTATTACTCGCTCAAAATGGTTTTACAATCTCATTATTTCTTTTCAGATGAATTTTCTTACACTTTTGGTTAAAACAGATTATATTCAAATGTTTGTCTTGAGAAACGTGAAGCTAAAGCCATCGATTGAAAATAAATGTCCATTTATAGTCACTCATGCATTCGAAAGCCTCATTATTCACTTTAAATGATTTTATAATCTCATTATTGATTTTATGTTGAATTTTCTTACATTTTTAGTTAAAACAGACTATAATTGAATGTTTACCTCGGGAAACATGAAGCAAAAGCCATCGATTGAGAGGAAAAGAACATTTATAGTCACTCATACCTTCTAAAGCCTTATTACTTGCTTAAAATTGTTTTACAATCTCATTATTTTTTTTAAAATGGATTTTCTTACATTTTTGGTTAAAACAGATTATATTCAAATGTTTGTCTCGAGAAACGTGAAGCTAAAGCCATCGATTGACAAGAAAAGTCCATTTATAGTCACTCATGCCTTCGAAAGCCTTTTTACTCGCTCAAAATGGTTTTACAATCTCATTATTTATTTTCAGATGAATTTTCTTACACTTTTGGGTAAAACAGATTATATTCAAATGTTTATCTCGAGAAACGTGAAGCTAAAGCCATCGATTGACAAGAAAAGTCCATTTATAGTCGCTCATGCCTTTGAAAGCCTTATTACTCGCTAAAAATGGTTTTACAATCTCATTATTTATTTTCAGACGAATTTTCTTACACTTTTGGTTAAAACAGATTATATTCAAATGTTTGTCTCGAGAAACGTGAAGCTAAAGCCATCGATTACCAGGAAAAGTCCATTTATAGTCACTCATGCCTTCGAAAGCCTTATTACTCGCTCAAAATGGTTTTACAATCTCATTATTTATTTTCAGATGAATTTTCTTACACTTTTGGTTAAAACAGATTATATTCAAATGTTTGTCTCGAGAAACGTGAAGCTAAAGCCATCGATTGACAAGAAAAGTCCATTTATAGTCACTCATGCCTTCGAAAGCCTTATTACTCGCTCAAAATGGTTTTACAATCGCATTATTTATTTTCAGATGAATTTTCTTACACTTTTGGTTAAAACAGATTATATTCAAATGTTTGTCTCGAGAAACGTGAAGCTAAAGCCATCGATTGACAAGAAAAGTCCATTTATAGTCACTCATGCCTTCGAAAGCCTTTTTACTCGCTCAAAATGGTTTTACAATCTCATTATTTATTTTCAGATGAATTTTCTTACACTTTTGGTTAAAACAGATTATATTCAAATGTTTATCTCGAGAAACGTGAAGCTAAAGCCATCGATTGACAAGAAAAGTCCATTTATAGTCGCTCATGCCTTCGAAAGCCTTATTACTCGCTAAAAATGGTTTTACAATCTCATTATTTATTTTCAGAATAATTTTCTTACACTTTTGGTTAAAACAAATTATATTCAAATGTTTATCTCGAGAAACGTGAAGCTAAAGCCATCGATTGACAGGAAAAGTCCATTTATAGTCACTCATGCCTTCGAAAGCCTTTTTACTCGCTCAAAATGGTTTTACAATCGTATTATTTATTTTCAGATGAATTTTCTTACACTTTTGGTTAAAACAGATTATATTCAAATGTTTGTCTCGAGAAACGTGAAGCTAAAGCCATCGATTGACAAGAAAAGTCCATTTATAGTCACTCATGCCTTCGAAAGCCTCATTATTCACTTTAAATGATTTGATAATCTCATTATTGATTTTATGTTGAATTTTCTTACATTTTTAGTTAAAACAGACTATAATTGAATGTTTACCTCGGGAAACATGAAACAAAAGCCATCGATTGAGAGGAAAAGAACATTTATAGTCACTCATACCTTCCAAAGCCTTATTACTTGCTTAAAATTGTTTTACAATCTCATTATTTTTTTTAAAATGGATTTTCTTACTTTTTTGGTTAAAACAGATTATATTCAAATGTTTGTCTCGAGAAACGTGAAGCTAAAGCCATCGATTGACAAGAAAAGTCCATTTATAGTCACTCATGCCTTCGAAAGCCTTATTACTCGCTCAAAATGGTTTTACAATCTCATTATTTATTTTCAGATGAATTTTCTTACACTTTTGGTTAAAACAGATTATATTCAAATGTTTATCTCGAGAAACGTGAAGCTAAAGCCATCGATTGACAAGAAAAGTCCATTTATAGTCGCTCATGCCTTTGAAAGCCTTATTACTCGCTAAAAATGGTTTTACAATCTCATTATTTATTTTCAGATGAATTTTCTTACACTTTTGGTTAAAATAGATTATATTTAAATGTTTGTCTCGAGAAACGTGAAGCGAAGGCCATCGATTGACAAGGAAAGTCCATTTATAGTCACTCATGCCTTCGAAAGCCTCATTATTCACTTTAAATGATTTTATAATCTCATTATTGATTTTATGTTGAATTTTCTTACATTTTTAGTTAAAACAGACTATAATTGAATGTTTACCTCGGGAAACATGAAGCAAAAGCCATCGATTGAGAGGAAAAGAACATTTATAGTCACTCATACCTTCCAAAGCCTTATTACTTGCTTAAAATTGTTTTACAATCTCATTATTTTTTTTAAAATGGATTTTCTTACATTTTTGGTTAAAACAGATTATATTCAAATGTTTGTCTCGAGAAACGTGAAGCTAAAGCCATCGATTGACAAGAAAAGTCCATTTATAGTCACTCATGCCTTCGAAAGCCTTATTACTCGCTCAAAATGGTTTTACAATCTCATTATTTATTTTCAGATGAATTTTCTTACACTTTTGGTTAAAACAGATTATATTCAAATGTTTGTCTCGAGAAACGTGAAGCTAAAGCCATCGATTGACAAGAAAAGTCCATTTATAGTCACTCATGCCTTCGAAAGCCTTATTACTCGCTCAAATTGGTTTTACAATCTCATTATTTATTTTCAGATGAATTTTCTTACACTTTTGGTTAAAATAGATTATATTTAAATGTTTGTCTCGAAAAACGTGAAGCGAAGGCCATCGATTGACAAGAAAAGTCCATTTATAGTCACCCATGCCTTCGAAAGCCTAATTATTCATTTTAAATGATTTCATAATCTCATTATTGATTTTATGTTGAATTTTCTTACATTTTTAGTTAAAACAGACTATAATTGAATGTTTACCTCGGGAAACATGAAGCAAAAGCCATCGATTGAGAGGAAAGCAACATTTATAGTCACTCATACCTTCCAAAGCCTTATTACTTGCTTAAAATTGTTTTACAATCTCATTATTTTTTTTTAAAATGGATTTTCTTACATTTTTGATTAAAACAGATTGTATTCAAATGTTTGTCTCGAGAAACGTGAAGCTAAAGCCATCGATTGACAAGAAAAGTCCATTTATAGTCACTCATGCCTTCGAAAGCCTCATTACTCGCTCAAAATGGTTTTACAATCGCATTATTTATTTTCAGATGAATTTTCTTACACTTTTGGGTAAAATAGATTATATTTAAATGTTTATCTCGACAAACGTGAAGCTAAAGCCATCGATTGACAAGAAAAGTCCATTTATAGTCACTCATGCCTTCGAAAGCCTTTTTACTCGCTCAAAATGGTTTTACAATCTCATTATTTATTTTCAGTTGAATTTTCTTACACTTTTGGCTAAAATAGATTATATTTAAATGTTTGTCTCGAGAAACGTGAAGCGAAGGCCATCGATTGACAAGAAAAGTCCATTTATAGTCACTCATGCCTTCGAAAGCCTCATTATTCACTTTAAATGATTTAATAATCTCATTATTGATTTTATGTTGAATTTTCTTACATTTTTAGTTAAAACAGACTATAATTGAATGTTTACCTCGGGAAACATGAAACAAAAGCCATCGATTGAGAGGAAAAGAACATTTATAGTCACTCATACCTTCCAAAGCCTTATTACTTGCTTAAAATTGTTTTACAATCTCATTATTTTTTTTAAAATGGATTTTCTTACTTTTTTGGTTAAAACAGATTATATTCAAATGTTTGTCTCGAGAAACGTAAAGCTAAAGCCATCGATTGATAAGAAAAGTCCATTTATAGTCACTTATGCCTTCGAAAGCCTTTTTACTCGCTCAAAATGGTTTTACAATCTCATTATTTATTTTCAGATGAATTTTCTTACACTTTTGGTTAAAACAGATTATATTCAAATGTTTATCTCGAGAAACGTGAAGCTAAAGCCATCGATTGACAAGAAAAGTCCATTTATAGTCGCTCATGCCTTTGAAAGCCTTATTACTCGCTAAAAATGGTTTTACAATCTCATTATTTATTTTCAGATGAATTTTCTTACACTTTTGGTTAAAATAGATTATATTTAAATGTTTGTCTCGAGAAACGTGAAGCGAAGGCCATCGATTGACAAGGAAAGTCCATTTATAGTCACTCATGCCTTCGAAAGCCTCATTATTCACTTTAAATGATTTTATAATCTCATTATTGATTTTATGTTGAATTTTCTTACATTTTTAGTTAAAACAGACTATAATTGAATGTTTACCTCGGGAAACATGAAACAAAAGCCATCGATTGAGAGGAAAAGAACATTTATAGTCACTCATACCTTCCAAAGCCTTATTACTTGCTTAAAATTGTTTTACAATCTCATTATTTTTTTTAAAATGGATTTTCTTACTTTTTTGGTTAAAACAGATTATATTCAAATGTTTGTCTCGAGAAACGTGAAGCTAAAGCCATCGATTGACAAGAAAAGTCCATTTATAGTCACTTATGCCTTCGAAAGCCTTTTTACTCGCTCAAAATGGTTTTACAATCTCATTATTTATTTTCAGATGAATTTTCTTACACTTTTGGTTAAAACAGATTATATTCAAATGTTTATCTCGAGAAACGTGAAGCTAAAGCCATCGATTGACAAGAAAAGTCCATTTATAGTCGCTCATGCCTTTGAAAGCCTTATTACTCGCTAAAAATGGTTTTACAATCTCATTATTTATTTTCAGATGAATTTTCTTACACTTTTGGTTAAAATAGATTATATTTAAATGTTTGTCTCGAGAAACGTGAAGCGAAGGCCATCGATTGACAAGGAAAGTCCATTTATAGTCACTCATGCCTTCGAAAGCCTCATTATTCACTTTAAATGATTTTATAATCTCATTATTGATTTTATGTTGAATTTTCTTACATTTTTAGTTAAAACAGACTATAATTGAATGTTTACCTCGGGAAACATGAAACAAAAGCCATCGATTGAGAGGAAAAGAACATTTATAGTCACTCATACCTTCCAAAGCCTTATTACTTGCTTAAAATTGTTTTACAATCTCATTATTTTTTTTAAAATGGATTTTCTTACTTTTTTGGTTAAAACAGATTATATTCAAATGTTTGTGTCGAGAAACGTGAAGCTAAAGCCATCGATTGACAAGAAAAGTCCATTTATAGTCACTTATGCCTTCGAAAGCCTTTTTACTCGCTCAAAATGGTTTTACAATCTCATTATTTATTTTCAGATGAATTTTCTTACACTTTTGGTTAAAACAGATTATATTCAAATGTTTATCTCGAGAAACGTGAAGCTAAAGCCATCGATTGACAAGAAAAGTCCATTTATAGTCGCTCATGCCTTTGAAAGCCTTATTACTCGCTAAAAATGGTTTTACAATCTCATTATTTATTTTCAGATGAATTTTCTTACACTTTTGGTTAAAATAGATTATATTTAAATGTTTGTCTCGAGAAACGTGAAGCGAAGGCCATCGATTGACAAGGAAAGTCCATTTATAGTCACTCATGCCTTCGAAAGCCTCATTATTCACTTTAAATGATTTTATAATCTCATTATTGATTTTATGTTGAATTTTCTTACATTTTTAGTTAAAACAGACTATAATTGAATGTTTACCTCGGGAAACATGAAACAAAAGCCATCGATTGAGAGGAAAAGAACATTTATAGTCACTCATACCTTCCAAAGCCTTATTACTTGCTTAAAATTGTTTTACAACCTCATTATTTTTTTTAAAATGGATTTTCTTACTTTTTTGGTTAAAACAGATTATATTCAAATGTTTGTCTGGAGAAACGTGAAGCTAAAGCCATCGATTGACAAGAAAAGTCCATTTATAGTCACTCATGCCTTCGAAAGCCTTATTACTCACTCAAAATGGTTTTACAATCTCATTATTTATTTTCAGATGAATTTTCTTACACTTTTGGTTAAAACAGATTATATTCAAATGTTTGTCTCGAGAAACGTGAAGTTAAAGCCATCGATTGACAAGAAAAGTCCATTTATAGTCACTCATGCCTTCGAAAGCCTCATTATTCACTTTAAATGATTTTATAATCTCATTATTGATTTTATGTTGAATTTTCTTACATTTTTAGTTAAAACAGACTATAATTGAATGTTTACCTCGGGAAACATGAAACAAAAGCCATCGATTGAGAGGAAAAGAACATTTATAGTCACTCATACCTTCTAAAGCCTTATTACTTGCTTAAAATTGTTTTACAACCTCATTATTTTTTTTAAAATGGATTTTCTTACTTTTTTGGTTAAAACAGATTATATTCAAATGTTTGTCTCGAGAAACGTGAAGCTAAAGCCATCGATTGACAAGAAAAGTCCATTTATAGTCACTCATGCCTTCGAAAGCCTTATTACTCGCTCAAATTGGTTTTACAATCTCATTATTTATTTTCAGATGAATTTTCTTACACTTTTGGTTAAAACAGATTATATTCAAATGTTTGTCTCGAGAAACGTGAAGCTAAAGCCATCGATTGACAAGAAAAGTCCATTTGTAGTCACTCATGCCTTCGAAAGCCTTATTACTCGCTCAAATTGGTTTTACAATCTCATTATTTATTTTCAGATGAATTTTCTTACACTTTTGGTTAAAACAGATTATATTCAAATGTTTGTCTCGAGAAACGTGAAGCTAAAGCCATCGATTGACAAGAAAAGTCCATTTGTAGTCACTCATGCCTTCGAAAGCCTTATTACTCGCTCAAAATGATTTTACAATCTCATTATTTATTTTCAGATGAATTTTCTTACACTTTTAGTTAAAACAGATTATATTCAAATGTTTGTCTCGAGAAACGTGAAGCTAAAGCCATCGATTGACAAGAAAAGTCCATTTGTAGTCACTCATGCCTTCGAAAGCCTTATTACTCGCTCAAAATGGTTTTACAATCTCATTATTTATTTTCAGATGAATTTTCTTACACTTTTGGTTAAAACAGATTATATTCAAATGTTTGTCTTGAGAAACGTGAAGCTAAAGCCATCGATTGAAAATAAATGTCCATTTATAGTCACTCATGCATTCGAAAGCCTCATTATTCACTTTAAATGATTTTATAATCTCATTATTGATTTTATGTTGAATTTTCTTACATTTTTAGTTAAAACAGACTATAATTGAATGTTTACCTCGGGAAACATGAAGCAAAAGCCATCGATTGAGAGGAAAAGAACATTTATAGTCACTCATACCTTCTAAAGCCTTATTACTTGCTTAAAATTGTTTTACAATCTCATTATTTTTTTTAAAATGGATTTTCTTACATTTTTGGTTAAAACAGATTATATTCAAATGTTTGTCTCGAGAAACGTGAAGCTAAAGCCATCGATTGACAAGAAAAGTCCATTTATAGTCACTCATGCCTTCGAAAGCCTTTTTACTCGCTCAAAATGGTTTTACAATCTCATTATTTATTTTCAGATGAATTTTCTTACACTTTTGGGTAAAACAGATTATATTCAAATGTTTATCTCGAGAAACGTGAAGCTAAAGCCATCGATTGACAAGAAAAGTCCATTTATAGTCGCTCATGCCTTTGAAAGCCTTATTACTCGCTAAAAATGGTTTTACAATCTCATTATTTATTTTCAGACGAATTTTCTTACACTTTTGGTTAAAACAGATTATATTCAAATGTTTGTCTCGAGAAACGTGAAGCTAAAGCCATCGATTACCAGGAAAAGTCCATTTATAGTCACTCATGCCTTCGAAAGCCTTATTACTCGCTCAAAATGGTTTTACAATCTCATTATTTATTTTCAGATGAATTTTCTTACACTTTTGGTTAAAACAGATTATATTCAAATGTTTGTCTCGAGAAACGTGAAGCTAAAGCCATCGATTGACAAGAAAAGTCCATTTATAGTCACTCATGCCTTCGAAAGCCTTATTACTCGCTCAAAATGGTTTTACAATCGCATTATTTATTTTCAGATGAATTTTCTTACACTTTTGGTTAAAACAGATTATATTCAAATGTTTGTCTCGAGAAACGTGAAGCTAAAGCCATCGATTGACAAGAAAAGTCCATTTATAGTCACTCATGCCTTCGAAAGCCTTTTTACTCGCTCAAAATGGTTTTACAATCTCATTATTTATTTTCAGATGAATTTTCTTACACTTTTGGTTAAAACAGATTATATTCAAATGTTTATCTCGAGAAACGTGAAGCTAAAGCCATCGATTGACAAGAAAAGTCCATTTATAGTCGCTCATGCCTTCGAAAGCCTTATTACTCGCTAAAAATGGTTTTACAATCTCATTATTTATTTTCAGAATAATTTTCTTACACTTTTGGTTAAAACAAATTATATTCAAATGTTTATCTCGAGAAACGTGAAGCTAAAGCCATCGATTGACAGGAAAAGTCCATTTATAGTCACTCATGCCTTCGAAAGCCTTTTTACTCGCTCAAAATGGTTTTACAATCGTATTATTTATTTTCAGATGAATTTTCTTACACTTTTGGTTAAAACAGATTATATTCAAATGTTTGTCTCGAGAAACGTGAAGCTAAAGCCATCGATTGACAAGAAAAGTCCATTTATAGTCACTCATGCCTTCGAAAGCCTCATTATTCACTTTAAATGATTTGATAATCTCATTATTGATTTTATGTTGAATTTTCTTACATTTTTAGTTAAAACAGACTATAATTGAATGTTTACCTCGGGAAACATGAAACAAAAGCCATCGATTGAGAGGAAAAGAACATTTATAGTCACTCATACCTTCCAAAGCCTTATTACTTGCTTAAAATTGTTTTACAATCTCATTATTTTTTTTAAAATGGATTTTCTTACTTTTTTGGTTAAAACAGATTATATTCAAATGTTTGTCTCGAGAAACGTGAAGCTAAAGCCATCGATTGACAAGAAAAGTCCATTTATAGTCACTCATGCCTTCGAAAGCCTTATTACTCGCTCAAAATGGTTTTACAATCTCATTATTTATTTTCAGATGAATTTTCTTACACTTTTGGTTAAAACAGATTATATTCAAATGTTTATCTCGAGAAACGTGAAGCTAAAGCCATCGATTGACAAGAAAAGTCCATTTATAGTCGCTCATGCCTTTGAAAGCCTTATTACTCGCTAAAAATGGTTTTACAATCTCATTATTTATTTTCAGATGAATTTTCTTACACTTTTGGTTAAAATAGATTATATTTAAATGTTTGTCTCGAGAAACGTGAAGCGAAGGCCATCGATTGACAAGGAAAGTCCATTTATAGTCACTCATGCCTTCGAAAGCCTCATTATTCACTTTAAATGATTTTATAATCTCATTATTGATTTTATGTTGAATTTTCTTACATTTTTAGTTAAAACAGACTATAATTGAATGTTTACCTCGGGAAACATGAAGCAAAAGCCATCGATTGAGAGGAAAAGAACATTTATAGTCACTCATACCTTCCAAAGCCTTATTACTTGCTTAAAATTGTTTTACAATCTCATTATTTTTTTTAAAATGGATTTTCTTACATTTTTGGTTAAAACAGATTATATTCAAATGTTTGTCTCGAGAAACGTGAAGCTAAAGCCATCGATTGACAAGAAAAGTCCATTTATAGTCACTCATGCCTTCGAAAGCCTTATTACTCGCTCAAAATGGTTTTACAATCTCATTATTTATTTTCAGATGAATTTTCTTACACTTTTGGTTAAAACAGATTATATTCAAATGTTTGTCTCGAGAAACGTGAAGCTAAAGCCATCGATTGACAAGAAAAGTCCATTTATAGTCACTCATGCCTTCGAAAGCCTTATTACTCGCTCAAATTGGTTTTACAATCTCATTATTTATTTTCAGATGAATTTTCTTACACTTTTGGTTAAAATAGATTATATTTAAATGTTTGTCTCGAAAAACGTGAAGCGAAGGCCATCGATTGACAAGAAAAGTCCATTTATAGTCACCCATGCCTTCGAAAGCCTAATTATTCATTTTAAATGATTTCATAATCTCATTATTGATTTTATGTTGAATTTTCTTACATTTTTAGTTAAAACAGACTATAATTGAATGTTTACCTCGGGAAACATGAAGCAAAAGCCATCGATTGAGAGGAAAGCAACATTTATAGTCACTCATACCTTCCAAAGCCTTATTACTTGCTTAAAATTGTTTTACAATCTCATTATTTTTTTTTAAAATGGATTTTCTTACATTTTTGATTAAAACAGATTGTATTCAAATGTTTGTCTCGAGAAACGTGAAGCTAAAGCCATCGATTGACAAGAAAAGTCCATTTATAGTCACTCATGCCTTCGAAAGCCTCATTACTCGCTCAAAATGGTTTTACAATCGCATTATTTATTTTCAGATGAATTTTCTTACACTTTTGGGTAAAATAGATTATATTTAAATGTTTATCTCGACAAACGTGAAGCTAAAGCCATCGATTGACAAGAAAAGTCCATTTATAGTCACTCATGCCTTCGAAAGCCTTTTTACTCGCTCAAAATGGTTTTACAATCTCATTATTTATTTTCAGTTGAATTTTCTTACACTTTTGGCTAAAATAGATTATATTTAAATGTTTGTCTCGAGAAACGTGAAGCGAAGGCCATCGATTGACAAGAAAAGTCCATTTATAGTCACTCATGCCTTCGAAAGCCTCATTATTCACTTTAAATGATTTAATAATCTCATTATTGATTTTATGTTGAATTTTCTTACATTTTTAGTTAAAACAGACTATAATTGAATGTTTACCTCGGGAAACATGAAACAAAAGCCATCGATTGAGAGGAAAAGAACATTTATAGTCACTCATACCTTCCAAAGCCTTATTACTTGCTTAAAATTGTTTTACAATCTCATTATTTTTTTTAAAATGGATTTTCTTACTTTTTTGGTTAAAACAGATTATATTCAAATGTTTGTCTCGAGAAACGTAAAGCTAAAGCCATCGATTGATCAGAAAAGTCCATTTATAGTCACTTATGCCTTCGAAAGCCTTTTTACTCGCTCAAAATGGTTTTACAATCTCATTATTTATTTTCAGATGAATTTTCTTACACTTTTGGTTAAAACAGATTATATTCAAATGTTTATCTCGAGAAACGTGAAGCTAAAGCCATCGATTGACAAGAAAAGTCCATTTATAGTCGCTCATGCCTTTGAAAGCCTTATTACTCACTAAAAATGGTTTTACAATCTCATTATTTATTTTCAGATGAATTTTCTTACACTTTTGGTTAAAATAGATTATATTTAAATGTTTGTCTCGAGAAACGTGAAGCGAAGGCCATCGATTGACAAGGAAAGTCCATTTATAGTCACTCATGCCTTCGAAAGCCTCATTATTCACTTTAAATGATTTTATAATCTCATTATTGATTTTATGTTGAATTTTCTTACATTTTTAGTTAAAACAGACTATAATTGAATGTTTACCTCGGGAAACATGAAACAAAAGCCATCGATTGAGAGGAAAAGAACATTTATAGTCACTCATACCTTCCAAAGCCTTATTACTTGCTTAAAATTGTTTTACAATCTCATTATTTTTTTTAAAATGGATTTTCTTACTTTTTTGGTTAAAACAGATTATATTCAAATGTTTGTCTCGAGAAACGTGAAGCTAAAGCCATCGATTGACAAGAAAAGTCCATTTATAGTCACTTATGCCTTCGAAAGCCTTTTTACTCGCTCAAAATGGTTTTACAATCTCATTATTTATTTTCAGATGAATTTTCTTACACTTTTGGTTAAAACAGATTATATTCAAATGTTTATCTCGAGAAACGTGAAGCTAAAGCCATCGATTGACAAGAAAAGTCCATTTATAGTCGCTCATGCCTTTGAAAGCCTTATTACTCGCTAAAAATGGTTTTACAATCTCATTATTTATTTTCAGATGAATTTTCTTACACTTTTGGTTAAAATAGATTATATTTAAATGTTTGTCTCGAGAAACGTGAAGCGAAGGCCATCGATTGACAAGGAAAGTCCATTTATAGTCACTCATGCCTTCGAAAGCCTCATTATTCACTTTAAATGATTTTATAATCTCATTATTGATTTTATGTTGAATTTTCTTACATTTTTAGTTAAAACAGACTATAATTGAATGTTTACCTCGGGAAACATGAAACAAAAGCCATCGATTGAGAGGAAAAGAACATTTATAGTCACTCATACCTTCTAAAGCCTTATTACTTGCTTAAAATTGTTTTACAACCTCATTATTTTTTTTAAAATGGATTTTCTTACTTTTTTGGTTAAAACAGATTATATTCAAATGTTTGTCTCGAGAAACGTGAAGCTAAAGCCATCGATTGACAAGAAAAGTCCATTTATAGTCACTCATGCCTTCGAAAGCCTTATTACTCGCTCAAATTGGTTTTACAATCTCATTATTTATTTTCAGATGAATTTTCTTACACTTTTGGTTAAAACAGATTATATTCAAATGTTTGTCTCGAGAAACGTGAAGCTAAAGCCATCGATTGACAAGAAAAGTCCATTTGTAGTCACTCATGCCTTCGAAAGCCTTATTACTCGCTCAAATTGGTTTTACAATCTCATTATTTATTTTCAGATGAATTTTCTTACACTTTTGGTTAAAACAGATTATATTCAAATGTTTGTCTCGAGAAACGTGAAGCTAAAGCCATCGATTGACAAGAAAAGTCCATTTGTAGTCACTCATGCCTTCGAAAGCCTTATTACTCGCTCAAAATGATTTTACAATCTCATTATTTATTTTCAGATGAATTTTCTTACACTTTTAGTTAAAACAGATTATATTCAAATGTTTGTCTCGAGAAACGTGAAGCTAAAGCCATCGATTGACAAGAAAAGTCCATTTGTAGTCACTCATGGCTTCGAAAGCCTTATTACTCGCTCAAAATGGTTTTACAATCTCATTATTTCTTTTCAGATGAATTTTCTTACACTTTTGGTTAAAACAGATTATATTCAAATGTTTGTCTTGAGAAACGTGAAGCTAAAGCCATCGATTGAAAATAAATGTCCATTTATAGTCACTCATGCATTCGAAAGCCTCATTATTCACTTTAAATGATTTTATAATCTCATTATTGATTTTATGTTGAATTTTCTTACATTTTTAGTTAAAACAGACTATAATTGAATGTTTACCTCGGGAAACATGAAGCAAAAGCCATCGATTGAGAGGAAAAGAACATTTATAGTCACTCATACCTTCTAAAGCCTTATTACTTGCTTAAAATTGTTTTACAATCTCATTATTTTTTTTAAAATGGATTTTCTTACATTTTTGGTTAAAACAGATTATATTCAAATGTTTGTCTCGAGAAACGTGAAGCTAAAGCCATCGATTGACAAGAAAAGTCCATTTATAGTCACTCATGCCTTCGAAAGCCTTTTTACTCGCTCAAAATGGTTTTACAATCTCATTATTTATTTTCAGATGAATTTTCTTACACTTTTGGGTAAAACAGATTATATTCAAATGTTTATCTCGAGAAACGTGAAGCTAAAGCCATCGATTGACAAGAAAAGTCCATTTATAGTCGCTCATGCCTTTGAAAGCCTTATTACTCGCTAAAAATGGTTTTACAATCTCATTATTTATTTTCAGACGAATTTTGTTACACTTTTGGTTAAAACAGATTATATTCAAATGTTTGTCTCGAGAAACGTGAAGCTAAAGCCATCGATTACCAGGAAAAGTCCATTTATAGTCACTCATGCCTTCGAAAGCCTTATTACTCGCTCAAAATGGTTTTACAATCTCATTATTTATTTTCAGATGAATTTTCTTACACTTTTGGTTAAAACAGATTATATTCAAATGTTTGTCTCGAGAAACGTGAAGCTAAAGCCATCGATTGACAAGAAAAGTCCATTTATAGTCACTCATGCCTTCGAAAGCCTTATTACTCGCTCAAAATGGTTTTACAATCGCATTATTTATTTTCAGATGAATTTTCTTACACTTTTGGTTAAAACAGATTATATTCAAATGTTTGTCTCGAGAAACGTGAAGCTAAAGCCATCGATTGACAAGAAAAGTCCATTTATAGTCACTCATGCCTTCGAAAGCCTTTTTACTCGCTCAAAATGGTTTTACAATCTCATTATTTATTTTCAGATGAATTTTCTTACACTTTTGGTTAAAACAGATTATATTCAAATGTTTATCTCGAGAAACGTGAAGCTAAAGCCATCGATTGACAAGAAAAGTCCATTTATAGTCGCTCATGCCTTCGAAAGCCTTATTACTCGCTAAAAATGGTTTTACAATCTCATTATTTATTTTCAGAATAATTTTCTTACACTTTTGGTTAAAACAAATTATATTCAAATGTTTATCTCGAGAAACGTGAAGCTAAAGCCATCGATTGACAGGAAAAGTCCATTTATAGTCACTCATGCCTTCGAAAGCCTTTTTACTCGCTCAAAATGGTTTTACAATCGTATTATTTATTTTCAGATGAATTTTCTTACACTTTTGGTTAAAACAGATTATATTCAAATGTTTGTCTCGAGAAACGTGAAGCTAAAGCCATCGATTGACAAGAAAAGTCCATTTATAGTCACTTATGCCTTCGAAAGCCTCATTATTCACTTTAAATGATTTGATAATCTCATTATTGATTTTATGTTGAATTTTCTTACATTTTTAGTTAAAACAGACTATAATTGAATGTTTACCTCGGGAAACATGAAACAAAAGCCATCGATTGAGAGGAAAAGAACATTTATAGTCACTCATACCTTCCAAAGCCTTATTACTTGCTTAAAATTGTTTTACAATCTCATTATTTTTTTTAAAATGGATTTTCTTACTTTTTTGGTTAAAACAGATTATATTCAAATGTTTGTCTCGAGAAACGTGAAGCTAAAGCCATCGATTGACAAGAAAAGTCCATTTATAGTCACTCATGCCTTCGAAAGCCTTATTACTCGCTCAAAATGGTTTTACAATCTCATTATTTATTTTCAGATGAATTTTCTTACACTTTTGGTTAAAACAGATTATATTCAAATGTTTATCTCGAGAAACGTGAAGCTAAAGCCATCGATTGACAAGAAAAGTCCATTTATAGTCGCTCATGCCTTTGAAAGCCTTATTACTCGCTAAAAATGGTTTTACAATCTCATTATTTATTTTCAGATGAATTTTCTTACACTTTTGGTTAAAATAGATTATATTTAAATGTTTGTCTCGAGAAACGTGAAGCGAAGGCCATCGATTGACAAGGAAAGTCCATTTATAGTCACTCATGCCTTCGAAAGCCTCATTATTCACTTTAAATGATTTTATAATCTCATTATTGATTTTATGTTGAATTTTCTTACATTTTTAGTTAAAACAGACTATAATTGAATGTTTACCTCGGGAAACATGAAGCAAAAGCCATCGATTGAGAGGAAAAGAACATTTATAGTCACTCATACCTTCCAAAGCCTTATTACTTGCTTAAAATTGTTTTACAATCTCATTATTTTTTTTAAAATGGATTTTCTTACATTTTTGGTTAAAACAGATTATATTCAAATGTTTGTCTCGAGAAACGTGAAGCTAAAGCCATCGATTGACAAGAAAAGTCCATTTATAGTCACTCATGCCTTCGAAAGCCTTATTACTCGCTCAAAATGGTTTTACAATCTCATTATTTATTTTCAGATGAATTTTCTTACACTTTTGGTTAAAACAGATTATATTCAAATGTTTGTCTCGAGAAACGTGAAGCTAAAGCCATCGATTGACAGGAAAAGTCCATTTATAGTCACTCATGCCTTCGAAAGCCTTATTACTCGCTCAAATTGGTTTTACAATCTCATTATTTATTTTCAGATGAATTTTCTTACACTTTTGGTTAAAATAGATTATATTTAAATGTTTGTCTCGAAAAACGTGAAGCGAAGGCCATCGATTGACAAGAAAAGTCCATTTATAGTCACCCATGCCTTCGAAAGCCTAATTATTCATTTTAAATGATTTCATAATCTCATTATTGATTTTATGTTGAATTTTCTTACATTTTTAGTTAAAACAGACTATAATTGAATGTTTACCTCGGGAAACATGAAGCAAAAGCCATCGATTGAGAGGAAAGCAACATTTATAGTCACTCATACCTTCCAAAGCCTTATTACTTGCTTAAAATTGTTTTACAATCTCATTATTTTTTTTTAAAATGGATTTTCTTACATTTTTGATTAAAACAGATTGTATTCAAATGTTTGTCTCGAGAAACGTGAAGCTAAAGCCATCGATTGACAAGAAAAGTCCATTTATAGTCACTCATGCCTTCGAAAGCCTCATTACTCGCTCAAAATGGTTTTACAATCGCATTATTTATTTTCAGATGAATTTTCTTACACTTTTGGGTAAAATAGATTATATTTAAATGTTTATCTCGACAAACGTGAAGCTAAAGCCATCGATTGACAAGAAAAGTCCATTTATAGTCACTCATGCCTTCGAAAGCCTTTTTACTCGCTCAAAATGGTTTTACAATCTCATTATTTATTTTCAGTTGAATTTTCTTACACTTTTGGCTAAAATAGATTATATTTAAATGTTTGTCTCGAGAAACGTGAAGCGAAGGCCATCGATTGACAAGAAAAGTCCATTTATAGTCACTCATGCCTTCGAAAGCCTCATTATTCACTTTAAATGATTTAATAATCTCATTATTGATTTTATGTTGAATTTTCTTACATTTTTAGTTAAAACAGACTATAATTGAATGTTTACCTCGGGAAACATGAAACAAAAGCCATCGATTGAGAGGAAAAGAACATTTATAGTCACTCATACCTTCCAAAGCCTTATTACTTGCTTAAAATTGTTTTACAATCTCATTATTTTTTTTAAAATGGATTTTCTTACTTTTTTGGTTAAAACAGATTATATTCAAATGTTTGTCTCGAGAAACGTGAAGCTAAAGCCATCGATTGACAAGAAAAGTCCATTTATAGTCACTTATGCCTTCGAAAGCCTTTTTACTCGCTCAAAATGGTTTTACAATCTCATTATTTATTTTCAGATGAATTTTCTTACACTTTTGGTTAAAACAGATTATATTCAAATGTTTATCTCGAGAAACGTGAAGCTAAAGCCATCGATTGACAAGAAAAGTCCATTTATAGTCGCTCATGCCTTTGAAAGCCTTATTACTCGCTAAAAATGGTTTTACAATCTCATTATTTATTTTCAGATGAATTTTCTTACACTTTTGGTTAAAATAGATTATATTTAAATGTTTGTCTCGAGAAACGTGAAGCGAAGGCCATCGATTGACAAGAAAAGTCCATTTATAGTCACTCATGCCTTCGAAAGCCTCATTATTCACTTTAAATGATTTAATAATCTCATTATTGATTTTATGTTGAATTTTCTTACATTTTTAGTTAAAACAGACTATAATTGAATGTTTACCTCGGGAAACATGAAACAAAAGCCATCGATTGAGAGGAAAAGAACATTTATAGTCACTCATACCTTCCAAAGCCTTATTACTTGCTTAAAATTGTTTTACAATCTCATTATTTTTTTTAAAATGGATTTTCTTACTTTTTTGGTTAAAACAGATTATATTCAAATGTTTGTCTCGAGAAACGTGAAGCTAAAGCCATCGATTGACAAGAAAAGTCCATTTATAGTCACTTATGCCTTCGAAAGCCTTTTTACTCGCTCAAAATGGTTTTACAATCTCATTATTTATTTTCAGATGAATTTTCTTACACTTTTGGTTAAAACAGATTATATTCAAATGTTTATCTCGAGAAACGTGAAGCTAAAGCCATCGATTGACAAGAAAAGTCCATTTATAGTCGCTCATGCCTTTGAAAGCCTTATTACTCGCTAAAAATGGTTTTACAATCTCATTATTTATTTTCAGATGAATTTTCTTACACTTTTGGTTAAAATAGATTATATTTAAATGTTTGTCTCGAGAAACGTGAAGCGAAGGCCATCGATTGACAAGGAAAGTCCATTTATAGTCACTCATGCCTTCGAAAGCCTCATTATTCACTTTAAATGATTTTATAATCTCATTATTGATTTTATGTTGAATTTTCTTACATTTTTAGTTAAAACAGACTATAATTGAATGTTTACCTCGGGAAACATGAAGCAAAAGCCATCGATTGAGAGGAAAAGAACATTTATAGTCACTCATACCTTCCAAAGCCTTATTACTTGCTTAAAATTGTTTTACAATCTCATTATTTTTTTTAAAATGGATTTTCTTACATTTTTGGTTAAAACAGATTATATTCAAATGTTTGTCTCGAGAAACGTGAAGCTAAAGCCATCGATTGACAAGAAAAGTCCATTTATAGTCACTCATGCCTTCGAAAGCCTTATTACTCGCTCAAAATGGTTTTACAATCTCATTATTTATTTTCAGATGAATTTTCTTACACTTTTGGTTAAAACAGATTATATTCAAATGTTTGTCTCGAGAAACGTGAAGCTAAAGCCATCGATTGACAGGAAAAGTCCATTTATAGTCACTCATGCCTTCGAAAGCCTTATTACTCGCTCAAATTGGTTTTACAATCTCATTATTTATTTTCAGATGAATTTTCTTACACTTTTGGTTAAAATAGATTATATTTAAATGTTTGTCTCGAAAAACGTGAAGCGAAGGCCATCGATTGACAAGAAAAGTCCATTTATAGTCACCCATGCCTTCGAAAGCCTAATTATTCATTTTAAATGATTTCATAATCTCATTATTGATTTTATGTTGAATTTTCTTACATTTTTAGTTAAAACAGACTATAATTGAATGTTTACCTCGGGAAACATGAAGCAAAAGCCATCGATTGAGAGGAAAGCAACATTTATAGTCACTCATACCTTCCAAAGCCTTATTACTTGCTTAAAATTGTTTTACAATCTCATTATTTTTTTTTAAAATGGATTTTCTTACATTTTTGATTAAAACAGATTATATTCAAATGTTTGTCTCGAGAAACGTGAAGCTAAAGCCATCGATTGACAAGAAAAGTCCATTTATAGTCACTCATGCCTTCGAAAGCCTCATTACTCGCTTAAAATGGTTTTACAATCGCATTATTTATTTTCAGATGAATTTTCTTACACTTTTGGGTAAAATAGATTATATTTAAATGTTTATCTCGACAAACGTGAAGCTAAAGCCATCGATTGACAAGAAAAGTCCATTTATAGTCACTCATGCCTTCGAAAGCCTTTTTACTCGCTCAAAATGGTTTTACAATCTCATTATTTATTTTCAGTTGAATTTTCTTACACTTTTGGCTAAAATAGATTATATTTAAATGTTTGTCTCGAGAAACGTGAAGCGAAGGCCATCGATTGACAAGAAAAGTCCATTTATAGTCACTCATGCCTTCGAAAGCCTCATTATTCACTTTAAATGATTTAATAATCTCATTATTGATTTTATGTTGAATTTTCTTACATTTTTAGTTAAAACAGACTATAATTGAATGTTTACCTCGGGAAACATGAAACAAAAGCCATCGATTGAGAGGAAAAGAACATTTATAGTCACTCATACCTTCCAAAGCCTTATTACTTGCTTAAAATTGTTTTACAATCTCATTATTTTTTTTAAAATGGATTTTCTTACTTTTTTGGTTAAAACAGATTATATTCAAATGTTTGTCTCGAGAAACGTGAAGCTAAAGCCATCGATTGACAAGAAAAGTCCATTTATAGTCACTCATGCCTTCGAAAGCCTTTTTACTCGCTCAAAATGGTTTTACATTCTCATTATTTATTTTCAGATGAATTTTCTTACACTTTTGGTTAAAACAGATTATATTCAAATGTTTATCTCGAGAAACGTGAAGCTAAAGCCATCGATTGACAAGAAAAGTCCATTTATAGTCGCTCATGCCTTTGAAAGCCTTATTACTCGCTAAAAATGGTTTTACAATCTCATTATTTATTTTCAGATGAATTTTCTTACACTTTTGGTTAAAATAGATTATATTTAAATGTTTGTCTCGAGAAACGTGAAGCGAAGGCCATCGATTGACAAGGAAAGTCCATTTATAGTCACTCATGCCTTCGAAAGCCTCATTATTCACTTTAAATGATTTTATAATCTCATTATTGATTTTATGTTGAATTTTCTTACATTTTTAGTTAAAACAGACTATAATTGAATGTTTACCTCGGGAAACATGAAGCAAAAGCCATCGATTGAGAGGAAAAGAACATTTATAGTCACTCATACCTTCCAAAGCCTTATTACTTGCTTAAAATTGTTTTACAATCTCATTATTTTTTTTAAAATGGATTTTCTTACATTTTTGGTTAAAACAGATTATATTCAAATGTTTGTCTCGAGAAACGTGAAGCTAAAGCCATCGATTGACAAGAAAAGTCCATTTATAGTCACTCATGCCTTCGAAAGCCTTATTACTCGCTCAAAATGGTTTTACAATCTCATTATTTATTTTCAGATGAATTTTCTTACACTTTTGGTTAAAACAGATTATATTCCAATGTTTGTCTCGAGAAACGTGAAGCTAAAGCCATCGATTGACAGGAAAAGTCCATTTATAGTCACTCATGCCTTCGAAAGCCTTATTACTCGCTCAAATTGGTTTTACAATCTCATTATTTATTTTCAGATGAATTTTCTTACACTTTTGGTTAAAATAGATTATATTTAAATGTTTGTCTCGAAAAACGTGAAGCGAAGGCCATCGATTGACAAGAAAAGTCCATTTATAGTCACCCATGCCTTCGAAAGCCTAATTATTCATTTTAAATGATTTCATAATCTCATTATTGATTTTATGTTGAATTTTCTTACATTTTTAGTTAAAACAGACTATAATTGAATGTTTACCTCGGGAAACATGAAGCAAAAGCCATCGATTGAGAGGAAAGCAACATTTATAGTCACTCATACCTTCCAAAGCCTTATTACTTGCTTAAAATTGTTTTACAATCTCATTATTTTTTTTTAAAATGGATTTTCTTACATTTTTGATTAAAACAGATTGTATTCAAATGTTTGTCTCGAGAAACGTGAAGCTAAAGCCATCGATTGACAAGAAAAGTCCATTTATAGTCACTCATGCCTTCGAAAGCCTCATTACTCGCTCAAAATGGTTTTACAATCGCATTATTTATTTTCAGATGAATTTTCTTACACTTTTGGGTAAAATAGATTATATTTAAATGTTTATCTCGACAAACGTGAAGCTAAAGCCATCGATTGACAAGAAAAGTCCATTTATAGTCACTCATGCCTTCGAAAGCCTTTTTACTCGCTCAAAATGGTTTTACAATCTCATTATTTATTTTCAGTTGAATTTTCTTACACTTTTGGCTAAAATAGATTATATTTAAATGTTTGTCTCGAGAAACGTGAAGCGAAGGCCATCGATTGACAAGAAAAGTCCATTTATAGTCACTCATGCCTTCGAAAGCCTCATTATTCACTTTAAATGATTTAATAATCTCATTATTGATTTTATGTTGAATTTTCTTACATTTTTAGTTAAAACAGACTATAATTGAATGTTTACCTCGGGAAACATGAAACAAAAGCCATCGATTGAGAGGAAAAGAACATTTATAGTCACTCATACCTTCCAAAGCCTTATTACTTGCTTAAAATTGTTTTACAATCTCATTATTTTTTTTAAAATGGATTTTCTTACTTTTTTGGTTAAAACAGATTATATTCAAATGTTTGTATCGAGAAACGTGAAGCTAAAGCCATCGATTGACAAGAAAAGTCCATTTATAGTCACTGATGCCTTCGAAAGCCTTTTTACTCGCTCAAAATGGTTTTACAATCTCATTATTTATTTTCAGATGAATTTTCTTACACTTTTGGTTAAAACAGATTATATTCAAATGTTTATCTCGAGAAACGTGAAGCTAAAGCCATCGATTGACAAGAAAAGTCCATTTATAGTCGCTCATGCCTTTGAAAGCCTTATTACTCGCTAAAAATGGTTTTACAATCTCATTATTTATTTTCAGATGAATTTTCTTACACTTTTGGTTAAAATAGATTATATTTAAATGTTTGTCTCGAGAAACGTGAAGCGAAGGCCATCGATTGACAAGGAAAGTCCATTTATAGTCACTCATGCCTTCGAAAGCCTCATTATTCACTTTAAATGATTTTATAATCTCATTATTGATTTTATGTTGAATTTTCTTACATTTTTAGTTAAAACAGACTATAATTGAATGTTTACCTCGGGAAACATGAAGCAAAAGCCATCGATTGAGAGGAAAAGAACATTTATAGTCACTCATACCTTCCAAAGCCTTATTACTTGCTTAAAATTGTTTTACAATCTCATTATTTTTTTTAAAATGGATTTTCTTACATTTTTGGTTAAAACAGATTATATTCAAATGTTTGTCTCGAGAAACGTGAAGCTAAAGCCATCGATTGACAAGAAAAGTCCATTTATAGTCACTCATGCCTTCGAAAGCCTTATTACTCGCTCAAAATGGTTTTACAATCTCATTATTTATTTTCAGATGAATTTTCTTACACTTTTGGTTAAAACAGATTATATTCAAATGTTTGTCTCGAGAAACGTGAAGCTAAAGCCATCGATTGACAGGAAAAGTCCATTTATAGTCACTCATGCCTTCGAAAGCCTTATTACTCGCTCAAATTGGTTTTACAATCTCATTATTTATTTTCAGATGAATTTTCTTACACTTTTGGTTAAAATAGATTATATTTAAATGTTTGTCTCGAAAAACGTGAAGCGAAGGCCATCGATTGACAAGAAAAGTCCATTTATAGTCACCCATGCCTTCGAAAGCCTAATTATTCATTTTAAATGATTTCATAATCTCATTATTGATTTTATGTTGAATTTTCTTACATTTTTAGTTAAAACAGACTATAATTGAATGTTTACCTCGGGAAACATGAAGCAAAAGCCATCGATTGAGAGGAAAGCAACATTTATAGTCACTCATACCTTCCAAAGCCTTATTACTTGCTTAAAATTGTTTTACAATCTCATTATTTTTTTTTAAAATGGATTTTCTTACATTTTTGATTAAAACAGATTATATTCAAATGTTTGTCTCGAGAAACGTGAAGCTAAAGCCATCGATTGACAAGAAAAGTCCATTTATAGTCACTCATGCCTTCGAAAGCCTCATTACTCGCTTAAAATGGTTTTACAATCGCATTATTTATTTTCAGATGAATTTTCTTACACTTTTGGGTAAAATAGATTATATTTAAATGTTTATCTCGACAAACGTGAAGCTAAAGCCATCGATTGACAAGAAAAGTCCATTTATAGTCACTCATGCCTTCGAAAGCCTTTTTACTCGCTCAAAATGGTTTTACAATCTCATTATTTATTTTCAGTTGAATTTTCTTACACTTTTGGCTAAAATAGATTATATTTAAATGTTTGTCTCGAGAAACGTGAAGCGAAGGCCATCGATTGACAAGAAAAGTCCATTTATAGTCACTCATGCCTTCGAAAGCCTCATTATTCACTTTAAATGATTTAATAATCTCATTATTGATTTTATGTTGAATTTTCTTACATTTTTAGTTAAAACAGACTATAATTGAATGTTTACCTCGGGAAACATGAAACAAAAGCCATCGATTGAGAGGAAAAGAACATTTATAGTCACTCATACCTTCCAAAGCCTTATTACTTGCTTAAAATTGTTTTACAATCTCATTATTTTTTTTAAAATGGATTTTCTTACTTTTTTGGTTAAAACAGATTATATTCAAATGTTTGTCTCGAGAAACGTGAAGCTAAAGCCATCGATTGACAAGAAAAGTCCATTTATAGTCACTCATGCCTTCGAAAGCCTTTTTACTCGCTCAAAATGGTTTTACATTCTCATTATTTATTTTCAGATGAATTTTCTTACACTTTTGGTTAAAACAGATTATATTCAAATGTTTATCTCGAGAAACGTGAAGCTAAAGCCATCGATTGACAAGAAAAGTCCATTTATAGTCGCTCATGCCTTTGAAAGCCTTATTACTCGCTAAAAATGGTTTTACAATCTCATTATTTATTTTCAGATGAATTTTCTTACACTTTTGGTTAAAATAGATTATATTTAAATGTTTGTCTCGAGAAACGTGAAGCGAAGGCCATCGATTGACAAGGAAAGTCCATTTATAGTCACTCATGCCTTCGAAAGCCTCATTATTCACTTTAAATGATTTTATAATCTCATTATTGATTTTATGTTGAATTTTCTTACATTTTTAGTTAAAACAGACTATAATTGAATGTTTACCTCGGGAAACATGAAGCAAAAGCCATCGATTGAGAGGAAAAGAACATTTATAGTCACTCATACCTTCCAAAGCCTTATTACTTGCTTAAAATTGTTTTACAATCTCATTATTTTTTTTAAAATGGATTTTCTTACATTTTTGGTTAAAACAGATTATATTCAAATGTTTGTCTCGAGAAACGTGAAGCTAAAGCCATCGATTGACAAGAAAAGTCCATTTATAGTCACTCATGCCTTCGAAAGCCTTATTACTCGCTCAAAATGGTTTTACAATCTCATTATTTATTTTCAGATGAATTTTCTTACACTTTTGGTTAAAACAGATTATATTCCAATGTTTGTCTCGAGAAACGTGAAGCTAAAGCCATCGATTGACAGGAAAAGTCCATTTATAGTCACTCATGCCTTCGAAAGCCTTATTACTCGCTCAAATTGGTTTTACAATCTCATTATTTATTTTCAGATGAATTTTCTTACACTTTTGGTTAAAATAGATTATATTTAAATGTTTGTCTCGAAAAACGTGAAGCGAAGGCCATCGATTGACAAGAAAAGTCCATTTATAGTCACCCATGCCTTCGAAAGCCTAATTATTCATTTTAAATGATTTCATAATCTCATTATTGATTTTATGTTGAATTTTCTTACATTTTTAGTTAAAACAGACTATAATTGAATGTTTACCTCGGGAAACATGAAGCAAAAGCCATCGATTGAGAGGAAAGCAACATTTATAGTCACTCATACCTTCCAAAGCCTTATTACTTGCTTAAAATTGTTTTACAATCTCATTATTTTTTTTTAAAATGGATTTTCTTACATTTTTGATTAAAACAGATTGTATTCAAATGTTTGTCTCGAGAAACGTGAAGCTAAAGCCATCGATTGACAAGAAAAGTCCATTTATAGTCACTCATGCCTTCGAAAGCCTCATTACTCGCTCAAAATGGTTTTACAATCGCATTATTTATTTTCAGATGAATTTTCTTACACTTTTGGGTAAAATAGATTATATTTAAATGTTTATCTCGACAAACGTGAAGCTAAAGCCATCGATTGACAAGAAAAGTCCATTTATAGTCACTCATGCCTTCGAAAGCCTTTTTACTCGCTCAAAATGGTTTTACAATCTCATTATTTATTTTCAGTTGAATTTTCTTACACTTTTGGCTAAAATAGATTATATTTAAATGTTTGTCTCGAGAAACGTGAAGCGAAGGCCATCGATTGACAAGAAAAGTCCATTTATAGTCACTCATGCCTTCGAAAGCCTCATTATTCACTTTAAATGATTTAATAATCTCATTATTGATTTTATGTTGAATTTTCTTACATTTTTAGTTAAAACAGACTATAATTGAATGTTTACCTCGGGAAACATGAAACAAAAGCCATCGATTGAGAGGAAAAGAACATTTATAGTCACTCATACCTTCCAAAGCCTTATTACTTGCTTAAAATTGTTTTACAATCTCATTATTTTTTTTAAAATGGATTTTCTTACTTTTTTGGTTAAAACAGATTATATTCAAATGTTTGTATCGAGAAACGTGAAGCTAAAGCCATCGATTGACAAGAAAAGTCCATTTATAGTCACTGATGCCTTCGAAAGCCTTTTTACTCGCTCAAAATGGTTTTACAATCTCATTATTTATTTTCAGATGAATTTTCTTACACTTTTGGTTAAAACAGATTATATTCAAATGTTTATCTCGAGAAACGTGAAGCTAAAGCCATCGATTGACAAGAAAAGTCCATTTATAGTCGCTCATGCCTTTGAAAGCCTTATTACTCGCTAAAAATGGTTTTACAATCTCATTATTTATTTTCAGATGAATTTTCTTACACTTTTGGTTAAAATAGATTATATTTAAATGTTTGTCTCGAGAAACGTGAAGCGAAGGCCATCGATTGACAAGGAAAGTCCATTTATAGTCACTCATGCCTTCGAAAGCCTCATTATTCACTTTAAATGATTTTATAATCTCATTATTGATTTTATGTTGAATTTTCTTACATTTTTAGTTAAAACAGACTATAATTGAATGTTTACCTCGGGAAACATGAAGCAAAAGCCATCGATTGAGAGGAAAAGAACATTTATAGTCACTCATACCTTCCAAAGCCTTATTACTTGCTTAAAATTGTTTTACAATCTCATTATTTTTTTTAAAATGGATTTTCTTACATTTTTGGTTAAAACAGATTATATTCAAATGTTTGTCTCGAGAAACGTGAAGCTAAAGCCATCGATTGACAAGAAAAGTCCATTTATAGTCACTCATGCCTTCGAAAGCCTTATTACTCGCTCAAAATGGTTTTACAATCTCATTATTTATTTTCAGATGAATTTTCTTACACTTTTGGTTAAAACAGATTATATTCAAATGTTTGTCTCGAGAAACGTGAAGCTAAAGCCATCGATTGACAGGAAAAGTCCATTTATAGTCACTCATGCCTTCGAAAGCCTTATTACTCGCTCAAATTGGTTTTACAATCTCATTATTTATTTTCAGATGAATTTTCTTACACTTTTGGTTAAAATAGATTATATTTAAATGTTTGTCTCGAAAAACGTGAAGCGAAGGCCATCGATTGACAAGAAAAGTCCATTTATAGTCACCCATGCCTTCGAAAGCCTAATTATTCATTTTAAATGATTTCATAATCTCATTATTGATTTTATGTTGAATTTTCTTACATTTTTAGTTAAAACAGACTATAATTGAATGTTTACCTCGGGAAACATGAAGCAAAAGCCATCGATTGAGAGGAAAGCAACATTTATAGTCACTCATACCTTCCAAAGCCTTATTACTTGCTTAAAATTGTTTTACAATCTCATTATTTTTTTTTAAAATGGATTTTCTTACATTTTTGATTAAAACAGATTATATTCAAATGTTTGTCTCGAGAAACGTGAAGCTAAAGCCATCGATTGACAAGAAAAGTCCATTTATAGTCACTCATGCCTTCGAAAGCCTTATTACTCGCTTAAAATGGTTTTACAATCGCATTATTTATTTTCAGATGAATTTTCTTACACTTTTGGGTAAAATAGATTATATTTAAATGTTTATCTCGACAAACGTGAAGCTAAAGCCATCGATTGACAAGAAAAGTCCATTTATAGTCACTCATGCCTTCGAAAGCCTTTTTACTCGCTCAAAATGGTTTTACAATCTCATTATTTATTTTCAGTTGAATTTTCTTACACTTTTGGCTAAAATAGATTATATTTAAATGTTTGTCTCGAGAAACGTGAAGCGAAGGCCATCGATTGACAAGAAAAGTCCATTTATAGTCACTCATGCCTTCGAAAGCCTCATTATTCACTTTAAATGATTTAATAATCTCATTATTGATTTTATGTTGAATTTTCTTACATTTTTAGTTAAAACAGACTATAATTGAATGTTTACCTCGGGAAACATGAAACAAAAGCCATCGATTGAGAGGAAAAGAACATTTATAGTCACTCATACCTTCCAAAGCCTTATTACTTGCTTAAAATTGTTTTACAATCTCATTATTTTTTTTAAAATGGATTTTCTTACTTTTTTGGTTAAAACAGATTATATTCAAATGTTTGTCTCGAGAAACGTGAAGCTAAAGCCATCGATTGACAAGAAAAGTCCATTTATAGTCACTCATGCCTTCGAAAGCCTTATTACTCGCTAAAAATGGTTTTACAATCTCATTATTTATTTTCAGACGAATTTTCTTACACTTTTGGTTAAAACAGATTATATTCAAATGTTTGTCTCGAGAAACGTGAAGCTAAAGCCATCGATTACCAGGAAAAGTCCATTTATAGTCACTCATGCCTTCGAAAGCCTTTTTACTCGCTCAAATTGGTTTTACAATCTCATTATTTATTTTCAGATGAATTTTGTTACACTTTTGGTTAAAATAGATTATATTTAAATGTTTTTGTCTCGAGAAACGTGAAGCGAAGGCCATCGATTGACAAGAAAAGTCCATTTATAGTCACTCATGCCTTCGAAAGCCTCATTATTCACTTTAAATGATTTGATAATCTCATTATTGATTTTATGTTGAATTTTCTTACATTTTTAGTTAAAACAGACTATAATTGAATGTTTACCTCGGGAAACATGAAACAAAAGCCATCGATTGAGAGGAAAAGAACATTTATAGTCACTCATACCTTCCAAAGCCTTATTACTTGCTTTAAATTGTTTTACAATCTCATTATTTTTTTTAAAATTGATTTTCTTACACTTTTTGGTTAAAACAGATTATATTCAAATGTTTGTCTCGAGAAACGAGAAGCTAAAGCCATCGATTGACAAGAAAAGTCCATTTATAGTCACTCATGCCTTCGAAAGCCTTATTACTCGCTCAAAATGGTTTTACAATCGCATTATTTATTTTCAGATGAATTTTCTTACACTTTTGGTTAAAACAGATTATATTCAAATGTTTATCTCGAGAAACGTGAAGCTAAAGCCATCGATTGACAAGAAAAGTCCATTTATAGTCGCTCATGCCTTTGAAAGCCTTATTACTCGCTAAAAATGGTTTTACAATCTCATTATTTATTTTCAGATGAATTTTCTTACACTTTTGGTTAAAACAGATTATATTCAAATGTTTATCTCGAGAAACGTGAAGCTAAAGCCATCGATTGACAAGAAAAGTCCATTTATAGTCGCTCATGCCTTTGAAAGCCTTATTACTCGCTAAAAATGGTTTTACAATCTCATTATTTATTTTCAGATGAATTTTCTTACACTTTTGGTTAAAATAGATTATATTTAAATGTTTGTCTCGAGAAACGTGAAGCGAAGGCCATCGATTGACAAGGAAAGTCCATTTATAGTCACTCATGCCTTCGAAAGCCTCATTATTCACTTTAAATGATTTTATAATCTCATTATTGATTTTATGTTGAATTTTCTTACATTTTTAGTTAAAACAGACTATAATTGAATGTTTACCTCGGGAAACATGAAACAAAAGCCATCGATTGAGAGGAAAAGAACATTTATAGTCACTCATACCTTCCAAAGCCTTATTACTTGCTTAAAATTGTTTTACAACCTCATTATTTTTTTTAAAATGGATTTTCTTACTTTTTTGGTTAAAACAGATTATATTCAAATGTTTGTCTGGAGAAACGTGAAGCTAAAGCCATCGATTGACAAGAAAAGTCCATTTATAGTCACTCATGCCTTCGAAAGCCTTATTACTCACTCAAAATGGTTTTACAATCTCATTATTTATTTTCAGATGAATTTTCTTACACTTTTGGTTAAAACAGATTATATTCAAATGTTTGTCTCGAGAAACGTGAAGTTAAAGCCATCGATTGGCAAGAAAAGTCCATTTATAGTCACTCATGCCTTCGAAAGCCTCATTATTCACTTTAAATGATTTTATAATCTCATTATTGATTTTATGTTGAATTTTCTTACATTTTTAGTTAAAACAGACTATAATTGAATGTTTACCTCGGGAAACATGAAACAAAAGCCATCGATTGAGAGGAAAAGAACATTTATAGTCACTCATACCTTCTAAAGCCTTATTACTTGCTTAAAATTGTTTTACAACCTCATTATTTTTTTTAAAATGGATTTTCTTACTTTTTTGGTTAAAACAGATTATATTCAAATGTTTGTCTCGAGAAACGTGAAGCTAAAGCCATCGATTGACAAGAAAAGTCCATTTATAGTCACTCATGCCTTCGAAAGCCTTATTACTCGCTCAAATTGGTTTTACAATCTCATTATTTATTTTCAGATGAATTTTCTTACACTTTTGGTTAAAACAGATTATATTCAAATGTTTGTCTCGAGAAACGTGAAGCTAAAGCCATCGATTGACAAGAAAAGTCCATTTGTAGTCACTCATGCCTTCGAAAGCCTTATTACTCGCTCAAATTGGTTTTACAATCTCATTATTTATTTTCAGATGAATTTTCTTACACTTTTGGTTAAAACAGATTATATTCAAATGTTTGTCTCGAGAAACGTGAAGCTAAAGCCATCGATTGACAAGAAAAGTCCATTTGTAGTCACTCATGCCTTCGAAAGCCTTATTACTCGCTCAAAATGATTTTACAATCTCATTATTTATTTTCAGATGAATTTTCTTACACTTTTAGTTAAAACAGATTATATTCAAATGTTTGTCTCGAGAAACGTGAAGCTAAAGCCATCGATTGACAAGGAAAGTCCATTTGTAGTCACTCATGCCTTCGAAAGCCTTATTACTCGCTCAAAATGGTTTTACAATCGCATTATTTATTTTCAGATGAATTTTCTTACACTTTTGGTTAAAACAGATTATATTCAAATGTTTATCTCGAGAAACGTGAAGCTAAAGCCATCGATTGACAAGAAAAGTCCATTTATAGTCGCTCATGCCTTTGAAAGCCTTATTACTCGCTAAAAATGGTTTTACAATCTCATTATTTATTTTCAGATGAATTTTCTTACACTTTTGGTTAAAACAGATTATATTCAAATGTTTATCTCGAGAAACGGGAAGCTAAAGCCATCGATTGACAAGAAAAGTCCATTTATAGTCGCTCATGCCTTTGAAAGCCTTATTACTCGCTAAAAATGGTTTTACAATCTCATTATTTATTTTCAGATGAATTTTCTTACACTTTTGGTTAAAATAGATTATATTTAAATGTTTGTCTCGAGAAACGTGAAGCGAAGGCCATCGATTGACAAGGAAAGTCCATTTATAGTCACTCATGCCTTCGAAAGCCTCATTATTCACTTTAAATGATTTTATAATCTCATTATTGATTTTATGTTGAATTTTCTTACATTTTTAGTTAAAACAGACTATAATTGAATGTTTACCTCGGGAAACATGAAACAAAAGCCATCGATTGAGAGGAAAAGAACATTTATAGTCACTCATACCTTCCAAAGCCTTATTACTTGCTTAAAATTGTTTTACAACCTCATTATTTTTTTTAAAATGGATTTTCTTACTTTTTTGGTTAAAACAGATTATATTCAAATGTTTGTCTGGAGAAACGTGAAGCTAAAGCCATCGATTGACAAGAAAAGTCCATTTATAGTCACTCATGCCTTCGAAAGCCTTATTACTCACTCAAAATGGTTTTACAATCTCATTATTTATTTTCAGATGAATTTTCTTACACTTTTGGTTAAAACAGATTATATTCAAATGTTTGTCTCGAGAAACGTGAAGTTAAAGCCATCGATTGACAAGAAAAGTCCATTTATAGTCACTCATGCCTTCGAAAGCCTCATTATTCACTTTAAATGATTTTATAATCTCATTATTGATTTTATGTTGAATTTTCTTACATTTTTAGTTAAAACAGACTATAATTGAATGTTTACCTCGGGAAACATGAAACAAAAGCCATCGATTGAGAGGAAAAGAACATTTATAGTCACTCATACCTTCTAAAGCCTTATTACTTGCTTAAAATTGTTTTACAACCTCATTATTTTTTTTAAAATGGATTTTCTTACTTTTTTGGTTAAAACAGATTATATTCAAATGTTTGTCTGGAGAAACGTGAAGCTAAAGCCATCGATTGACAAGAAAAGTCCATTTATAGTCACTCATGCCTTCGAAAGCCTTATTACTCGCTCAAAATGGTTTTACAATCTCATTATTTATTTTCAGATGAATTTTCTTACACTTTTGGTTAAAACAGATTATATTCAAATGTTTGTCTCAAGAAACGTGAAGCTAAAGCCATCGATTGACAAGAAAAGTCCATTTGTAGTCACTCATGCCTTCGAAAGCCTTATTACTCGCTCAAATTGGTTTTACAATCTCATTATTTATTTTCAGATGAATTTTCTTACACTTTTGGTTAAAACAGATTATATTCAAATGTTTGTCTCGAGAAACGTGAAGCTAAAGCCATCGATTGACAAGAAAAGTCCATTTGTAGTCACTCATGCCTTCGAAAGCCTTATTACTCGCTCAAAATGATTTTACAATCTCATTATTTATTTTCAGATGAATTTTCTTACACTTTTAGTTAAAACAGATTATATTCAAATGTTTGTCTCGAGAAACGTGAAGCTAAAGCCATCGATTGACAAGAAAAGTCCATTTGTAGTCACTCATGCCTTCGAAAGCCTTATTACTCGCTCAAAATGGTTTTACAATCGCATTATTTATTTTCAGATGAATTTTCTTACACTTTTGGTTAAAACAGATTATATTCAAATGTTTATCTCGAGAAACGTGAAGCTAAAGCCATCGATTGACAAGAAAAGTCCATTTATAGTCGCTCATGCCTTTGAAAGCCTTATTACTCGCTAAAAATGGTTTTACAATCTCATTATTTATTTTCAGATGAATTTTCTTACACTTTTGGTTAAAACAGATTATATTCAAATGTTTATCTCGAGAAACGGGAAGCTAAAGCCATCGATTGACAAGAAAAGTCCATTTATAGTCGCTCATGCCTTTGAAAGCCTTATTACTCGCTAAAAATGGTTTTACAATCTCATTATTTATTTTCAGATGAATTTTCTTACACTTTTGGTTAAAATAGATTATATTTAAATGTTTGTCTCGAGAAACGTGAAGCGAAGGCCATCGATTGACAAGGAAAGTCCATTTATAGTCACTCATGCCTTCGAAAGCCTCATTATTCACTTTAAATGATTTTATAATCTCATTATTGATTTTATGTTGAATTTTCTTACATTTTTAGTTAAAACAGACTATAATTGAATGTTTACCTCGGGAAACATGAAACAAAAGCCATCGATTGAGAGGAAAAGAACATTTATAGTCACTCATACCTTCCAAAGCCTTATTACTTGCTTAAAATTGTTTTACAACCTCATTATTTTTTTTAAAATGGATTTTCTTACTTTTTTGGTTAAAACAGATTATATTCAAATGTTTGTCTGGAGAAACGTGAAGCTAAAGCCATCGATTGACAAGAAAAGTCCATTTATAGTCACTCATGCCTTCGAAAGCCTTATTACTCACTCAAAATGGTTTTACAATCTCATTATTTATTTTCAGATGAATTTTCTTACACTTTTGGTTAAAACAGATTATATTCAAATGTTTGTCTCGAGAAACGTGAAGTTAAAGCCATCGATTGACAAGAAAAGTCCATTTATAGTCACTCATGCCTTCGAAAGCCTCATTATTCACTTTAAATGATTTTATAATCTCATTATTGATTTTATGTTGAATTTTCGTACATTTTTAGTTAAAACAGACTATAATTGAATGTTTACCTCGGGAAACATGAAACAAAAGCCATCGATTGAGAGGAAAAGAACATTTATAGTCACTCATACCTTCTAAAGCCTTATTACTTGCTTAAAATTGTTTTACAACCTCATTATTTTTTTTAAAATGGATTTTCTTACTTTTTTGGTTAAAACAGATTATATTCAAATGTTTGTCTGGAGAAACGTGAAGCTAAAGCCATCGATTGACAAGAAAAGTCCATTTATAGTCACTCATGCCTTCGAAAGCCTTATTACTCGCTCAAAATGGTTTTACAATCTCATTATTTATTTTCAGATGAATTTTCTTACACTTTTGGTTAAAACAGATTATATTCAAATGTTTGTCTCAAGAAACGTGAAGCTAAAGCCATCGATTGACAAGAAAAGTCCATTTGTAGTCACTCATGCCTTCGAAAGCCTTATTACTCGCTCAAATTGGTTTTACAATCTCATTATTTATTTTCAGATGAATTTTCTTACACTTTTGGTTAAAACAGATTATATTCAAATGTTTGTCTCGAGAAACGTGAAGCTAAAGCCATCGATTGACAAGAAAAGTCCATTTGTAGTCACTCATGCCTTCGAAAGCCTTATTACTCGCTCAAAATGATTTTACAATCTCATTATTTATTTTCAGATGAATTTTCTTACACTTTTAGTTAAAACAGATTATATTCAAATGTTTGTCTCGAGAAACGTGAAGCTAAAGCCATCGATTGACAAGAAAAGTCCATTTGTAGTCACTCATGCCTTCGAAAGCCTTATTACTCGCTCAAAATGGTTTTACAATCTCATTATTTCTTTTCAGATGAATTTTCTTACACTTTTGGTTAAAACAGATTATATTCAAATGTTTGTCTCGAGAAACGTGAAGCTAAAGCCATCGATTGACAATAAATGTCCATTTATAGTCACTCATGCCTTCGAAAGCCTCATTATTCACTTTAAATGATTTTATAATCTCATTATTGATTTTATGTTGAATTTTCTTACATTTTTCGTTAAAACAGACTATAATTGAATGTTTACCTCGGGAAACATGAAGCAAAAGCCATCGATTGAGAGGAAAAGAACATTTATAGTCACTCATACCTTCTAAAGCCTTATTACTTGCTTAAAATTGTTTTACAATCTCATTATTTTTTTTAAAATGGATTTTCTTACATTTTTGGTTAAAACAGATTATATTCAAATGTTTGTCTCGAGAAACGTGAAGCTAAAGCCATCGATTGACAAGAAAAGTCCAATTATAGTCACTCATGCCTTCGAAAGCCTTTTTACTCGCTCAAAATGGTTTTACAATCTCATTATTTATTTTCAGATGAATTTTCTTACACTTTTGGGTAAAACAGATTATATTCAAATGTTTATCTCGAGAAACGTGAAGCTAAAGCCATCGATTGACAAGAAAAGTCCATTTATAGTCGCTCATGCCTTTGAAAGCCTTATTACTCGCTAAAAATGGTTTTACAATCTCATTATTTATTTTCAGACGAATTTTCTTACACTTTTGGTTAAAACAGATTATATTCAAATGTTTGTCTCGAGAAACGTGAAGCTAAAGCCATCGATTACCAGGAAAAGTCCATTTATAGTCACTCATGCCTTCGAAAGCCTTATTACTCGCTCAAAATGGTTTTACAATCTCATTATTTATTTTCAGATGAATTTTCTTACACTTTTGGTTAAAACAGATTATATTCAAATGTTTGTCTCGAGAAACGTGAAGCTAAAGCCATCGATTGACAAGAAAAGTCCATTTATAGTCACTCATGCCTTCGAAAGCCTTATTACTCGCTCAAAATGGTTTTACAATCGCATTATTTATTTTCAGATGAATTTTCTTACACTTTTGGTTAAAACAGATTATATTCAAATGTTTGTCTCGAGAAACGTGAAGCTAAAGCCATCGATTGACAAGAAAAGTCCATTTATAGTCACTCATGCCTTCGAAAGCCTTTTTACTCGCTCAAAATGGTTTTACAATCTCATTATTTATTTTCAGATGAATTTTCTTACACTTTTGGTTAAAACAGATTATATTCAAATGTTTATCTCGAGAAACGTGAAGCTAAAGCCATCGATTGACAAGAAAAGTCCATTTATAGTCGCTCATGCCTTCGAAAGCCTTATTACTCGCTAAAAATGGTTTTACAATCTCATTATTTATTTTCAGAATAATTTTCTTACACTTTTGGTTAAAACAAATTATATTCAAATGTTTATCTCGAGAAACGTGAAGCTAAAGCCATCGATTGACAGGAAAAGTCCATTTATAGTCACTCATGCCTTCGAAAGCCTTTTTACTCGCTCAAAATGGTTTTACAATCGTATTATTTATTTTCAGATGAATTTTCTTACACTTTTGGTGAAAACAGATTATATTCAAATGTTGGTCTCGAGAAACGTGAAGCTAAAGCCATCGATTGACAAGAAAAGTCCATTTATAGTCACTCATGCCTTCGAAAGCCTCATTATTCACTTTAAATGATTTGATAATCTCATTATTGATTTTATGTTGAATTTTCTTACATTTTTAGTTAAAACAGACTATAATTGAATGTTTACCTCGGGAAACATGAAACAAAAGCCATCGATTGAGAGGAAAAGAACATTTATAGTCACTCATACCTTCCAAAGCCTTATTACTTGCTTAAAATTGTTTTACAATCTCATTATTTTTTTTAAAATGGATTTTCTTACTTTTTTGGTTAAAACAGATTATATTCAAATGTTTGTCTCGAGAAACGTGAAGCTAAAGCCATCGATTGACAAGAAAAGTCCATTTATAGTCACTCATGCCTTCGAAAGCCTTATTACTCGCTCAAAATGGTTTTACAATCTCATTATTTATTTTCAGATGAATTTTCTTACACTTTTGGTTAAAACAGATTATATTCAAATGTTTATCTCGAGAAACGCGAAGCTAAAGCCATCGATTGACAAGAAAAGTCCATTTATAGTCGCTCATGCCTTTGAAAGCCTTATTACTCGCTAAAAATGGTTTTACAATCTCATTATTTATTTTCAGATGAATTTTCTTACACTTTTGGTTAAAATAGATTATATTTAAATGTTTGTCTCGAGAAACGTGAAGCGAAGGCCATCGATTGACAAGGAAAGTCCATTTATAGTCACTCATGCCTTCGAAAGCCTCATTATTCACTTTAAATGATTTTATAATCTCATTATTGATTTTATGTTGAATTTTCTTACATTTTTAGTTAAAACAGACTATAATTGAATGTTTACCTCGGGAAACATGAAGCAAAAGCCATCGATTGAGAGGAAAAGAACATTTATAGTCACTCATACCTTCCAAAGCCTTATTACTTGCTTAAAATTGTTTTACAATCTCATTATTTTTTTTAAAATGGATTTTCTTACATTTTTGGTTAAAACAGATTATATTCAAATGTTTGTCTCGAGAAACGTGAAGCTAAAGCCATCGATTGACAAGAAAAGTCCATTTATAGTCACTCATGCCTTCGAAAGCCTTATTACTCGCTCAAAATGGTTTTACAATCTCATTATTTATTTTCAGATGAATTTTCTTACACTTTTGGTTAAAACAGATTATATTCAAATGTTTGTCTCGAGAAACGTGAAGCTAAAGCCATCGATTGACAGGAAAAGTCCATTTATAGTCACTCATGCCTTCGAAAGCCTTATTACTCGCTCAAATTGGTTTTACAATCTCATTATTTATTTTCAGATGAATTTTCTTACACTTTTGGTTAAAATAGATTATATTTAAATGTTTGTCTCGAAAAACGTGAAGCGAAGGCCATCGATTGACAAGAAAAGTCCATTTATAGTCACCCATGCCTTCGAAAGCCTAATTATTCATTTTAAATGATTTCATAATCTCATTATTGATTTTATGTTGAATTTTCTTACATTTTTAGTTAAAACAGACTATAATTGAATGTTTACCTCGGGAAACATGAAGCAAAAGCCATCGATTGAGAGGAAAGCAACATTTATAGTCACTCATACCTTCCAAAGCCTTATTACTTGCTTAAAATTGTTTTACAATCTCATTATTTTTTTTTAAAATGGATTTTCTTACATTTTTTTTTAAAACAGATTATATTCAAATGTTTGTCTCGAGAAACGTGAAGCTAAAGCCATCGATTGACAAGAAAAGTCCATTTATAGTCACTCATGCCTTCGAAAGCCTTATTACTCGCTCAAAATGGTTTTACAATCGCATTATTTATTTTCAGATGAATTTTCTTACACTTTTGGGTAAAATAGATTATATTTAAATGTTTATCTCGACAAACGTGAAGCTAAAGCCATCGATTGACAAGAAAAGTCCATTTATAGTCACTCATGCCTTCGAAAGCCTTATTACTCGCTCAAAATGGTTTTACAATCGCATTATTTATTTTCAGATGAATTTTCTTACACCTTTGGTTAAAACAGATTATATTCAAATGTTTGTCTCGAGAAACGTGAAGCTAAAGCCATCGATTGACAAGAAAAGTCCATTTATAGTCACTCATGCCTTCGAAAGCCTTTTTACTCGCTCAAAATGGTTTTACAATCTCATTATTTATTTTCAGATGAATTTTCTTACACTTTTGGTTAAAACAGATTATATTCAAATGTTTATCTCGAGAAACGTGAAGCTAAAGCCATCGATTGACAAGAAAAGTCCATTTATTGTCGCTCATGCCTTTGAAAGCCTTATTACTCGCTAAAAATGGTTTTACAATCTCATTATTTATTTTCAGATGAATTTTGTTACACTTTTGGTTAAAATAGATTATATTTAAATGTTTGTCTCGAGAAACGTGAAGCGAAGGCCATCGATTGACAAGAAAAGTCCATTTATAGTCACTCATGCCTTCGAAAGCCTCATTATTCACTTTAAATGATTTGATAATCTCATTATTGATTTTATGTTGAATTTTCTTACATTTTTAGTTAAAACAGACTATAATTGAATGTTTACCTCGGGAAACATGAAACAAAAGCCATCGATTGAGAGGAAAAGAACATTTATAGTCACTCATACCTTCCAAAGCCTTATTACTTGCTTAAAATTGTTTTACAATCTCATTATTTTTTTTAAAATGGATTTTCTTACTTTTTTGGTTAAAACAGATTATATTCAAATGTTTGTCTCGAGAAACGAGAAGCTAAAGCCATCGATTGACAAGAAAAGTCCATTTATAGTCACTCATGCCTTCGAAAGCCTTATTACTCGCTCAAAATGGTTTTACAATCGCATTATTTATTTTCAGATGAATTTTCTTACACTTTTGGTTAAAACAGATTATATTCAAATGTTTATCTCGAAAAATGTGAAGCTAAAGCCATCGATTGACAAGAAAAGTCCATTTATAGTCGCTCATGCCTTCGAAAGCCTTATTACTCGCTAAAAATTGTTTTACAATCTCATTATTTATTTTCAGATGAATTTTCTTACACTTTTGGTTAAAACAGATTATATTCAAATGTTTATCTCGAGAAACGTGAAGCTAAAGCCATCGATTGACAAGAAAAGTCCATTTATAGTCGCTCATGCCTTTGAAAGCCTTATTACTCGCTAAAAATGGTTTTACAATCTCATTATTTATTTTCAGATGAATTTTCTTACACTTTTGGTTAAAATAGATTATATTTAAATGTTTGTCTCGAGAAACGTGAAGCGAAGGCCATCGATTGACAAGGAAAGTCCATTTATAGTCACTCATGCCTTCGAAAGCCTCATTATTCACTTTAAATGATTTTATAATCTCATTATTGATTTTATGTTGAATTTTCTTACATTTTTAGTTAAAACAGACTATAATTGAATGTTTACCTCGGGAAACATGAAACAAAAGCCATCGATTGAGAGGAAAAGAACATTTATAGTCACTCATACCTTCCAAAGCCTTATTACTTGCTTAAAATTGTTTTACAACCTCATTATTTTTTTTAAAATGGATTTTCTTACTTTTTTGGTTAAAACAGATTATATTCAAATGTTTGTCTGGAGAAACGTGAAGCTAAAGCCATCGATTGACAAGAAAAGTCCATTTATAGTCACTCATGCCTTCGAAAGCCTTATTACTCACTCAAAATGGTTTTACAATCTCATTATTTATTTTCAGATGAATTTTCTTACACTTTTGGTTAAAACAGATTATATTCAAATGTTTGTCTCGAGAAACGTGAAGTTAAAGCCATCGATTGACAAGAAAAGTCCATTTATAGTCACTCATGCCTTCGAAAGCCTCATTATTCACTTTAAATGATTTTATAATCTCATTATTGATTTTATGTTGAATTTTCTTACATTTTTAGTTAAAACAGACTATAATTGAATGTTTACCTCGGGAAACATGAAACAAAAGCCATCGATTGAGAGGAAAAGAACATTTATAGTCACTCATACCTTCTAAAGCCTTATTACTTGCTTAAAATTGTTTTACAACCTCATTATTTTTTTTAAAATGGATTTTCTTACTTTTTTGGTTAAAACAGATTATATTCAAATGTTTGTCTCGAGAAACGTGAAGCTAAAGCCATCGATTGACAAGAAAAGTCCATTTATAGTCACTCATGCCTTCGAAAGCCTTATTACTCGCTCAAATTGGTTTTACAATCTCATTATTTATTTTCAGATGAATTTTCTTACACTTTTGGTTAAAACAGATTATATTCAAATGTTTGTCTCGAGAAACGTGAAGCTAAAGCCATCGATTGACAAGAAAAGTCCATTTGTAGTCACTCATGCCTTCGAAAGCCTTATTACTCGCTCAAATTGGTTTTACAATCTCATTATTTATTTTCAGATGAATTTTCTTACACTTTTGGTTAAAACAGATTATATTCAAATGTTTGTCTCGAGAAACGTGAAGCTAAAGCCATCGATTGACAAGAAAAGTCCATTTGTAGTCACTCATGCCTTCGAAAGCCTTATTACTCGCTCAAAATGATTTTACAATCTCATTATTTATTTTCAGATGAATTTTCTTACACTTTTAGTTAAAACAGATTATATTCAAATGTTTGTCTCGAGAAACGTGAAGCTAAAGCCATCGATTGACAAGAAAAGTCCATTTGTAGTCACTCATGCCTTCGAAAGCCTTATTACTCTCTCAAAATGGTTTTACAATCTCATTATTTCTTTTCAGATGAATTTTCTTACACTTTTGGTTAAAACAGATTATATTCAAATGTTTGTCTCGAGAAACGTGAAGCTAAAGCCATCGATTGACAATAAATGTCCATTTATAGTCACTCATGCCTTCGAAAGCCTCATTATTCACTTTAAATGATTTTATAATCTCATTATTGATTTTATGTTGAATTTTCTTACATTTTTAGTTAAAACAGACTATAATTGAATGTTTACCTCGGGAAACATGAAGCAAAAGCCATCGATTGAGAGGAAAAGAACATTTATAGTCACTCATACCTTCTAAAGCCTTATTACTTGCTTAAAATTGTTTTACAATCTCATTATTTTTTTTAAAATGGATTTTCTTACATTTTTGGTTAAAACAGATTATATTCAAATGTTTGTCTCGAGAAACGTGAAGCTAAAGCCATCGATTGACAAGAAAAGTCCATTTATAGTCACTCATGCCTTCGAAAGCCTTATTACTCGCTCAAAATGGTTTTACAATCTCATTATTTATTTTCAGATGAATTTTCTTACACTTTTGGTTAAAACAGATTATATTCAAATGTTTGTCTCGAGAAACGTGAAGCTAAAGCCATCGATTGACAAGAAAAGTCCATTTATAGTCACTCATGCCTTCGAAAGCCTTATTAGTCGCTCAAAATGGTTTTACAATCTCATTATTTATTTTCAGATGAATTTTCTTACACTTTTGGTTAAAATAGATTATATTTAAATGTTTGTCTCGAGAAACGTGAAGCGAAGGCCATCGATTGACAAGAAAAGTCCATTTATAGTCACCCATGCCTTCGAAAGCCTAATTATTCACTTTAAATGATTTCATAATCTCATTATTGATTTTATGTTGAATTTTCTTACATTTTTAGTTAAAAGAGACAATAATTGAATGTTTACCTCGGGAAACATGAAGCAAAAGCCATCGATTGAGAGGAAAGCAACATTTATAGTCACTCATACCTTCTAAAGCCTTATTACTTGCTTAAAATTGTTTTACAATCTAATTATTTTTTTTTTAAAATGGATTTTCTTACATTTTTGATTAAAACAGATTATATTCAAATGTTTGTCTCGAGAAACGTGAAGCTAAAGCCATCGATTGACAAGAAAAGTCCATTTATAGTCACTCATGCCTTCGAAAGCCTTATTACTCGCTCAAAATGGTTTTACAATCGCATTATTTATTTTCAGATGAATTTTCTTACACTTATGGTTAAAACAGATTATATTCAAAAGTTTGTCTCGAGAAACGTGAAGCTAAAGCCATCGATTGACAAGAAAAGTCCATTTATAGTCACTCATGCCTTCGAAAGCCTTTTTACTCGCTCAAAATGGTTTTACAATCTCATTATTTATTTTCAGTTGAATTTTCTTACACTTTTGGCTAAAATAGATTATATTTAAATGTTTGTCTCGAGAAACGTGAAGCGAAGGCCATCGATTGACAAGAAAAGTCCATTTATAGTCACTCATGCCTTCGAAAGCCTCATTATTCACTTTAAATGATTTAATAATCTCATTATTGATTTTATGTTGAATTTTCTTACATTTTTAGTTAAAACAGACTATAATTGAATGTTTACCTCGGGAAACATGAAACAAAAGCCATCGATTGAGAGGAAAAGAACATTTATAGTCACTCATACCTTCCAAAGCCTTATTACTTGCTTAAAATTGTTTTACAATCTCATTATTTTTTTTAAAATGGATTTTCTTACATTTTTGGTTAAAACATATTATATTCAAATGTTTGTCTGCAGAAACGTGAAGCTAAACCCATCGATTGACAAGAAAAGTCCATTTATAGTCACTCATGCCTTCGAAAGCCTTATTACTCGCTCAAAAAGGTTTTACAATCGCATTATTTATTTTCAGATGAATTTTCTTACACTTTTGGTTAAAACAGATTATATTCAAATGTTTGTCTCGAGAAACGTGAAGCTAAAGCCATCGATTGACAAGAAAAGTCCATTTATAGTCGCTCATGCCTTTTAAAGCCTTATTACTCGCTAAAAATGGTTTTACAATCTCATTATTTATTTTCAGATGAATTTTCTTACACTTTTGGTTAAAATAGATTATATTTAAATGTTTGTCTCGAGAAACGTGAAGCGAAGGCCATCGATTGACAAGGAAAGTCCATTTATAGTCACTCATGCCTTCGAAAACCTCATTATTCACTTTAAATGATTTTATAATCTCATTATTGATTTTATGTTGAATTTTCTTACATTTTTAGTTAAAACAGACTATAATTGAATGTTTACCTCGGGAAACATGAAGCAAAAGCCATCGATTGAGAGGAAAAGAACATTTATAGTCACTCATGCCTTCGAAAGCCTTATTACTCGCTCAAAAAGGTTTTACAATCGCATTATTTATTTTCAGATGAATTTTCTTACACTTTTGGTTAAAACAGATTATATTCAAATGTTTGTCTCGAGAAACGTGAAGCTAAAGCCATCGATTGACAAGAAAAGTCCATTTGTAGTCGCTCATGCCTTCGAAAGCCTTATTACTCGCTCAAAATGGTTTTACAATCTCATTATTTATTTTCAGATGAATTTTCTTACACTTTTGGTTAAAATAGATTATATTTAAATGTTTGCCTTGAGAAACGTGAAGCGAAAGCCATCGATTGATAAAAAAAGTCTATTTATAGTGACTCATGCCTTCGAAAGCCCCATTATTCACTTTAAATGATTTTATAATCTCATCATTGATTTTATGTTGAATTTTCTTACATTTTTAGTTAAATAAGACTATAATTGAATGTTTACCTTGGGAAACATGAAGCAAAAGCCCTCGATTGAGAAGAAAAGACCATTTATAGTCACTCATGCCTTTGAAACCCTTATTGCTCACTTTAAATGGCTTTATGATTTGATTATTAACTTTAAGCTGAATTTTTTTAGATTTTTTGTTAAAACATATTATAATTGAATGTTTACCTCGAGAAACGTGAAACGAAAGCCATCGATTGAGAGGAAAAGAACATTTATTGTCACTCATGCCTTCTAAAGCCTTATTACTTGCTTAAAATTGTTTTACAATCTCATTATTTTTTTTAAAATGGATTTTCTTACATTTTTGGTTAAAACAGATTATATTCAAATGTTTGTCTGGAGAAACGTGAAGCTAAAGCCATCGATTGACAAGAAAAGTCCATTTATAGTCACTCATGCCTTCGAAAGCCTTATTACTCGCTCAAAATGGTTTTACAATCTCATTATTTATTTTCAGATGAATTTTCTTACACTTTTGGTTAAAATAGATTATATTTAAATGTTTGTCTCGAGAAACGTGAAGCGAAGGCCATCGATTGACAAGAAAAGTCCATTTATAGTCACTCATGCCTTCGAAAGCCTCATTATTCACTTTAAATGATTTTATTATCTCATTATTGATTTTATGTTGACTTTTCTTACATTTTTAGTTAAAACAGATTATAATTGAATGTTTACCTCGGTGAACATGAAGCAAAAGCCATCGATTAAGAAGAAAAGACCATTTATAATCACTCATGCCTTCGAAACCCTTATTGCTCACTTTAAATGGCTTTATGATTTGATTATTCACTTTAAGCTTAATTTTTTTACATTTTTTGTTAAAACAGATTATAATTGAATCTTTACCTCAAGAAACGTGAAGCGAAAGCCATCGATTGAGAGGAAAAGAACATTTATAGTCACTCATGCCTTCGAAAGCCTTATTACTCGCTCAAAATGGTTTTACAATCTCATTATTTATTTTCAGATGAATTTTCTTACACTTTTGGTTAAAATAGATTATATTTAAATGTTTGTCTCGAGAAACGTGAAGCGAAGGCCATCGATTGACAAGAAAAGTCCATTTATAGTCACTCATGCCTTCGAAAGCCTCATTATTCACTTTAAATGATTTTATTATCTCATTATTGATTTTATGTTGACTTTTCTTACATTTTTAGTTAAAACAGATTATAATTGAATGTTTACCTCGGTGAACATGAAGCAAAAGCCATCGATTAAGAAGAAAAGACCATTTATAATCACTCATGCCTTCGAAACCCTTATTGCTCACTTTAAATGGCTTTATGATTTGATTATTCACTTTAAGCTTAATTTTTTTACATTTTTTGTTAAAACAGATTATAATTGAATCTTTACCTCAAGAAACGTGAAGCGAAAGCCATCGATTGAGAGGAAAAGAACATTTATAGTCACTCATGCCTTCGAAAGCCTTATTACTTGCTTAAAATTGTTTTACAATCTCATTATTTTTTTTAAAATGAATTTTCTTACATTTTTGGTTAAAACAGATTATATTCAAATGTTTGTCTCGAGAAACGTGAAGCGAAGGCCATCGATTGATAAGAAAAGTCCATTTATAGTCACTCATGCCTTCGAAAGCCTTATTACTTGCTTAAAATTGTTTTACAATCACATTATTTTTTTTAAAATGACTTTTCTTACATTTTTGGTTAAAACAGATTATATTCAAATGTTTGTCTCGAGAAACGTGAAGCGAAAGCTATCGATTGACATGAAAAGTTCATTTACAGTCACTCATGCCTTCGAAAGCCTTATTACTCGCTTAAAATGGTTTTACAATCTCATTATTTAATTTCAGATGAATTTTCTTACATTTTTGGTTAAAATAGATTGTAATTGAATGTTTGCCTCAGGAAATATGAAGCGAAAGCTATCGATTGATAAGAAAAGTCCATTTAAAATCCCTCATGCCTTCGAAACCCTTATTGCTCACTTTAAATGGCTTTATGATTTGATTATTAACTTTAAGCTGAATTTTTTTACATTTTTTGTTAAAACAGATTATAATTGAATGTTTACCTCGAGAAACGTGAAGCGAAAGCCATCGATTGAGAGGAAAGAACATTTATAGTCACTCATGCTTTCGAAAGCCTCATTACTTGCTTAAAATTGTTTCACAATCTCATTATTTTTTTTAAAATGAATTTTCTTACATTTTTGGTTAAAATATATTATATTTAAATGTTTATCTCGAGAAACGTGAAGCGAAGGCCATCGATTGACAAGAAAAGTCCATTTATAGTCACTCATGCCTTCGAAAGCCTCATTATTCACTTTAAATGATTTGATAATCTCATTATTGATTTTATGTTGAATTTTCTTACATTTTTAGTTAAAACAGACTATAATTGAATGTTTACCTCGGGAAACATGAAACAAAAGCCATCGATTGAGAGGAAAAGAACATTTATAGTCACTCATACCTTCCAAAGCCTTATTACTTGCTTAAAATTGTTTTACAATCTCATTATTTTTTTTAAAATGGATTTTCTTACTTTTTTGGTTAAAACAGATTATATTCAAATGTTTGTCTCGAGAAACGAGAAGCTAAAGCCATCGATTGACAAGAAAAGTCCATTTATAGTCACTCATGCCTTCGAAAGCCTCATTATTCACTTTAAATGATTTTATAATCTCATTATTGATTTTATGTTGAATTTTCTTACATTTTTAGTTAAAACAGACTATAATTGAATGTTTACCTCGGGAAACATGAAGCAAAAGCCATCGATTGAGAGGAAAAGAACATTTATAGTCACTCATACCTTCTAAAGCCTTATTACTTGCTTAAAATTGTTTTACAATCTCATTATTTTTTTTAAAATGGATTTTCTTACATTTTTGGTTAAAACAGATTATATTCAAATGTTTGTCTCGAGAAACGTGAAGCTAAAGCCATCGATTGACAAGAAAAGTCCATTTATAGTCACTCATGCCTTCGAAAGCCTTATTACTCGCTCAAAATGGTTTTACAATCTCATTATTTATTTTCAGATGAATTTTCTTACACTTTTGGTTAAAACAGATTATATTCAAATGTTTGTCTCGAGAAACGTGAAGCTAAAGCCATCGATTGACAAGAAAAATCCATTTATAGTCCCTCATGCCTTCGAAAGCCTTATTACTCGCTCAAAATGGTTTTACAATCTCATTATTTATTTTCAGATGAATTTTCTTACACTTTTGGTTAAAATAGATTATATTCAAATGTTTGTCTCGAGAAACGTGAAGCGAAGGCCATCGATTGACAAGAAAAGTCCATTTATATTCACCCATGCCTTCGAAAGCCTAATTATTCACTTTAAATGATTTCATAATCTCATTATTGATTTTATGTTGAATTTTCTTACATTTTTAGTTAAAAGAGACAATAATTAAATGTTTACCTCGGGAAACATGAAGCAAAAGCCATCGATTGAGAGGAAAGCAACATTTATAGTCACTCATACCTTCCAAAGCCTTATTACTTGCTTAAAATTGTTTTACAATCTCATTATTTTTTGTTAAAATGGATTTTCTTACATTTTTGAATAAAACAGATTATATTCAAATGTTTGTCTCGAGAAACGTGAAGCTAAAGCCATCGATTGACAAGAAAAGTCTATTTATAGTCACTCATGCCTTCGAAAGCCTTATTACTCGCTCAAAATTGTTTTACAATCGCATTATTTATTTTCAAATGAATTTTCTTACACTTTTGGTTAAAACAGATTATATTCAAATGTTTGTCTCGAGAAACGTGAAGCTAAAGCCATCGATTGACAAGAAAAGTCCATTTATAGTCACTCATGCCTTCGAAAGCCTTTTTACTCGCTCAAAATGGTTTTACAATCTCATTATTTATTTTCAGTTGAATTTTCTTACACTTTTGGCTAAAATAGATTATATTTAAATGTTTGTCTCGAGAAACGTGAAGCGAAGGCCATCGATTGACAAGAAAAGTCCATTTATAGTCACTCATGCCTTCGAAAGCCTTATTACTCGCTCAAAAAGGTTTTACAATCGCATTATTTATTTTCAGATGAATTTTCTTACACTTTTGGTTAAAACAGATTATATTCAAATGTTTGTCTCGAGAAACGTGAAGCTAAAGCCATCGATTGACAAGAAAAGTCCATTTATAGTCGCTCATGCCTTTGAAAGCCTTATTACTCGCTAAAAATGGTTTTACAATCTCATTATTTATTTTCAGATGAATTTTCTTACACTTTTGGTTAAAATAGATTATATTTAAATGTTTGTCTCGAGAAACGTGAAGCGAAGGCCATCGATTGACAAGGAAAGTCCATTTATAGTCACTCATGCCTTCGAAAACCTCATTATTCACTTTAAATGATTTTATAATCTCATTATTGATTTTATGTTGAATTTTCTTACATTTTTAGTTAAAACAGACTATAATTGAATGTTTACCTCGGGAAACATGAAGCAAAAGCCATCGATTGAGAGGAAAAGAACATTTATAGTCACTCATGCCTTCGAAAGCCTTATTACTCGCTCAAAAAGGTTTTACAATCGCATTATTTATTTTCAGATGAATTTTCTTACACTTTTGGTTAAAACAGATTATATTCAAATGTTTGTCTCGAGAAACGTGAAGCTAAAGCCATCGATTGACAAGAAAAGTCCATTTGTAGTCGCTCATGCCTTCGAAAGCCTTATTACTCGCTCAAAATGGTTTTACAATCTCATTATTTATTTTCAGATGAATTTTCTTACACTTTTGGTTAAAATAGATTATATTTAAATTTTTGCCTTGAGAAACGTGAAGCGAAAGCCATCGATTGATAAAAAAAGTCTATTTATAGTGACTCATGCCTTCGAAAGCCCCATTATTCACTTTAAATGATTTTATAATCTCATCATTGATTTTATGTTGAATTTTCTTACATTTTTAGTTAAATAAGACTATAATTGAATGTTTACCTCGGGAAACATGAAGCAAAAGCCCTCGATTGAGAAGAAAAGACCATTTATAGTCACTCATGCCTTTGAAACCCTTATTGCTCACTTTAAATGGCTTTATGATTTGATTATTAACTTTAAGCTGAATTTTTTTAGATTTTTTGTTAAAACATATTATAATTGAATGGTTACCTCGAGAAACGTGAAACGAAAGCCATCGATTGAGAGGAAAAGAACATTTATTGTCACTCATGCCTTCTAAAGCCTTATTACTTGCTTAAAATTGTTTTACAATCTCATTATTTTTTTTAAAATGGATTTTCTTACATTTTTGGTTAAAACAGATTATATTCAAATGTTTGTCTGGAGAAACGTGAAGCTAAAGCCATCGATTGACAAGAAAAGTCCATTTATAGTCACTCATGCCTTCGAAAGCCTTATTACTCGCTCAAAATGGTTTTACAATCTCATTATTTATTTTCAGATGAATTTTCTTACACTTTTGGTTAAAATAGATTATATTTAAATGTTTGTCTCGAGAAACGTGAAGCGAAGGCCATCGATTGACAAGAAAAGTCCATTTATAGTCACTCATGCCTTCGAAAGCCTCATTATTCACTTTAAATGATTTTATTATCTCATTATTGATTTTATGTTGACTTTTCTTACATTTTTAGTTAAAACAGATTATAATTGAATGTTTACCTCGGTGAACATGAAGCAAAAGCCATCGATTAAGAAGAAAAGACCATTTATAATCACTCATGCCTTCGAAACCCTTATTGCTCACTTTAAATGGCTTTATGATTTGATTATTCACTTTAAGCTTAATTTTTTTACATTTTTTGTTAAAACAGATTATAATTGAATCTTTACCTCAAGAAACGTGAAGCGAAAGCCATCGATTGAGAGGAAAAGAACATTTATAGTCACTCATGCCTTCGAAAGCCTTATTACTTGCTTAAAATTGTTTTACAATCTCATTATTTTTTTTAAAATGAATTTTCTTACATTTTTGGTTAAAACAGATTATATTCAAATGTTTGTCTCGAGAAACGTGAAGCGAAGGCCATCGATTGATAAGAAAAGTCCATTTATAGTCACTCATGCCTTCGAAAGCCTTATTACTTGCTTAAAATTGTTTTACAATCACATTATTTTTTTTAAAATGACTTTTCTTACATTTTTGGTTAAAACAGATTATATTCAAATGTTTGTCTCGAGAAACGTGAAGCGAAAGCTATCGATTGACATGAAAAGTTCATTTACAGTCACTCATGCCTTCGAAAGCCTTATTACTCGCTTAAAATGGTTTTACAATCTCATTATTTAATTTCAGATGAATTTTCTTACATTTTTGGTTAAAATAGATTGTAATTGAATGTTTGCCTCAGGAAATATGAAGCGAAAGCTATCGATTGATAAGAAAAGTCCATTTAAAATCCCTCATGCCTTCGAAACCCTTATTGCTCACTTTAAATGGCTTTATGATTTGATTATTAACTTTAAGCTGAATTTTTTTACATTTTTTGTTAAAACAGATTATAATTGAATGTTTACCTCGAGAAACGTGAAGCGAAAGCCATCGATTGAGAGGAAAGAACATTTATAGTCACTCATGCTTTCGAAAGCCTCATTACTTGCTTAAAATTGTTTCACAATCTCATTATTTTTTTTAAAATGAATTTTCTTACATTTTTGGTTAAAATATATTATATTTAAATGTTTATCTCGAGAAACGTGAAGCGAAGGCCATCGATTGACAAGAAAAGTCCATTTATAGTCACTCATGCCTTCGAAAGCCTCATTATTCACTTTAAATGATTTGATAATCTCATTATTGATTTTATGTTGAATTTTCTTACATTTTTAGTTAAAACAGACTATAATTGAATGTTTACCTCGGGAAACATGAAACAAAAGCCATCGATTGAGAGGAAAAGAACATTTATAGTCACTCATACCTTCCAAAGCCTTATTACTTGCTTAAAATTGTTTTACAATCTCATTATTTTTTTTAAAATGGATTTTCTTACTTTTTTGGTTAAAACAGATTATATTCAAATGTTTGTCTCGAGAAACGAGAAGCTAAAGCCATCGATTGACAAGAAAAGTCCATTTATAGTCACTCATGCCTTCGAAAGCCTCATTATTCACTTTAAATGATTTTATAATCTCATTATTGATTTTATGTTGAATTTTCTTACATTTTTAGTTAAAACAGACTATAATTGAATGTTTACCTCGGGAAACATGAAGCAAAAGCCATCGATTGAGAGGAAAAGAACATTTATAGTCACTCATACCTTCTAAAGCCTTATTACTTGCTTAAAATTGTTTTACAATCTCATTATTTTTTTTAAAATGGATTTTCTTACATTTTTGGTTAAAACAGATTATATTCAAATGTTTGTCTCGAGAAACGTGAAGCTAAAGCCATCGATTGACAAGAAAAGTCCATTTATAGTCACTCATGCCTTCGAAAGCCTTATTACTCGCTCAAAATGGTTTTACAATCTCATTATTTATTTTCAGATGAATTTTCTTACACTTTTGGTTAAAACAGATTATATTCAAATGTTTGTCTCGAGAAACGTGAAGCTAAAGCCATCGATTGACAAGAAAAATCCATTTATAGTCCCTCATGCCTTCGAAAGCCTTATTACTCGCTCAAAATGGTTTTACAATCTCATTATTTATTTTCAGATGAATTTTCTTACACTTTTGGTTAAAATAGATTATATTCAAATGTTTGTCTCGAGAAACGTGAAGCGAAGGCCATCGATTGACAAGAAAAGTCCATTTATATTCACCCATGCCTTCGAAAGCCTAATTATTCACTTTAAATGATTTCATAATCTCATTATTGATTTTATGTTGAATTTTCTTACATTTTTAGTTAAAAGAGACAATAATTAAATGTTTACCTCGGGAAACATGAAGCAAAAGCCATCGATTGAGAGGAAAGCAACATTTATAGTCACTCATACCTTCCAAAGCCTTATTACTTGCTTAAAATTGTTTTACAATCTCATTATTTTTTGTTAAAATGGATTTTCTTACATTTTTGAATAAAACAGATTATATTCAAATGTTTGTCTCGAGAAACGTGAAGCTAAAGCCATCGATTGACAAGAAAAGTCTATTTATAGTCACTCATGCCTTCGAAAGCCTTATTACTCGCTCAAAATTGTTTTACAATCGCATTATTTATTTTCAAATGAATTTTCTTACACTTTTGGTTAAAACAGATTATATTCAAATGTTTGTCTCGAGAAACGTGAAGCTAAAGCCATCGATTGACAAGAAAAGTCCATTTATAGTCACTCATGCCTTCGAAAGCCTTTTTACTCGCTCAAAATGGTTTTACAATCTCATTATTTATTTTCAGTTGAATTTTCTTACACTTTTGGCTAAAATAGATTATATTTAAATGTTTATCTCGAGAAACGTGAAGCGAAGGCCATCGATTGACAAGAAAAGTCCATTTATAGTCACTCATGCCTTCGAAAGCCTCATTATTCACTTTAAATGATTTGATAATCTCATTATTGATTTTATGTTGAATTTTCTTACATTTTTAGTTAAAACAGACTATAATTGAATGTTTACCTCGGGAAACATGAAACAAAATCCATCGATTGAGAGGAAAAGAACATTTATAGTCACTCATACCTTCCAAAGCCTTATTACTTGCTTAAAATTGTTTTACAATCTCATTATTTTTTTTAAAATGGATTTTCTTACATTTTTGGTTAAAACAGATTATATTCAAATGTTTGTCTGGAGAAACGTGAAGCTAAAGCCATCGATTGACAAGAAAAGTCCATTTATAGTCACTCATGCCTTCGAAAGCCTTATTACTCGCTCAAAAAGGTTTTACAATCGCATTATTTATTTTCAGATGAATTTTCTTACACTTTTGGTTAAAACAGATTATATTCAAATGTTTGTCTCGAGAAACGTGAAGCTAAAGCCATCGATTGACAAGAAAAGTCCATTTATAGTCGCTCATGCCTTTGAAAGCCTTATTACTCGCTAAAAATGGTTTTACAATCTCATTATTTATTTTCAGATGAATTTTCTTACACTTTTGGTGAAAATAGATTATATTTAAATGTTTGTCTCGAGAAACGTGAAGCGAAGGCCATCGATTGACAAGGAAAGTCCATTTATAGTCACTTATGCCTTCGAAAGCCTCATTATTCACTTTAAATGATTTTATAATCTCATTATTGATTTTATGTTGAATTTTCTTACATTTTTAGTTAAAACAGACTATAATTGAATGTTTACCTCGAGAAACATGAAACAAAAGCCATCGATTGAGAGGAAAAGAACATTTATAGTCACTCATACCTTCCAAAGCCTTATTACTTGCTTAAAATTATTTTACAACCTCATTATTTTTTTAAAATGGATTTTCTTACTTTTTTGGTTAAAACAGATTATATTCAAATGTTTGTCTCGAGAAACGTGAAGCGAAGGCCATCGATTGATAAGAAAAGTCCATTTATAGTCACTCATGCCTTCGAAAGCCTTATTACTTGCTTAAAATTGTTTTACAATCACATTATTTTTTTTAAAATGACTTTTCTTACATTTTTGGTTAAAACAGATTATATTCAAATGTTTGTCTCGAGAAACATGAAGCGAAAGCTATCGATTGACAAGAAAAGTTCATTTATAGTCACTCATGCCTTCGAAAGCCTTATTACTCGCTTAAAATGGTTTTACAATCTCATTATTTAATATCAGATGAATTTTCTTACATTTTTGGTTAAAACCGATTGTAATTGAATGTTTGCCTCAGGAAACATGAAGCGAAAGCCATCGATTGATAAGAAAAGTTCATTTATAGTCCCTCATGCCTTCGAAACCCTTATTGCTCACTTTAAATGGCTTTTTGATTTGATTATTAACTTTAAGCTGAATTTTTTTACATTTTTTGTTAAAACAGATTATAATTGAATGTTTACCTCGAGAAACGTGAAGCGAAAGCCATCGATTGAGAGGAAAGAACATTTATAGTCACTCATGCCTTCGAAAGCCTCATTACTTGCTTAAAATTGTTTCACAATCTCATTATTTTTTTTAAAATGAATTTTCTTACATTTTTGGTTAAAATATATTATATTTAAATGTTTATCTCGAGAAACGTGAAGCGAAGGCCATCGATTGACAAGAAAAGTCCATTTATAGTCACTCATGCCTTCGAAAGCCTCATTATTCACTTTAAATGATTTGATAATCTCATTATTGATTTTATGTTGAATTTTCTTACATTTTTAGTTAAAACAGACTATAATTGAATGTTTACCTCGGGAAACATGAAACAAAAGCCATCGATTGAGAGGAAAAGAACATTTAAAGTCACTCATACCTTCCAAAGCCTTATTACTTGCTTAAAATTGTTTTACAACCTCATTATTTTTTTTAAAATGGATTTTCTTACTTTTTTGGTTAAAACAGATTATATTCAAATGTTTGTCTCGAGAAACGTGAAGCTAAAGCCATCGATTGACAAGAAAAATTCATTTATAGTCCCTCATGCCTTCGAAAGCCTTATTACTCGCTCAAAATGGTTTTACAATCTCATTATTTATTTTCAGATGAATTTTCTTACACTTTTGGTTAAAATAGATTATATTCAAATGTTTGTCTCGAGAAACGTGAAGCGAAGGCCATCGATTGACAAGAAAAGTCCATTTATATTCACCCATGCCTTCGAAAGCCTAATTATTCACTTTAAATGATTTCATAATCTCATTATTGATTTTATGTTGAATTTTCTTACATTTTTAGTTAAAAGAGACAATAATTAAATGTTTACCTCGGGAAACATGAAGCAAAAGCCATCGATTGAGAGGAAAGCAACATTTATAGTCACTCATACCTTCCAAAGCCTTATTACTTGCTTAAAATTGTTTTACAATCTCATTATTTTTTGTTAAAATGGATTTTCTTACATTTTTGAATAAAACAGATTATATTCAAATGTTTGTCTCGAGAAACGTGAAGCTAAAGCCATCGATTGAAAAGAAAAGTCTATTTATAGTCACTCATGCCTTCGAAAGCCTTATTACTCGCTCAAAATTGTTTTACAATCGCATTATTTATTTTCAAATGAATTTTCTTACACTTTTGGTTAAAACAGATTATATTCAAATGTTTGTCTCGAGAAACGTGAAGCTAAAGCCATCGATTGACAAGAAAAGTCCATTTATAGTCACTCATGCCTTCGAAAGCCTTTTTACTCGCTCAAAATGGTTTTACAATCTCATTATTTATTTTCAGTTGAATTTTCTTACACTTTTGGCTAAAATAGATTATATTTAAATGTTTATCTCGAGAAACGTGAAGCGAAGGCCATCGATTGACAAGAAAAGTCCATTTATAGTCACTCATGCCTTCGAAAGCCTCATTATTCACTTTAAATGATTTGATAATCTCATTATTGATTTTATGTTGAATTTTCTTACATTTTTAGTTAAAACAGACTATAATTGAATGTTTACCTCGGGAAACATGAAACAAAATCCATCGATTGAGAGGAAAAGAACATTTATAGTCACTCATACCTTCCAAAGCCTTATTACTTGCTTAAAATTGTTTTACAATCTCATTATTTTTTTTAAAATGGATTTTCTTACATTTTTGGTTAAAACAGATTATATTCAAATGTTTGTCTGGAGAAACGTGAAGCTAAAGCCATCGATTGACAAGAAAAGTCCATTTATAGTCACTCATGCCTTCGAAAGCCTTATTACTCGCTCAAAAAGGTTTTACAATCGCATTATTTATTTTCAGATGAATTTTCTTACACTTTTGGTTAAAACAGATTATATTCAAATGTTTGTCTCGAGAAACGTGAAGCTAAAGCCATCGATTGACAAGAAAAGTCCATTTATAGTCGCTCATGCCTTTGAAAGCCTTATTACTCGCTAAAAATGGTTTTACAATCTCATTATTTATTTTCAGATGAATTTTCTTACACTTTTGGTGAAAATAGATTATATTTAAATGTTTGTCTCGAGAAACGTGAAGCGAAGGCCATCGATTGACAAGGAAAGTCCATTTATAGTCACTTATGCCTTCGAAAGCCTCATTATTCACTTTAAATGATTTTATAATCTCATTATTGATTTTATGTTGAATTTTCTTACATTTTTAGTTAAAACAGACTATAATTGAATGTTTACCTCGAGAAACATGAAACAAAAGCCATCGATTGAGAGGAAAAGAACATTTATAGTCACTCATACCTTCCAAAGCCTTATTACTTGCTTAAAATTATTTTACAACCTCATTATTTTTTTAAAATGGATTTTCTTACTTTTTTGGTTAAAACAGATTATATTCAAATGTTTGTCTCGAGAAACGTGAAGCGAAGGCCATCGATTGATAAGAAAAGTCCATTTATAGTCACTCATGCCTTCGAAAGCCTTATTACTTGCTTAAAATTGTTTTACAATCACATTATTTTTTTTAAAATGACTTTTCTTACATTTTTGGTTAAAACAGATTATATTCAAATGTTTGTCTCGAGAAACATGAAGCGAAAGCTATCGATTGACAAGAAAAGTTCATTTATAGTCACTCATGCCTTCGAAAGCCTTATTACTCGCTTAAAATGGTTTTACAATCTCATTATTTAATATCAGATGAATTTTCTTACATTTTTGGTTAAAACCGATTGTAATTGAATGTTTGCCTCAGGAAACATGAAGCGAAAGCCATCGATTGATAAGAAAAGTTCATTTATAGTCCCTCATGCCTTCGAAACCCTTATTGCTCACTTTAAATGGCTTTTTGATTTGATTATTAACTTTAAGCTGAATTTTTTTACATTTTTTGTTAAAACAGATTATAATTGAATGTTTACCTCGAGAAACGTGAAGCGAAAGCCATCGATTGAGAGGAAAGAACATTTATAGTCACTCATGCCTTCGAAAGCCTCATTACTTGCTTAAAATTGTTTCACAATCTCATTATTTTTTTTAAAATGAATTTTCTTACATTTTTGGTTAAAATATATTATATTTAAATGTTTATCTCGAGAAACGTGAAGCGAAGGCCATCGATTGACAAGAAAAGTCCATTTATAGTCACTCATGCCTTCGAAAGCCTCATTATTCACTTTAAATGATTTGATAATCTCATTATTGATTTTATGTTGAATTTTCTTACATTTTTAGTTAAAACAGACTATAATTGAATGTTTACCTCGGGAAACATGAAACAAAAGCCATCGATTGAGAGGAAAAGAACATTTAAAGTCACTCATACCTTCCAAAGCCTTATTACTTGCTTAAAATTGTTTTACAACCTCATTATTTTTTTTAAAATGGATTTTCTTACTTTTTTGGTTAAAACAGATTATATTCAAATGTTTGTCTCGAGAACGTGAAGCTAAAGCCATCGATTGACAAGAAAAGTCCATTTATAGTCACTCATGCCTTCGAAAGCCTTATTACTCGCTCAAAATGGTTTTACAATCTCATTATTTATTTTCAGATGAATTTTCTTACACTTTTGGTTAAAACAGATTATATTCAAATGTTTGTCTCGAGAAACGTGAAGCTAAAGCCATCGATTGACAAGAAAAGTCCATTTGTAGTCACTCATGCCTTCGAAAGCCTTATTACTCGCTCAAAATGGTTTTACAATCTCATTATTTATTTTCAGATGAATTTTCTTACACTTTTGGTTAAAATAGATTATATTTAAATGTTTGTCTTGAGAAACGTGAAGCGAAAGCCATCGATTGATAAAAAAAGTCTATTTATAGTGACTCATGCCTTCGAAAGCCCCATTATTCACTTTAAATGATTTTATAATCTCATCATTGATTTTATGTTGAATTTTCTTACATTTTTAGTTAAATAAGACTATAATTGAATGTTGACCTCGGGAAACATGAAGCAAAAGCCCTCGATTAAGAAGAAAAGACCATTTATAGTCACTCATGCCTTTGAAACCCTTATTGCTCACTTTAAATGGCTTTATGATTTGATTATTAACTTTAAGCTGAATTTTTTTAGATTTTTTTGTAAAACATATTATAATTGAATGTTTACCTCGAGAAACGTGAAACGAAAGCCATCGATTGAGAGGAAAAGAACATTTATTGTCACTCATGCCTTCTAAAGCCTTATTACTTGCTTAAAATTGTTTTACAATCTCATTATTTTTTTTAAAATGGATTTTCTTACATTTTTGGTTAAAACAGATTATATTCAAATGTTTGTCTGGAGAAACGTGAAGCTAAAGCCATCGATTGACAAGAAAAGTCCATTTATAGTCCCTCATGCCTTCGAAAGCCTTATTACTCGCTCAAAATGGTTTTACAATCTCATTATTTATTTTCAGATGAATTTTCTTACACTTTTGGTTAAAATAGATTATATTCAAATGTTTGTCTCGAGAAACGTGAAGCGAAGGCCATCGATTGACAAGAAAAGTCCATTTATATTCACCCATGCCTTCGAAAGCCTAATTATTCACTTTAAATGATTTCATAATCTCATTATTGATTTTATGTTGAATTTTCTTACATTTTTAGTTAAAAGAGACAATAATTAAATGTTTACCTCGGGAAACATGAAGCAAAAGCCATCGATTGAGAGGAAAGCAACATTTATAGTCACTCATACCTTCCAAAGCCTTATTACTTGCTTAAAATTGTTTTACAATCTCATTATTTTTTGTTAAAATGGATTTTCTTACATTTTTGAATAAAACAGATTATATTCAAATGTTTGTCTCGAGAAACGTGAAGCTAAAGCCATCGATTGAAAAGAAAAGTCTATTTATAGTCACTCATGCCTTCGAAAGCCTTATTACTCGCTCAAAATTGTTTTACAATCGCATTATTTATTTTCAAATGAATTTTCTTACACTTTTGGTTAAAACAGATTATATTCAAATGTTTGTCTCGAGAAACGTGAAGCTAAAGCCATCGATTGACAAGAAAAGTCCATTTATAGTCACTCATGCCTTCGAAAGCCTTTTTACTCGCTCAAAATGGTTTTACAATCTCATTATTTATTTTCAGTTGAATTTTCTTACACTTTTGGCTAAAATAGATTATATTTAAATGTTTATCTCGAGAAACGTGAAGCGAAGGCCATCGATTGACAAGAAAAGTCCATTTATAGTCACTCATGCCTTCGAAAGCCTCATTATTCACTTTAAATGATTTGATAATCTCATTATTGATTTTATGTTGAATTTTCTTACATTTTTAGTTAAAACAGACTATAATTGAATGTTTACCTCGGGAAACATGAAACAAAATCCATCGATTGAGAGGAAAAGAACATTTATAGTCACTCATACCTTCCAAAGCCTTATTACTTGCTTAAAATTGTTTTACAATCTCATTATTTTTTTTAAAATGGATTTTCTTACATTTTTGGTTAAAACAGATTATATTCAAATGTTTGTCTGGAGAAACGTGAAGCTAAAGCCATCGATTGACAAGAAAAGTCCATTTATAGTCACTCATGCCTTCGAAAGCCTTATTACTCGCTCAAAAAGGTTTTACAATCGCATTATTTATTTTCAGATGAATTTTCTTACACTTTTGGTTAAAACAGATTATATTCAAATGTTTGTCTCGAGAAACGTGAAGCTAAAGCCATCGATTGACAAGAAAAGTCCATTTATAGTCGCTCATGCCTTTGAAAGCCTTATTACTCGCTAAAAATGGTTTTACAATCTCATTATTTATTTTCAGATGAATTTTCTTACACTTTTGGTGAAAATAGATTATATTTAAATGTTTGTCTCGAGAAACGTGAAGCGAAGGCCATCGATTGACAAGGAAAGTCCATTTATAGTCACTTATGCCTTCGAAAGCCTCATTATTCACTTTAAATGATTTTATAATCTCATTATTGATTTTATGTTGAATTTTCTTACATTTTTAGTTAAAACAGACTATAATTGAATGTTTACCTCGAGAAACATGAAACAAAAGCCATCGATTGAGAGGAAAAGAACATTTATAGTCACTCATACCTTCCAAAGCCTTATTACTTGCTTAAAATTATTTTACAACCTCATTATTTTTTTAAAATGGATTTTCTTACTTTTTTGGTTAAAACAGATTATATTCAAATGTTTGTCTCGAGAAACGTGAAGCGAAGGCCATCGATTGATAAGAAAAGTCCATTTATAGTCACTCATGCCTTCGAAAGCCTTATTACTTGCTTAAAATTGTTTTACAATCACATTATTTTTTTTAAAATGACTTTTCTTACATTTTTGGTTAAAACAGATTATATTCAAATGTTTGTCTCGAGAAACATGAAGCGAAAGCTATCGATTGACAAGAAAAGTTCATTTATAGTCACTCATGCCTTCGAAAGCCTTATTACTCGCTTAAAATGGTTTTACAATCTCATTATTTAATATCAGATGAATTTTCTTACATTTTTGGTTAAAACCGATTGTAATTGAATGTTTGCCTCAGGAAACATGAAGCGAAAGCCATCGATTGATAAGAAAAGTTCATTTATAGTCCCTCATGCCTTCGAAACCCTTATTGCTCACTTTAAATGGCTTTTTGATTTGATTATTAACTTTAAGCTGAATTTTTTTACATTTTTTGTTAAAACAGATTATAATTGAATGTTTACCTCGAGAAACGTGAAGCGAAAGCCATCGATTGAGAGGAAAGAACATTTATAGTCACTCATGCCTTCGAAAGCCTCATTACTTGCTTAAAATTGTTTCACAATCTCATTATTTTTTTTAAAATGAATTTTCTTACATTTTTGGTTAAAATATATTATATTTAAATGTTTATCTCGAGAAACGTGAAGCGAAGGCCATCGATTGACAAGAAAAGTCCATTTATAGTCACTCATGCCTTCGAAAGCCTCATTATTCACTTTAAATGATTTGATAATCTCATTATTGATTTTATGTTGAATTTTCTTACATTTTTAGTTAAAACAGACTATAATTGAATGTTTACCTCGGGAAACATGAAACAAAAGCCATCGATTGAGAGGAAAAGAACATTTAAAGTCACTCATACCTTCCAAAGCCTTATTACTTGCTTAAAATTGTTTTACAACCTCATTATTTTTTTTAAAATGGATTTTCTTACTTTTTTGGTTAAAACAGATTATATTCAAATGTTTGTCTCGAGAACGTGAAGCTAAAGCCATCGATTGACAAGAAAAGTCCATTTATAGTCACTCATGCCTTCGAAAGCCTTATTACTCGCTCAAAATGGTTTTACAATCTCATTATTTATTTTCAGATGAATTTTCTTACACTTTTGGTTAAAACAGATTATATTCAAATGTTTGTCTCGAGAAACGTGAAGCTAAAGCCATCGATTGACAAGAAAAGTCCATTTGTAGTCACTCATGCCTTCGAAAGCCTTATTACTCGCTCAAAATGGTTTTACAATCTCATTATTTATTTTCAGATGAATTTTCTTACACTTTTGGTTAAAATAGATTATATTTAAATGTTTGTCTTGAGAAACGTGAAGCGAAAGCCATCGATTGATAAAAAAAGTCTATTTATAGTGACTCATGCCTTCGAAAGCCCCATTATTCACTTTAAATGATTTTATAATCTCATCATTGATTTTATGTTGAATTTTCTTACATTTTTAGTTAAATAAGACTATAATTGAATGTTGACCTCGGGAAACATGAAGCAAAAGCCCTCGATTAAGAAGAAAAGACCATTTATAGTCACTCATGCCTTTGAAACCCTTATTGCTCACTTTAAATGGCTTTATGATTTGATTATTAACTTTAAGCTGAATTTTTTTAGATTTTTTTGTAAAACATATTATAATTGAATGTTTACCTCGAGAAACGTGAAACGAAAGCCATCGATTGAGAGGAAAAGAACATTTATTGTCACTCATGCCTTCTAAAGCCTTATTACTTGCTTAAAATTGTTTTACAATCTCATTATTTTTTTTAAAATGGATTTTCTTACATTTTTGGTTAAAACAGATTATATTCAAATGTTTGTCTGGAGAAACGTGAAGCTAAAGCCATCGATTGACAAGAAAAGTCCATTTATAGTCACTCATGCCTTCGAAAGCCTTATTACTCGCTCAAAATGGTTTTACAATCTCATTATTTATTTTCAGATGAATTTTCTTACACTTTTGGTTAAAATAGATTATATTTAAATGTTTGTCTCGAGAAACGTGAAGCGAAGGCCATCGATTGACAAGAAAAGTCCCTTTATAGTCACTCATGCCTTCGAAAGCCTCATTATTCACTTTAAATGATTTGATAATCTCATTATTGATTTTATGTTGAATTTTCTTACATTTTTAGTTAAAACAGACTATAATTGAATGTTTACCTCGGGAAACATGAAACAAAAGCCATCGATTGAGAGGAAAAGAACATTTATAGTCACTCATACCTTCCAAAGCCTTATTACTTGCTTAAAATTGTTTTACAATCTCATTACTTTTTTTAAAATGGATTTTCTTACTTTTTTGGTTAAAACAGATTATATTCAAATGTTTGTCTCGAGAAACGTGAAGCTAAAGCCATCGATTGACAAGAAAAGTCCATTTATAGTCACTCATGCCTTCGAAAGCCTTATTACTCGCTCAAAATGGTTTTACAATCGCATTATTTATTTTCAGATAAATTTTCTTACACTTTTGGTTAAAACAGATTATATTCAAATGTTTGTCTCGAGAAACGTGAAGCTAAAGCCATCGATTGACAAGAAAAGTCCATTTATAGTCACTCATGCCTTCGAAAGCCTTTTTACTCGCTCAAAATGGTTTTACAATCTCATTATTTATTTTCAGATGAATTTTCTTACACTTTTGGTTAAAATAGATTATATTTAAATGTTTGTCTCGAGAAACGTGAAGCGAAGGCCATCGATTGACAAGAAAAGTCCCTTTATAGTTACTCATGCCTTCGAAAGCCTCATTATTCACTTTAAATGATTTGATATTCTCATTATTGATTTTATGTTGAATTTTCTTACATTTTTAGTTAAAACAGACTATAATTGAATGTTTACCTCGGGAAACATGAAACAAAAGCCATCGATTGAGAGGAAAAGAACATTTATAGTCACTCATACCTTCCAAAGCCTTATTACTTGCTTAAAATTGTTTTACAATCTCATTACTTTTTTTAAAATGGATTTTCTTACATTTTTGGTTAAAACAGATTATATTCAAATGTTTGTCTCGAGAAACGTGAAGCTAAAGCCATCGATTGACAAGAAAAGTCCATTTATAGTCACTCATGCCTTCGAAAGCCTTATTACTCGCTAAAAATGGTTTTACAATCTCATTATTTATTTTCAGATCAATTTTCTTACACTTTTAGTTAAAACAGATTATATTCAAATGTTTATCTCGAGAAACGTGAAGCTAAAGCCATCGATTGACAAGAAAAGTCCATTTATAGTCACTCATGCCTTCGAAAGCCTTATTACTCGCTCAAAATGGTTTTACAGTCTCATTATTTATTTTCAGATGAATTTTCTTACACTTTTGGTTAAAATAGATTATATTTAAATGTTTGTCTCGAGAAACGTGAAGCGAAGGCCATCGATTGACAAGAAAAGTCCCTTTATAGTCACTCATGCCTTCGAAAGCCTCATTATTCACTTTAAATGATTTGATATTCTCATTATTGATTTTATGTTGAATTTTCTTACATTTTTAGTTAAAACAGACTATAATTGAATGTTTACCTCGGGAAACATGAAACAAAAGCCATCGATTGAGAGGAAAAGAACATTTATAGTCACTCATACCTTCCAAAGCCTTATTACTTGCTTAAAATTATTTTACAACCTCATTATTTTTTTTAAAATGGATTTTCTTACATTTTTGGTTAAAACAGATTATATTCAAATGTTTGTCTCGAGAAACGTGAAGCTAAAGCCATCGATTGACAAGAAAAGTCCATTTATAGTCACTCATGCCTTCGAAAGCCTTATTACTCGCTCAAAATGGTTTTACAGTCTCATTATTTATTTTCAGATGAATTTTCTTACACTTTTGGTTAAAATAGATTATATTTAAATGTTTGTCTCGAGAAACGTGAAGCGAAGGCCATCGATTGACAAGAAAAGTCCCTTTATAGTCACTCATGCCTTCGAAAGCCTCATTATTCACTTTAAATGATTTGATATTCTCATTATTGATTTTATGTTGAATTTTCTTACATTTTTAGTTAAAACAGACTATAATTGAATGTTTACCTCGGGAAACATGAAACAAAAGCCATCGATTGAGAGGAAAAGAACATTTATAGTCACTCATACCTTCCAAAGCCTTATTACTTGCTTAAAATTATTTTACAACCTCATTATTTTTTTTAAAATGGATTTTCTTACATTTTTGGTTAAAACAGATTATATTCAAATGTTTGTCTCGAGAAACGTGAAGCTAAAGCCATCGATTGACAAGAAAAGTCCATTTATAGTCACTCATGCCTTCGAAAGCCTTATTACTCGCTCAAAATGGTTTTACAATCGCATTATTTATTTTCAGATGAATTTTCTTACACTTTTGGTTAAAACAGATTATATTCAAATGTTTGTCTCGAGAAACGTGAAGCTAAAGCCATCGATTGACAAGAAAAGTCCATTTATAGTCACTCATGCCTTCGAAAGCCTTTTTACTCGCTCAAAATGGTTTTACAATCTCATTATTTATTTTCAGATGAATTTTCTTACACTTTTGGTTAAAATAGATTATATTTAAATGTTTGTCTCGAGAAACGTGAAGCGAAGGCCATCGATTGACAAGAAAAGTCCCTTTATAGTCACTCATGCCTTCGAAAGCCTCATTATTCACTTTAAATGATTTGATAATCTCATTATTGATTTTATGTTGAATTTTCTTACATTTTTAGTTAAAACAGACTATAATTGAATGTTTACCTCGGGAAACATGAAACAAAAGCCATCGATTGAGAGGAAAAGAACATTTATAGTCACTCATACCTTCCAAAGCCTTATTACTTGCTTAAAATTGTTTTACAATCTCATTACTTTTTTTAAAATGGATTTTCTTACATTTTTGGTTAAAACAGATTATATTCAAATGTTTGTCTCGAGAAACGTGAAGCTAAAGCCATCGATTGACAAGAAAAGTCCATTTATAGTCACTCATGCCTTCGAAAGCCTTATTACTCGCTAAAAATGGTTTTACAATCTCATTATTTATTTTCAGATCAATTTTCTTACACTTTTAGTTAAAACAGATTATATTCAAATGTTTATCTCGAGAAACGTGAAGCTAAAGCCATCGATTGACAAGAAAAGTCCATTTATAGTCACTCATGCCTTCGAAAGCCTTATTACTCGCTCAAAATGGTTTTACAGTCTCATTATTTATTTTCAGATGAATTTTCTTACACTTTTGGTTAAAATAGATTATATTTAAATGTTTGTCTCGAGAAACGTGAAGCGAAGGCCATCGATTGACAAGAAAAGTCCATTTATAGTCACCCATGCCTTCGAAAGCCTAATTATTCACTTTAAATGATTTCATAATCTCATTATTGATTTTATGTTGAATTTTCTTACATTTTTAGTTAAAACAGACAATAATTGAATGTTTACCTCGGGAAACATGAAGCAAAAGCCATCGATTGAGAGGAAAGCAACATTTATAGTCACTCATACCTTCCAAAGCCTTATTACTTGCTTAAAATTATTTTACAACCTCATTATTTTTTTTAAAATGGATTTTCTTACATTTTTGGTTAAAACAGATTATATTCAAATGTTTGTCTCGAGAAACGTGAAGCTAAAGCCATCGATTGACAAGAAAAGTCCATTTATAGTCACTCATGCCTTCGAAAGCCTTATTACTCGCTCAAAATGGTTTTACAATCGCATTATTTATTTTCAGATGAATTTTCTTACACTTTTGGTTAAAACAGATTATATTCAAATGTTTGTCTCGAGAAACGTGAAGCTAAAGCCATCGATTGACAAGAAAAGTCCATTTATAGTCACTCATGCCTTCGAAAGCCTTTTTACTCGCTCAAAATGGTTTTACAATCTCATTATTTATTTTCAGATGAATTTTCTTACACTTTTGGTTAAAATAGATTATATTTAAATGTTTGTCTCGAGAAACGTGAAGCGAAGGCCATCGATTGACAAGAAAAGTCCCTTTATAGTCACTCATGCCTTCGAAAGCCTCATTATTCACTTTAAATGATTTGATAATCTCATTATTGATTTTATGTTGAATTTTCTTACATTTTTAGTTAAAACAGACTATAATTGAATGTTTACCTCGGGAAACATGAAACAAAAGCCATCGATTGAGAGGAAAAGAACATTTATAGTCACTCATACCTTCCAAAGCCTTATTACTTGCTTAAAATTGTTTTACAATCTCATTATTTTTTTTAAAATGGATTTTCTTACATTTTTGGTTAAAACAGATTATATTCAAATGTTTGTCTCGAGAAACGTGAAGCTAAAGCCATCGATTGACAAGAAAAGTCCATTTATAGTCACTCATGCCTTCGAAAGCCTTATTACTCGCTCAAAATGGTTTTCCAATCTCATTATTTATTTTCAGATGAATTTTCTTACACTTTTGGTTAAAACAGATTATATTGAAATGTTTGTCTCGAGAAACGTGAAGCTAAAGCCATCGATTGACAAGAAAATTCCATTTATAGTCACTCATGCCTTCGAAAGCCTCATTATTCACTTTAAATGATTTTATAATCTCATTATTGATTTTATGTTGAATTTTCTTACATTTTTAGTTAAAACAGACTATAATTGAATGTTTACCTCGGGAAACATGAAGCAAAAGCCATCGATTGAGAGGAAAAGAACATTTATAGTCACTCATACCTTCCAAAGCCTTATTACTTGCTTAAAATTGTTTTACAATCTCATTATTTTTTTTAAAATGGATTTTCTTACATTTTTGGTTGAAACAGATTATATTCAAATGTTTGTCTCGAGAAACGTGAAGCTAAAGCCATCGATTGACAAGAAAAGTCCATTTATAGTCACTCATGCCTTCGAAAGCCTTATTACTCGCTCAAAATGGTTTTACAATCTCATTATTTATTTTCAGATGAATTTTCTTACACTTTTGGTTAAAACAGATTATATTCAAATGTTTGTCTCGAGAAACGTGAAGCTAAAGCCATCGATTGACAAGAAAAGTCCATTTATAGTCACTCATGCCTTCGAAAGCCTTATTACTCGCTCAAAATGGTTTTACAATCTCATTATTTATTTTCAGATGAATTTTCTTACACTTTTGGTTAAAATAGATTATATTTAAATGTTTGTCTCGAGAAACGTGATGCGAAGGACATCGATTGACAAGAAAAGTCCATTTATAGTCACCCATGCCTTCGAAAGCCTAATTATTCACTTTAAATGATTTCATAATCTCATTATTGATTTTATGTTGAATTTTCTTACATTTTTAGTTAAAACAGACAATAATTCAATGTTTACCTCGGGAAACATGAAGCAAAAGCCATCGATTGAGAGGAAAGCAACATTTATAGTCACTCATACCTTCCAAAGCCTTATTACTTGCTTAAAATTGTTTTACAATCTCATTATTTGTTTTAAAATGGATTTTCTTACATTTTTGGTTAAAACAGATTATATTCAAATGTTTGTCTCGAGAAACGTGAAGCTAAAGCCATCGATTGACAAGAAAAGTCCATTTATAGTCACTCATGCCTTCGAAAGCCTTATTACTCGCTCAAAATGGTTTTACTATCGCATTATTTATTTTCAGATTAATTTTCTTACACTTTTGGTTAAAACAGATTATATTCAAATGTTTGTCTCGAGAAACGTGAAGCTAAAGCCATCGATTGACAAGAAAAGTCCATTTATAGTCACTCATGCCTTCGAAAGCCTTTTTACGCGCTCAAAATGGTTTTACAATCTCATTATTTATTTTCAGATGAATTTTCTTACACTTTTGGTTAAAATAGATTATATTTAAATTTTTGTCTCGAGAAACGTGAAGCGAAGGACATCGATTGACAAGAAAAGTCCATTTATAGTCACTTATGCCTTCGAAAGCCTCATTATTCACTTTAAATGATTTGATAATCTCATTATCGATTTTATGTTGAATTTTCTTACATTTTTAGTTAAAACAGACTATAATTGAATGTTTACCTCGGGAAACATGAAACAAAAGCCATCGATTGAGAGGAAAAGAACATTTATAGTCACTCATACCTTCCAAAGCCTTATTACTTGCTTAAAATTGTTTTACAATCTCATTATTTTTTTTAAAATGGATTTTCTTACATTTTTGGTTAAAACAGATTATATTCAAATGTTTGTCTCGAGAAACGTGAAGCTAAAGCCATCGATTGACAAGAAAAGTCCATTTATAGTCACTCATGCCTTCGAAAGCCTTATTACTCGCTCAAAATGGTTTTACAATCTCATTATTTATTTTAAGATGAATTTTCTTACACTTTTGGTTAAAACAGATTATATTCAAATGTTTGTCTCGAGAAACGTGAAGCTAAAGCTATCGATTGACAAAAAAAGTCCATTTATAGTCACTCATGCCTTCGAAAGCCTCATTATTCACTTTAAATGATTTTATAATCTCATTATTGATTTTATGTTGAATTTTCTTACATTTTTAGTTAAAACAGACTATAATTGAATGTTTACCTCGGGAAACATGAAGCAAAAGCCATCGATTAAGAGGAAAAGAACATTTATAGTCACTCATACCTTCCAAAGCCTTATTACTTGCTTAAAATTGTTTTACAATCTCATTTTTTTTTAAAATGGATTTTCTTACATTTTTGGTTAAAACAGATTATATTCAAATGTTTGTCTCGAGAAACGTGAAGCTAAAGCCATCGATTGACAAGAAAAGTCCATTTATAGTCACTCATGCCTTCGAAAGCCTTATTACTCGCTCAAAATGGTTTTACAATCTCATTATTTATTTTCAGATGAATTTTCTTACACTTTTGGTTAAAACAGATTATATTCAAATGTTTGTCTCGAGAAACGTGAAGCTAAAGCCATTGATTGACAAGAAAAGTCCATTTATAGTCACTCATGCCTTCGAAAGCCTTATTACTCGCTCAAAATGGTTTTACAATCTCATTATTTATTTTCAGATGAATTTTCTTACACTTTTGGTTAAAACAGATTATATTCAAATGTTTGTCTCGAGAAACGTGAAGCTAAAGCCATCGATTGACAAGAAAAGTCCATTTATAGTCACTCATGCCTTCGAAAGCCTTATTACTCGCTCAAAATAGTTTTACAATCTCATTATTTATTTTCAGATGAATTTTCTTACACTTTTGGTTAAAACAGATAATATTGAAATGTTTGTCTCGAGAAACGTGAAGCTAAAGCCATCGATTGAAAAGAAAAGTCCATTTATAGTCACTCATGCCTTCGAAAGCCTTTCTACTCGCTCAAAATGGTTTTACAATCTCATTATTTATTTTCAGATGAATTTTCTTACACTTTTGGTTAAAACAGATTATATTCAAATGTTTATCTCGAGAAACGTGAAGCTAAAGCCATCGATTGACAAGAAAAGTCCATTTATAGTCACTCATGCCTTCGAAAGCCTTATTACTCGCTCAAAATGGTTTTACAATCTCATTATTTATTTTCAGATGAATTTTCTTACACTTTCGGTTAAAACAGATTATATTGAAATGTTTGTCTCGAGAAACGTGAAGCTAAAGCCATCGATTGACAAGAAAAGTCCATTTATAGTCACTCATGCCTTCGAAAGCCTTTCTACTCGCTCAAAATGGTTTTACAATCTCATTATTTATTTTCAGATGAATTTTCTTACACTTTTGGTTAAAACAGATTATATTCAAATGTTTATCTCGAGAAACGTGAAGCTAAAGCCATCGATTGATAAGAAAAGTCCATTTATAGTCACTCATGCCTTCGAAAGCCTTATTACTCGCTCAAAATGGTTTTACAATCTCATTATTTATTTTCAGATGAATTTTCTTACACTTTTGGTTAAAACAGATTATATTCAAATGTTTGTCTCGAGAAACGTGAAGCTAAAGCCATCGATTGACAAGAAAAGTCCATTTATAGTCACTCATGCCTTCGAAAGCCTCATTATTCACTTTAAATGATTTTATAATCTCATTATTGATTTTATGTTGAATTTTCTTATATTTTTAGTTAAAACAGACTATAATTGAATGTTTACCTCGGGAAACATGAAGCAAAAGCCATCGATTGAGAGGAAAAGAACATTTATAGTCACTCATACCTTCCAAAGCCTTATTACTTGCTTAAAATTGTTTTACAATCTCATTTTTTTTTTAAAATGGATTTTCTTACATTTTTGGTTAAAACAGATTATATTCAAATGTTTGTCTCGAGAAACGTGAAGCTAAAGCCATCGATTGACAATAAAAGTCCATTTATAGTCACTCATGCCTTCGAAAGCCTTATTACTCGCTCAAAATGGTTTTACAATCTCATTATTTATTTTCAGATGAATTTTCTTACACTTTTGGTTAAAAAAGATTATATTCAAATGTTTGTCTCGAGAAACGTGAAGCTAAAGCCATCGATTGACAAGAAAAGTCGATTTATAGTCACTCATGCCTTCGAAAGCCTTATTACTCGCTCAAAATGGTTTTACAATCTCATTATTTATTTTCAGATGAATTTTCTTACACTTTTGGTTAAAATAGATTATATTTAAATGTTTGTCTCGAGAAACGTGATGCGAAGGACATTGATTGACAAGAAAAGTCCATTTATAGTCACCCATGCCTTCGAAAGCCTAATTATTCACTTTAAATGATTTCATAATCTCATTATTGATTTTATGTTGAATTTTCTTACATTTTTAGTTAAAACAGACAATAATTCAATGTTTACCTCGTGAAACATGAAGCAAAAGCCATCGATTGAGAGGAAAGCAACATTTATAGTCACTCATACCTTCCAAAGCCTTATTACTTGCTTAAAATTGTTTTACAATCTCATTATTTTTTTTAAAATGGATTTTCTTACATTTTTGGTTAAAACAGATTATATTCAAATGTTTGTCTCGAGAAACGTGAAGCTAAAGCCATCGATTGACAAGAAAAGTCCATTTATAGTCACTCATGCCTTCGAAAGCCTTATTACTCGCTCAAAATGGTTTTACAATCGCATTATTTATTTTCAGATTAATTTTCTTACACTTTTGGTTAAAACAGATTATATTCAAATGTTTGTCTCGAGAAACGTGAAGCTAAAGCCATCGATTGACAAGAAAAGTCCATTTATAGTCACTCATGCCTTCGAAAGCCTTTTTACGCGCTCAAAATGGTTTTACAATCTCATTATTTATTTTCAGATGAATTTTCTTACACTTTTGGTTAAAATAGATTATATTTAAATTTTTGTCTCGAGAAACGTGAAGCGAAGGACATCGATTGACAAGAAAAGTCCATTTATATTCACTTATGCCTTCGAAAGCCTCATTATTCACTTTAAATGATTTGATAATCTCATTATCGATTTTATGTTGAATTTTCTTACATTTTTAGTTAAAACAGACTATAATAGAATGTTTACCTCGGGAAACATGAAACAAAAGCCATCGATTGAGAGGAAAAGAACATTTATAGTCACTCATACCTTCCAAAGCCTTATTACTTGCTTAAAATTGTTTTACAATCTCATTATTTTTTTTAAAATGGATTTTCTTACATTTTTGGTTAAAACAGATTATATTCAAATGTTTGTCTCGAGAAACGTGAAGCTAAACCCATCGATTGACAAGAAAAGTCCATTTATAGTCACTCATGCCTTCGAAAGCCTTATTACTCGCTCAAAATGGTTTTACAATCTCATTATTTATTTTAAGATGAATTTTCTTACACTTTTGGTTAAAACAGATTATATTCAAATGTTTGTCTCGAGAAACGTGAAGCTAAAGCCATCGATTGACAAAAAAAGTCCATTTATAGTCACTCATGCCTTCGAAAGCCTCATTATTCACTTTAAATGATTTTATAATCTCATTATTGATTTTATGTTGAATTTTCTTACATTTTTAGTTAAAACAGACTATAATTGAATGTTTACCTCGGGAAACATGAAGCAAAAGCCATCGATTGAGAGGAAAAGAACATTTATAGTCACTCATACCTTCCAAAGCCTTATTACTTGCTTAAAATTATTTTACAACCTCATTATTTTTTTTAAAATGGATTTTCTTACATTTTTGGTTAAAACAGATTATATTCAAATGTTTGTCTCGAGAAACGTGAAGCTAAAGCCATCGATTGACAAGAAAAGTCCATTTATAGTCACTCATGCCTTCGAAAGCCTTATTACTCGCTCAAAATGGTTTTACAGTCTCATTATTTATTTTCAGATGAATTTTCTTACACTTTTGGTTAAAATAGATTATATTTAAATGTTTGTCTCGAGAAACGTGAAGCGAAGGCCATCGATTGACAAGAAAAGTCCCTTTATAGTCACTCATGCCTTCGAAAGCCTCATTATTCACTTTAAATGATTTGATATTCTCATTATTGATTTTATGTTGAATTTTCTTACATTTTTAGTTAAAACAGACTATAATTGAATGTTTACCTCGGGAAACATGAAACAAAAGCCATCGATTGAGAGGAAAAGAACATTTATAGTCACTCATACCTTCCAAAGCCTTATTACTTGCTTAAAATTATTTTACAACCTCATTATTTTTTTTAAAATGGATTTTCTTACATTTTTGGTTAAAACAGATTATATTCAAATGTTTGTCTCGAGAAACGTGAAGCTAAAGCCATCGATTGACAAGAAAAGTCCATTTATAGTCACTCATGCCTTCGAAAGCCTTATTACTCGCTCAAAATGGTTTTACAATCGCATTATTTATTTTCAGATGAATTTTCTTACACTTTTGGTTAAAACAGATTATATTCAAATGTTTGTCTCGAGAAACGTGAAGCTAAAGCCATCGATTGACAAGAAAAGTCCATTTATAGTCACTCATGCCTTCGAAAGCCTTTTTACTCGCTCAAAATGGTTTTACAATCTCATTATTTATTTTCAGATGAATTTTCTTACACTTTTGGTTAAAATAGATTATATTTAAATGTTTGTCTCGAGAAACGTGAAGCGAAGGCCATCGATTGACAAGAAAAGTCCCTTTATAGTCACTCATGCCTTCGAAAGCCTCATTATTCACTTTAAATGATTTGATAATCTCATTATTGATTTTATGTTGAATTTTCTTACATTTTTAGTTAAAACAGACTATAATTGAATGTTTACCTCGGGAAACATGAAACAAAAGCCATCGATTGAGAGGAAAAGAACATTTATAGTCACTCATACCTTCCAAAGCCTTATTACTTGCTTAAAATTGTTTTACAATCTCATTACTTTTTTTAAAATGGATTTTCTTACATTTTTGGTTAAAACAGATTATATTCAAATGTTTGTCTCGAGAAACGTGAAGCTAAAGCCATCGATTGACAAGAAAAGTCCATTTATAGTCACTCATGCCTTCGAAAGCCTTATTACTCGCTAAAAATGGTTTTACAATCTCATTATTTATTTTCAGATCAATTTTCTTACACTTTTAGTTAAAACAGATTATATTCAAATGTTTATCTCGAGAAACGTGAAGCTAAAGCCATCGATTGACAAGAAAAGTCCATTTATAGTCACTCATGCCTTCGAAAGCCTTATTACTCGCTCAAAATGGTTTTACAGTCTCATTATTTATTTTCAGATGAATTTTCTTACACTTTTGGTTAAAATAGATTATATTTAAATGTTTGTCTCGAGAAACGTGAAGCGAAGGCCATCGATTGACAAGAAAAGTCCATTTATAGTCACCCATGCCTTCGAAAGCCTAATTATTCACTTTAAATGATTTCATAATCTCATTATTGATTTTATGTTGAATTTTCTTACATTTTTAGTTAAAACAGACAATAATTGAATGTTTACCTCGGGAAACATGAAGCAAAAGCCATCGATTGAGAGGAAAGCAACATTTATAGTCACTCATACCTTCCAAAGCCTTATTACTTGCTTAAAATTATTTTACAACCTCATTATTTTTTTTAAAATGGATTTTCTTACATTTTTGGTTAAAACAGATTATATTCAAATGTTTGTCTCGAGAAACGTGAAGCTAAAGCCATCGATTGACAAGAAAAGTCCATTTATAGTCACTCATGCCTTCGAAAGCCTTATTACTCGCTCAAAATGGTTTTACAATCGCATTATTTATTTTCAGATGAATTTTCTTACACTTTTGGTTAAAACAGATTATATTCAAATGTTTGTCTCCAGAAACGTGAAGCTAAAGCCATCGATTGACAAGAAAAGTCCATTTATAGTCACTCATGCCTTCGAAAGCCTTTTTACTCGCTCAAAATGGTTTTACAATCTCATTATTTATTTTCAGATGAATTTTCTTACACTTTTGGTTAAAATAGATTATATTTAAATGTTTGTCTCGAGAAACGTGAAGCGAAGGCCATCGATTGACAAGAAAAGTCCCTTTATAGTCACTCATGCCTTCGAAAGCCTCATTATTCACTTTAAATGATTTGATAATCTCATTATTGATTTTATGTTGAATTTTCTTACATTTTTAGTTAAAACAGACTATAATTGAATGTTTACCTCGGGAAACATGAAACAAAAGCCATCGATTGAGAGGAAAAGAACATTTATAGTCACTCATACCTTCCAAAGCCTTATTACTTGCTTAAAATTGTTTTACAATCTCATTACTTTTTTTAAAATGGATTTTCTTACTTTTTTGGTTAAAACAGATTATATTCAAATGTTTGTCTCGAGAAACGTGAAGCTAAAGCCATCGATTGACAAGAAAAGTCCATTTATAGTCACTCATGCCTTCGAAAGCCTTATTACTCGCTCAAAATGGTTTTACAATCGCATTATTTATTTTCAGATGAATTTTCTTACACTTTTGGTTAAAACAGATTATATTCAAATGTTTGTCTCGAGAAACGTGAAGCTAAAGCCATCGATTGACAAGAAAAGTCCATTTATAGTCACTCATGCCTTCGAAAGCCTTTTTACTCGCTCAAAATGGTTTTACAATCTCATTATTTATTTTCAGATGAATTTTCTTACACTTTTGGTTAAAATAGATTATATTTAAATGTTTGTCTCGAGAAACGTGAAGCGAAGGCCATCGATTGACAAGAAAAGTCCCTTTATAGTCACTCATGCCTTCGAAAGCCTCATTATTCACTTTAAATGATTTGATAATCTCATTATTGATTTTATGTTGAATTTTCTTACATTTTTAGTTAAAACAGACTATAATTGAATGTTTACCTCGGGAAACATGAAACAAAAGCCATCGATTGAGAGGAAAAGAACATTTATAGTCACTCATACCTTCCAAAGCCTTATTACTTGCTTAAAATTGTTTTACAATCTCATTACTTTTTTTAAAATGGATTTTCTTACTTTTTTGGTTAAAAGAGATTATATTCAAATGTTTGTCTCGAGAAACGTGAAGCTAAAGCCATCGATTGACAAGAAAAGTCCATTTATAGTCACTCATGCCTTCGAAAGCCTTATTACTCGCTCAAAATGGTTTTACAATCTCATTATTTATTTTCAGATCAATTTTCTTACACTTTTAGTTAAAACAGATTATATTCAAATGTTTATCTCGAGAAACGTGAAGCTAAAGCCATCGATTGACAAGAAAAGTCCATTTATAGTCACTCATGCCTTCGAAAGCCTTATTACTCGCTCAAAATGGTTTTACAGTCTCATTATTTATTTTCAGATGAATTTTCTTACACTTTTGGTTAAAATAGATTATATTTAAATGTTTGTCTCGAGAAACGTGAAGCGAAGGCCATCGATTGACAAGAAAAGTCCATTTATAGTCACCCATGCCTTCGAAAGCCTAATTATTCACTTTAAATGATTTCATAATCTCATTATTGATTTTATGTTGAATTTTCTTACATTTTTAGTTAAAACAGACAATAATTGAATGTTTACCTCGGGAAACATGAAGCAAAAGCCATCGATTGAGAGGAAAGCAACATTTATAGTCACTCATACCTTCCAAAGCCTTATTACTTGCTTAAAATTGTTTTACAATCACATTACTTTTTTTAAAATGTATTTTCTTACTTTTTTGGTTAAAACAGATTATATTCAAATGTTTGTCTCGAGAAACGTGAAGCTAAAGCCATCGATTGACAAGAAAAGTCCATTTATAGTCACTCATGCCTTCGAAAGCCTTATTACTCGCTCAAAATGGTTTTACAATCGCATTATTTATTTTCATATGAATTTTCTTCCACTTTTGGTTAAAACAGATTATATTCAAATGTTTGTCTCCAGAAACGTGAAGCTAAAGCCATCGATTGACAAGAAAAGTCCATTTATAGTCACTCATGCCTTCGAAAGCCTTTTTACTCGCTCAAAATAGTTTTACAATTTCATTATTTATTTTCAGATTAATTTTCTTACACTTTTGGTTAAAATAGATTATATTTAAATGTTTGTCTCAAGAAACGTGAAGCGAAGGCCATCGATTGACAAGAAAAGTCCATTTATAGTCACTCATGCCTTCGAAAGCCTCATTATTCACTTTAAATGATTTTATAATCTCATTATTGATTTTATGTTGAATTTTCTTACATTTTTAGTTAAAACAGACTATAATTGAATGTTTACCTCGGGAAACATGAAGCAAAAGCCATCGATTGAGAGGAAAAGAACATTTATAGTCACTCATACCTTCCAAAGCCTTATTACTTGCTTAAAATTGTTTTACAATCTCATTATTTTTTTTAAAATGGATTTTCTTACATTTTTGGTTGAAACAGATTATATTCAAATGTTTGTCTCGAGAAACGTGAAGCTAAAGCCATCGATTGACAAGAAAAGTCCATTTATAGTCACTCATGCCTTCGAAAGCCTTATTACTCGCTCAAAATGGTTTTACAATCTCATTATTTATTTTCAGATGAATTTTCTTACACTTTTGGTTAAAACAGATTATATTCAAATGTTTGTCTCGAGAAACGTGAAGCTAAAGCCATCGATTGACAAGAAAAGTCCATTTATAGTCACTCATGCCTTCGAAAGCCTTATTACTCGCTCAAAATGGTTTTACAATCTCATTATTTATTTTCAGATAAATTTTCTTACACTTTTGGTTAAAATAGATTATATTTAAATGTTTGTCTCGAGAAACGTGATGCGAAGGACATCGATTGACAAGAAAAGTCCATTTATAGTCACCCATGCCTTCGAAAGCCTAATTATTCACTTTAAATGATTTCATAATCTCATTATTGATTTTATGTTGAATTTTCTTACATTTTTAGTTAAAACAGACAATAATTCAATGTTTACCTCGGGAAACATGAAGCAAAAGCCATCGATTGAGAGGAAAGCAACATTTATAGTCACTCATACCTTCCAAAGCCTTATTACTTGCTTAAAATTGTTTTACAATCTCATTATTTGTTTTAAAATGGATTTTCTTACATTTTTGGTTAAAACAGATTATATTCAAATGTTTGTCTCGAGAAACGTGAAGCTAAAGCCATCGATTGACAAGAAAAGTCCATTTATAGTCACTCATGCCTTCGAAAGCCTTATTACTCGCTCAAAATGGTTTTACTATCGCATTATTTATTTTCAGATTAATTTTCTTACACTTTTGGTTAAAACAGATTATATTCAAATGTTTGTCTCGAGAAACGTGAAGCTAAAGCCATCGATTGACAAGAAAAGTCCATTTATAGTCACTCATGCCTTCGAAAGCCTTTTTACGCGCTCAAAATGGTTTTACAATCTCATTATTTATTTTCAGATGAATTTTCTTACACTTTTGGTTAAAATAGATTATATTTAAATTTTTGTCTCGAGAAACGTGAAGCGAAGGACATCGATTGACAAGAAAAGTCCATTTATAGTCACTTATGCCTTCGAAAGCCTCATTATTCACTTTAAATGATTTGATAATCTCATTATCGATTTTATGTTGAATTTTCTTACATTTTTAGTTAAAACAGACTATAATTGAATGTTTACCTCGGGAAACATGAAACAAAAGCCATCGATTGAGAGGAAAAGAACATTTATAGTCACTCATACCTTCCAAAGCCTTATTACTTGCTTAAAATTGTTTTACAATCTCATTATTTTTTTTAAAATGGATTTTCTTACATTTTTGGTTAAAACAGATTATATTCAAATGTTTGTCTCGAGAAACGTGAAGCTAAAGCCATCGATTGACAAGAAAAGTCCATTTATAGTCACTCATGCCTTCGAAAGCCTTATTACTCGCTCAAAATGGTTTTACAATCTCATTATTTATTTTAAGATGAATTTTCTTACACTTTTGGTTAAAACAGATTATATTCAAATGTTTGTCTCGAGAAACGTGAAGCTAAAGCCATCGATTGACAAAAAAAGTCCATTTATAGTCACTCATGCCTTCGAAAGCCTCATTATTCACTTTAAATGATTTTATAATCTCATTATTGATTTTATGTTGAATTTTCTTACATTTTTAGTTAAAACAGACTATAATTGAATGTTTACCTCGGGAAACATGAAGCAAAAGCCATCGATTAAGAGGAAAAGAACATTTATAGTCACTCATACCTTCCAAAGCCTTATTACTTGCTTAAAATTGTTTTACAATCTCATTTTTTTTTAAAATGGATTTTCTTACATTTTTGGTTAAAACAGATTATATTCAAATGTTTGTCTCGAGAAACGTGAAGCTAAAGCCATCGATTGACAAGAAAAGTCCATTTATAGTCACTCATGCCTTCGAAAGCCTTATTACTCGCTCAAAATGGTTTTACAATCTCATTATTTATTTTCAGATGAATTTTCTTACACTTTTGGTTAAAACAGATTATATTCAAATGTTTGTCTCGAGAAACGTGAAGCTAAAGCCATTGATTGACAAGAAAAGTCCATTTATAGTCACTCATGCCTTCGAAAGCCTTATTACTCGCTCAAAATGGTTTTACAATCTCATTATTTATTTTCAGATGAATTTTCTTACACTTTTGGTTAAAACAGATTATATTCAAATGTTTGTCTCGAGAAACGTGAAGCTAAAGCCATCGATTGACAAGAAAAGTCCATTTATAGTCACTCATGCCTTCGAAAGCCTTATTACTCGCTCAAAATAGTTTTACAATCTCATTATTTATTTTCAGATGAATTTTCTTACACTTTTGGTTAAAACAGATAATATTGAAATGTTTGTCTCGAGAAACGTGAAGCTAAAGCCATCGATTGAAAAGAAAAGTCCATTTATAGTCACTCATGCCTTCGAAAGCCTGTCTACTCGCTCAAAATGGTTTTACAATCTCATTATTTATTTTCAGATGAATTTTCTTACACTTTTGGTTAAAACAGATTATATTCAAATGTTTATCTCGAGAAACGTGAAGCTAAAGCCATCGATTGACAAGAAAAGTCCATTTATAGTCACTCATGCCTTCGAAAGCCTTATTACTCGCTCAAAATGGTTTTACAATCTCATTATTTATTTTCAGATGAATTTTCTTACACTTTCGGTTAAAACAGATTATATTGAAATGTTTGTCTCGAGAAACGTGAAGCTAAAGCCATCGATTGACAAGAAAAGTCCATTTATAGTCACTCATGCCTTCGAAAGCCTTTCTACTCGCTCAAAATGGTTTTACAATCTCATTATTTATTTTCAGATGAATTTTCTTACACTTTTGGTTAAAACAGATTATATTCAAATGTTTATCTCGAGAAACGTGAAGCTAAAGCCATCGATTGATAAGAAAAGTCCATTTATAGTCACTCATGCCTTCGAAAGCCTTATTACTCGCTCAAAATGGTTTTACAATCTCATTATTTATTTTCAGATGAATTTTCTTACACTTTTGGTTAAAACAGATTATATTCAAATGTTTGTCTCGAGAAACGTGAAGCTAAAGCCATCGATTGACAAGAAAAGTCCATTTATAGTCACTCATGCCTTCGAAAGCCTCATTATTCACTTTAAATGATTTTATAATCTCATTATTGATTTTATGTTGAATTTTCTTATATTTTTAGTTAAAACAGACTATAATTGAATGTTTACCTCGGGAAACATGAAGCAAAAGCCATCGATTGAGAGGAAAAGAACATTTATAGTCACTCATACCTTCCAAAGCCTTATTACTTGCTTAAAATTGTTTTACAATCTCATTTTTTTTTTAAAATGGATTTTCTTACATTTTTGGTTAAAACAGATTATATTCAAATGTTTGTCTCGAGAAACGTGAAGCTAAAGCCATCGATTGACAATAAAAGTCCATTTATAGTCACTCATGCCTTCGAAAGCCTTATTACTCGCTCAAAATGGTTTTACAATCTCATTATTTATTTTCAGATGAATTTTCTTACACTTTTGGTTAAAAAAGATTATATTCAAATGTTTGTCTCGAGAAACGTGAAGCTAAAGCCATCGATTGACAAGAAAAGTCGATTTATAGTCACTCATGCCTTCGAAAGCCTTATTACTCGCTCAAAATGGTTTTACAATCTCATTATTTATTTTCAGATGAATTTTCTTACACTTTTGGTTAAAATAGATTATATTTAAATGTTTGTCTCGAGAAACGTGATGCGAAGGACATTGATTGACAAGAAAAGTCCATTTATAGTCACCCATGCCTTCGAAAGCCTAATTATTCACTTTAAATGATTTCATAATCTCATTATTGATTTTATGTTGAATTTTCTTACATTTTTAGTTAAAACAGACAATAATTCAATGTTTACCTCGTGAAACATGAAGCAAAAGCCATCGATTGAGAGGAAAGCAACATTTATAGTCACTCATACCTTCCAAAGCCTTATTACTTGCTTAAAATTGTTTTACAATCTCATTATTTTTTTTAAAATGGATTTTCTTACATTTTTGGTTAAAACAGATTATATTCAAATGTTTGTCTCGAGAAACGTGAAGCTAAAGCCATCGATTGACAAGAAAAGTCCATTTATAGTCACTCATGCCTTCGAAAGCCTTATTACTCGCTCAAAATGGTTTTACAATCGCATTATTTATTTTCAGATTAATTTTCTTACACTTTTGGTTAAAACAGATTATATTCAAATGTTTGTCTCGAGAAACGTGAAGCTAAAGCCATCGATTGACAAGAAAAGTCCATTTATAGTCACTCATGCCTTCGAAAGCCTTTTTACGCGCTCAAAATGGTTTTACAATCTCATTATTTATTTTCAGATGAATTTTCTTACACTTTTGGTTAAAATAGATTATATTTAAATTTTTGTCTCGAGAAACGTGAAGCGAAGGACATCGATTGACAAGAAAAGTCCATTTATATTCACTTATGCCTTCGAAAGCCTCATTATTCACTTTAAATGATTTGATAATCTCATTATCGATTTTATGTTGAATTTTCTTACATTTTTAGTTAAAACAGACTATAATTGAATGTTTACCTCGGGAAACATGAAACAAAAGCCATCGATTGAGAGGAAAAGAACATTTATAGTCACTCATACCTTCCAAAGCCTTATTACTTGCTTAAAATTGTTTTACAATCTCATTATTTTTTTTAAAATGGATTTTCTTACATTTTTGGTTAAAACAGATTATATTCAAATGTTTGTCTCGAGAAACGTGAAGCTAAACCCATCGATTGACAAGAAAAGTCCATTTATAGTCACTCATGCCTTCGAAAGCCTTATTACTCGCTCAAAATGGTTTTACAATCTCATTATTTATTTTAAGATGAATTTTCTTACACTTTTGGTTAAAACAGATTATATTCAAATGTTTGTCTCGAGAAACGTGAAGCTAAAGCCATCGATTGACAAAAAAAGTCCATTTATAGTCACTCATGCCTTCGAAAGCCTTATTACTCGCTCAAAATGGTTTTACAATCTCATTATTTATTTTCAGATGAATTTTCTTACACTTTTGGTTAAAACAGATTATATTCAAATGTTTGTCTCGAGAAACGTGAAGCTAAAGCCATCGATTGACAAGAAAAGTCCATTTATAGTCACTCATGCCTTCGAAAGCCTCATTATTCACTTTAAATGATTTTATAATCTCATTATTGATTTTATGTTGAATTTTCTTATATTTTTAGTTAAAACAGACTATAATTGAATGTTTACCTCGGGAAACATGAAGCAAAAGCCATCGATTGAGAGGAAAAGAACATTTATAGTCACTCATACCTTCCAAAGCCTTATTACTTGCTTAAAATTGTTTTACAATCTCATTATTTTTTTTAAAATGGATTTTTTTACATTTTTGGTTAAAACAGATTATATTCAAATGTTTGTCTCGAGAAATGTGAAGCTAAAGCCATCGATTGACAAGAAAAGTCCATTTATAGTCACTCATGCCTTCGAAAGCCTTATTACTCGCTCAAAATGGTTTTACAATCGCATTATTTATTTTGAGATTAATTTTCTTACACTTTTGGTTAAAACAGATTATATTCAAATGTTTGTCTCGAGAAACGTGAAGCTAAAGCCATCGATTGACAAGAAAAGTCCATTTATAGTCACTCATGCTTTCGAAAGCCTTATTACTCGCTCAAAATGGTTTTACAATCTCATTATTTATTTTCAGATGAATTTTCTTACACTTTTGGTTAAAATAGATTATATTTAAATGTTTGTCTCGAGAAACGTGAAGCGAAGGCCATCGATTGACTAGAAAAGTCCATTTATAGTCACTCATGCCTTCGAAAGCCTCATTATTCACTTTAAATGATTTTATACTCTCATTATTGATTTTATGTTGAATTTTCTTACATTTTTAGTTAAAACAGACTATAATGGAATGTTTACCTTGGGAAACATGAAGCAAAAGCCATCGATTGAGAGGAAAAGAACATTTATAGTCACTCATACCTTCCAAAGCCTTATTACTTGCTTAAAATTGTTTTACAATCTCATTATTTTTTTTAAAATGGATTTTCTTACATTTTTGGTTAAAACAGATTATATTCAAATGTTTGTCTCGAGAAACGTGAAGCTAAAGCCATCGATTGACAAGAAAAGTCCATTTATAGTCACTCATGCCTTCGAAAGCCTTATTACTCGCTCAAAATGGTTTTACAATCTCATTATTTTTTTTAAAATGAATTTTCTTACATTTTTGGTTAAAATATAATATATTTAAATGTTTGTCTCGAGAAACGTGAAGCGATGGCCATCGATTGACAAGAAAAGTCCATTTATAGTCACTCATGCCTTCGAAACCCTTATTGCTCACTTTAAATAGCTTTATGATTTGATTATTAACTTTAAGCTTAACTTTTTTACTTTTTTTGTTAAAACAGATTATAATTGAATGTTTTCCTAAGGAAACGTGAAGCGAAACTCATCGATTGAGAAGAAAAGAACATTTATAGTCACTCATGCCTTCGAAAGCCTTATTACTTGCTTAAAATTGTTTTGCAATCTCATTATTTTTTGTAAAATGAATTTTCTTACATTTTTGGTTAAAACAAATTATATTTAAATGTTTGTCTCGAGAAACGTGAAGCGAAAGCCATCGATTGACAAGAAAAGTCCTTTTATAGTCACTCATGCCTTCGAAAGCCTTGTTACTCGCTTAAAATGGTTTTACAATCTCATTATGTATTTTCATATGAATTTTCTTACATTTTTGGTTAAAACAGATTGTAATAGAATGTTTGCCTCGGGAAACATGAAGCGAAAGCCATCAATTGACAAGAAAAGTCCATTAATAGTCACTCATGCCTTCGAAAGCCTTATTATTCGCTTAAAATGGTTTTACAATCTCATTATTTATTTTCAGATGAATTTTCTTACATTTTTGGTTAAAACATATTGTAATTGAATGTTTGCCTCGGGAAACATGAAGCAAAAGCAATCGATTGATAAAAAAAGTCCATTTATAGTCACTCATGCCTTCGAAAGCCTCATTATTCACTTTAAATGATTTTATAATCTCATTATTGATTTTATGTTGAATTTTCTTATATTTTTGGTTAAAACAGATTGTAATTTAATGTTTGCCTCAGGAAACATGAAGCGAAAGCCATCGATTGACAAGAAAAGTCCATTTATAGTCCCTCATGCCTTCCAAACCCTTATTGCTCACTTTAAATGGCTTTATGATTTGATTATTAACTTTAAGCTGAATTTTTTTACATTTTTTGTTAAAACCGATTATAATTGAATGTTTACCTCGAGAAACGTAAAGCCAAAGCCATCGATTGAGAGGAAAAGAACATTTATAGTCACTAATGCCTTCGAAAGCCTTATTACTTGCTTAAAATTGTTTTACTATCTCATTATTTTTTTTAAAATGAATTTTCTTACATTTTTGTTTAAAATATATTATATTTAAATGTTTGTCTCGAGAAACGTGAAGCGAAGGCCATCGATTGACAAGAAAAGTCCATTTATAGTCACTCATGCCTTCGAAAGCCTCATTATTCACTTTAAATGATTTGATAATCTCATTATCGATTTTATGTTGAATTTTCTTACATTTTTAGTTAAAACAGACTATAATTGAATGTTTACCTCGGGAAACATGAAACAAAAGCCATCGATTGAGAGGAAAAGAACATTTATAGTCACTCATACCTTCCAAAGCCTTATTACTTGCTTAAAATTGTTTTACAATCTCATTATTTTTTTTAAAATGGATTTTCTTACTTTTTTGGTTAAAACAGATTATATTCAAATGTTTGTCTCGAGAAACGTGAAGCTAAAGCCATCGATTGACAAGAAAAGTCCTTTTATAGTTACTCATGCCTTCGAAAGCCTTATTACTCGCTCAAAATGGTTTTACAATCTCATTATTTATTTTCAGATGAATTTTCTTACACTTTTGGTTAAAACAGATTATATTCAAATGTTTGTCTCGAGAAACGTGAAGCTAAAGCCATCGATTGACAAGAAAAGTCCATTTATAGTCACTCATGCCTTCGAAAGCCTTATTACTCGCTCAAAATGGTTTTACAATCTCATTATTTATTTTCAGATGAATTTTCTTACACTTTTGGTTAAAACAGATTATATTCAAATGTTTGTCTCGAGAAACGTGAAGCTAAAGCCATCGCTTGACAAGAAAAGTCCATTTATAGTCACTCATGCCTTCGAAAGCCTTATTACTCGCTCAAAATGGTTTTACAATCTTATTATTTATTTTCAGATGAATTTTCTTACACTTTTGGTTAAAACAGATTATATTCAAATGTTTATCTCGAGAAACGTCAAGCTAAAGCCATCGATTGATAAGAAAAGTCCATTTATAGTCACTCATGCCTTCGAAAGCCTTATTACTCGCTCAAAATGGTTTTACAATCTCATTATTTATTTTCAGATGAATTTTCTTACACTTTTGGTTAAAACAGATTATATTCAAATGTTTGTCTCGAGAAACGTGAAGCTAAAGCCATCGATTGACAAGAAAAGTCCATTTATAGTCACTCATGCCTTCGAAAGCCTCATTATTCACTTTAAATGATTTTATAATCTCATTATTGATTTTATGTTGAATTTTCTTACATTTTTAGTTAAAACATACTATAATTGAATGTTTACCTCGGGAAACATGAAGCAAAAGCCATCGATTGAAAGGAAAAGAACATTTATAGTCACTCATACCTTCCAAAGCCTTATTACTTGCTTAAAATTGTTTTACAATCTCATTATTTTTTTTAAAATGGATTTTCTTACTTTTTTGGTTAAAACAGATTATATTCAAATGTTTATCTCGAGAAACGTGAAGCTAAAGCCATCGATTGACAAGAAAAGTCCATTTATAGTCACTCATGCCTTCGAAAGCGTTATTACTCGCTCAAAATGGTTTTACAATCTCATTATTTATTTTCAGATTAATTTTCTTACACTTTTGGTTCAAACAGATTATATTCAAATGTTTGTCTCGAGAAACGTGAAGCTAAAGCCATCGATTGACAAGAAAAGTCCATTTATAATCACTCATGCCTTCGAAAGCCTTATTACTCGCTCAAAATGGTTTTACAATCTCATTATTTATTTTCAGATGAATTTTCTTACACTTTTGGTTAAAACAGATTATATTCAAATGTTTGTCTCGAGAAACGTGATGCTAAATCCATCGATTGACAAGAAAAGTCCATTTATAGTCACTCATGCCTTCGAAAGCTTGATTACTCGCTCAAAATGGTTTTACAATCTCATTATTTATTTTCAGATGAATTTTCTTACACTTTTGGTTAAAATAGATTATATTTTAATGTTTGTCTCGAGAAACGTGAAGCGAAGGCCATCGATTGACAAGAAAAGTCCATTTATAGTCACCCATGCCTTCGAAAGCCTAATTATTCACTTTAAATGATTTCATAATCTCATTATTGATTTTATGTTGAATTTTCTTACATTTTTAGTTAAAACAGACAATAATTGAATGTTTACCTCGGGAAACATGAAGCAAAAGCCATCGATTGAGAGGAAAGCAACATTTATAGTCACTCATACCTTCCAAAGCCTTATTACTTGCTTAAAATTGTTTTACAATCTCATTATTTTTTTTTTAAAATGGATTTTCTTACATTTTTGATTAAAACAGATTATATTCAAATGTTTGTCTCGAGAAACGTGAAGCTAAAGCCATCGATTGACAAGAAAAGTCCATTTATAGTCACTCATGCCTTCGAAAGCCTTATTACTCGCTCAAAATGGTTTTACAATCGCATTATTTATTTTCAGATGAATTTTCTTACACTTTTGGTTAAAACAGATTATATTCAAATGTTTATCTCGAGAAACGTGAAGCTAAAGCCATCGATTGACAAGAAAAGTCCATTTATAGTCACTCATGCCTTCGAAAGCCTTATTACTCGCTCAAAATGGTTTTACAATCACATTATTTATTTTCAGATTAATTTTCTTACACTTTTGGTTAAAACAGATTATATTCAAATGTTTGTCTCGAGAAACGTGAAGCTAAAGCCATCGATTGACAAGAAAAGTCCATTTATAGTCACTCATGCCTTCGAAAGCCTTTTTACTCGCTCAAAATGGTTTTACAATCTCATTATTTATTTTCAGTTGAATTTTCTTACACTTTTGATTAAAATAGATTATATGTAAATGTTTGTCTCGAGAAACGTGAAGCGAAGGCCATCGATTGACAAGAAAAGTCCATTTATAGTCACTCATGCCTTCGAAAGCCTCATTATTCACTTTAAATGATTTGATAATCTCATTATCGATTTTATGTTGAATTTTCTTACATTTTTAGTTAAAACAGACTATAATTGAATGTTTACCTCGGGAAACATGAAACAAAAGCCATCGATTGAGAGGAAAAGAACATTTATAGTCACTCATACCTTCCAAAGCCTTATTACTTGCTTAAAATTGTTTTACAATCTCATTATTTTTTTTAAAATGGATTTTCTTACTTTTTTGGTTAAAACAGATTATATTCAAATGTTTGTCTCGAGAAACGTGAAGCTAAAGCCATCGATTGACAAGAAAAGTCCTTTTATAGTTACTCATGCCTTCGAAAGCCTTATTACTCGCTCAAAATGGTTTTACAATCTCATTATTTATTTTCAGATGAATTTTCTTACACTTTTGGTTAAAACAGATTATATTCAAATGTTTGTCTCGAGAAACGTGAAGCTAAAGCCATCGATTGACAAGAAAAGTCCATTTATAGTCACTCATGCCTTCGAAAGCCTCATTATTCACTTTAAATGATTTTATAATCTCATTATTGATTTTATGTTGAATTTTCTTACATTTTTAGTTAAAACAGACTATAATTGAATGTTTACCTCGGGAAACATGAAGCAAAAGCCATCGAGTGAAAGGAAAAGAACATTTATAGTCACTCATACCTTCCAAAGCCTTATTACTTGCTTAAAATTGTTTTACAATCTCATTATTTTTTTTAAAATGGATTTTCTTACTTTTTTGGTTAAAACAGATTATATTCAAATGTTTGTCTCGAGAAACGTGAAGCTGAAGCCATCGATTGACAAGAAAAGTCCATTTATAGTCACTCATGCCTTCGAAAGCGTTATTACTCGCTCAAAATGGTTTTACAATCTCATTATTTATTTTCAGATGAATTTTCTTACACTTTTGGTTAAAACAGATTATATTCAAATGTTTGTCTCGAGAAACGTGAAGCTAAAGCCATCGATTGACAAGAAAAGTCCATTTATAGTCACTCATGCCTTCGAAAGCCTTTTTACTCGCTCAAAATGGTTTTACAATCTCATTATTTATTTTCAGTTGAATTTTCTTACACTTTTGATTAAAATAGATTATATGTAAATGTTTATCTCGAGAAACGTGAAGCGAAGGCCATCGATTGACAAGAAAAGTCCATTTATAGTCACTCATGCCTTCGAAAGCCTCATTATTCACTTTAAATGATTTGATAATCTCATTATCGATTTTATGTTGAATTTTCTTACATTTTTAGTTAAAACAGACTATAATTGAATGTTTACCTTGGGAAACATGAAACAAAAGCCATCGATTGAGAGGAAAAGAACATTTATAGTCACTCATACCTTCCAAAGCCTTATTACTTGCTTAAAATTGTTTTACAATCTCATTATTTTTTTTAAAATGGATTTTCTTACTTTTTTGGTTAAAACAGATTATATTCAAATGTTTGTCTCGAGAAACGTGAAGCTAAAGCCATCGATTGACAAGAAAAGTCCTTTTATAGTTACTCATGCCTTCGAAAGCCTTATTACTCGCTCAAAATGGTTTTACAATCTCATTATTTATTTTCAGATGAATTTTCTTACACTTTTGGTTAAAACAGATTATATTCAAATGTTTGTCTCGAGAAACGTGAAGCTAAAGCCATCGATTGACAAGAAAAGTCCATTTATAGTCACTCATGCCTTCGAAAGCCTCATTATTCACTTTAAATGATTTTATAATCTCATTATTGATTTTATGTTGAATTTTCTTACATTTTTAGTTAAAACAGACTATAATTGAATGTTTACCTCGGGAAACATGAAGCAAAAGCCATCGAGTGAAAGGAAAAGAACATTTATAGTCACTCATACCTTCCAAAGCCTTATTACTTGCTTAAAATTGTTTTACAATCTCATTATTTTTTTTAAAATGGATTTTCTTACTTTTTTGGTTAAAACAGATTATATTCAAATGTTTGTCTCCTGAAACGTGAAGCTGAAGCCATCGATTGACAAGAAAAGTCCATTTATAGTCACTCATGCCTTCGAAAGCGTTATTACTCGCTCAAAATGGTTTTACAATCTCATTATTTATTTTCAGATGAATTTTCTTACGCTTTTGGTTAAAACAGATTATATTCAAATGTTTGTCTCGAGAAACGTGAAGCTGAAGCCATCGATTGACAAGAAAAGTCCATTTATAGTCACTCATGCCTTCGAAAGCGTTATTACTCGCTCAAAATGGTTTTACAATCTCATTATTTATTTTCAGATGAATTTTCTTACACTTTTGGTTAAAACAGATTATATTCAAATGTTTGTCTCGAGAAACGTGAAGCTAAAGCCATCGATTTACAAGAAAAGTCCATTTATAGTCACTCATGCCTTCGAAAGCCTTATTACTCGCTCAAAATGGTTTTACAATCTCATTATTTATTTTCAGATGAATTTTCTTACACTTTTGGTTAAAACAGATTATATTCAAATGTTTGTCTCGAGAAACGTGAAGCTAAATCCATCGATTGACAAGAAAAGTCCATTTATAGTCACTCATGCCTTCGAAAGCCTGATTATTCACTTTAAATGATTTCATAATCTCATTATTGATTTTATGTTAAATTTTCTTACATTTTGAGTTAAAACAGACAATAATTGAATGTTTACCTCGGGAAACATGAAGCAAAAGCCATCGATTGAGAGGAAAGCAACATTTATAGTCACTCATACCTTCCAAAGCCTTATTACTTGCTTAAAATTGTTTTACAATCTCATTATTTTTTTTTAAAACGGATTTTCTTACATTTTTGATTAAAACAGATTATATTCAAATGTTTGTCTCGAGAAACGTGAAGCTAAAGCCATCGATTGACAAGAAAAGTCCATTTATAGTCACTCATGCCTTCGAAAGCCTTATTACTCGCTCAAAATGGTTTTACAATCGCATTATTTATTTTCAGATGAATTTTCTTACACTTTTGGTTAAAACAGATTATATTCAAATGTTTATCTCGAGAAACGTGAAGCTAAAGCCATCGATTGACAAGAAAAGTCCATTTATAGTCACTCATGCCTTCGAAAGCCTTATTACTCGCTCAAAATGGTTTTACAATCTCATTATTTATTTTCAGATGAATTTTCTTACACTTTTGGTTAAAACAGATTATATTCAAATGTTTGTCTCGAGAAACGTGAAACTAAAGCCATCGATTGACAAGAAAAGTCCATTTATAGTCACTCATGCCTTCAAAAGCGTTATTACTCGCTCAAAATGGTTTTACAATCTCATTATTTATTTTCAGATGAATTTTCTTACACTTTTGGTTAAAACAGATTATATTCAAATGTTTGTCTCGAGAAACGTGAAGCTAAAGCCATCGATTGACAAGAAAAGTCCATTTATAGTCACTCATGCCTTCGAAAGCCTCATTATTCACTTTAAATGATTTGATAATCTCATTATCGATTTTATGTTGAATTTTCTTACATTTTTAGTTAAAACAGACTATAATTGAATGTTTACCTCGGGAAACATGAAACAAAAGCCATCGATTGAGAGGAAAAGAACATTTATAGTCACTCATACCTTCCAAAGCCTTATTACTTGCTTAAAATTGTTTTACAATCTCATTATTTTTTTTAAAATGGATTTTCTTACTTTTTTGGTTAAAACAGATTATATTCAAATGTTTGTCTCGAGAAACGTGAAGCTAAAGCCATCGATTGACAAGAAAAGTCCTTTTATAGTTACTCATGCCTTCGAAAGCCTTATTACTCGCTCAAAATGGTTTTACAATCTCATTATTTATTTTCAGATGAATTTTCTTACACTTTTGGTTAAAACAGATTATATTCAAATGTTTGTCTCGAGAAACGTGAAGCTAAAGCCATCGATTGACAAGAAAAGTCCATTTATAGTCACTCATGCCTTCGAAAGCCTCATTATTCACTTTAAATGATTTTATAATCTCATTATTGATTTTATGTTGAATTTTCTTACATTTTTAGTTAAAACAGACTATAATTGAATGTTTACCTCGGGAAACATGAAGCAAAAGCCATCGAGTGAAAGGAAAAGAACATTTATAGTCACTCATACCTTCCAAAGCCTTATTACTTGCTTAAAATTGTTTTACAATCTCATTATTTTTTTTAAAATGGATTTTCTTACTTTTTTGGTTAAAACAGATTATATTCAAATGTTTGTCTCGAGAAACGTGAAGCTGAAGCCATCGATTGACAAGAAAAGTCCATTTATAGTCACTCATGCCTTCGAAAGCGTTATTACTCGCTCAAAATGGTTTTACAATCTCATTATTTATTTTCAGATGAATTTTCTTACACTTTTGGTTAAAACAGATTATATTCAAATGTTTGTCTCGAGAAACGTGAAGCTAAAGCCATCGATTGACAAGAAAAGTCCATTTATAGTCACTCATGCCTTCGAAAGCCTTTTTACTCGCTCAAAATGGTTTTACAATCTCATTATTTATTTTCAGTTGAATTTTCTTACACTTTTGATTAAAATAGATTATATGTAAATGTTTGTCTCGAGAAACGTGAAGCGAAGGCCATCGATTGACAAGAAAAGTCCATTTATAGTCACTCATGCCTTCGAAAGCCTCATTATTCACTTTAAATGATTTGATAATCTCATTATCGATTTTATGTTGAATTTTCTTACATTTTTAGTTAAAACAGACTATAATTGAATGTTTACCTCGGGAAACATGAAACAAAAGCCATCGATTGAGAGGAAAAGAACATTTATAGTCACTCATACCTTCCAAAGCCTTATTACTTGCTTAAAATTGTTTTACAATCTCATTATTTTTTTTAAAATGGATTTTCTTACTTTTTTGGTTAAAACAGATTATATTCAAATGTTTGTCTCGAGAAACGTGAAGCTAAAGCCATCGATTGACAAGAAAAGTCCTTTTATAGTTACTCATGCCTTCGAAAGCCTTATTACTCGCTCAAAATGGTTTTACAATCTCATTATTTATTTTCAGATGAATTTTCTTACACTTTTGGTTAAAACAGATTATATTCAAATGTTTGTCTCGAGAAACGTGAAGCTAAAGCCATCGATTGACAAGAAAAGTCCATTTATAGTCACTCATGCCTTCGAAAGCCTCATTATTCACTTTAAATGATTTTATAATCTCATTATTGATTTTATGTTGAATTTTCTTACATTTTTAGTTAAAACAGACTATAATTGAATGTTTACCTCGGGAAACATGAAGCAAAAGCCATCGAGTGAAAGGAAAAGAACATTTATAGTCACTCATACCTTCCAAAGCCTTATTACTTGCTTAAAATTGTTTTACAATCTCATTATTTTTTTTAAAATGGATTTTCTTACTTTTTTGGTTAAAACAGATTATATTCAAATGTTTGTCTCGAGAAACGTGAAGCTGAAGCCATCGATTGACAAGAAAAGTCCATTTATAGTCACTCATGCCTTCGAAAGCGTTATTACTCGCTCAAAATGGTTTTACAATCTCATTATTTATTTTCAGATGAATTTTCTTACACTTTTGGTTAAAACAGATTATATTCAAATGTTTGTCTCGAGAAACGTGAAGCTAAAGCCATCGATTGACAAGAAAAGTCCATTTATAGTCACTCATGCCTTCGAAAGCCTTTTTACTCGCTCAAAATGGTTTTACAATCTCATTATTTATTTTCAGTTGAATTTTCTTACACTTTTGATTAAAATAGATTATATGTAAATGTTTATCTCGAGAAACGTGAAGCGAAGGCCATCGATTGACAAGAAAAGTCCATTTATAGTCACTCATGCCTTCGAAAGCCTCATTATTCACTTTAAATGATTTGATAATCTCATTATCGATTTTATGTTGAATTTTCTTACATTTTTAGTTAAAACAGACTATAATTGAATGTTTACCTTGGGAAACATGAAACAAAAGCCATCGATTGAGAGGAAAAGAACATTTATAGTCACTCATACCTTCCAAAGCCTTATTACTTGCTTAAAATTGTTTTACAATCTCATTATTTTTTTTAAAATGGATTTTCTTACTTTTTTGGTTAAAACAGATTATATTCAAATGTTTGTCTCGAGAAACGTGAAGCTAAAGCCATCGATTGACAAGAAAAGTCCTTTTATAGTTACTCATGCCTTCGAAAGCCTTATTACTCGCTCAAAATGGTTTTACAATCTCATTATTTATTTTCAGATGAATTTTCTTACACTTTTGGTTAAAACAGATTATATTCAAATGTTTGTCTCGAGAAACGTGAAGCTAAAGCCATCGATTGACAAGAAAAGTCCATTTATAGTCACTCATGCCTTCGAAAGCCTCATTATTCACTTTAAATGATTTTATAATCTCATTATTGATTTTATGTTGAATTTTCTTACATTTTTAGTTAAAACAGACTATAATTGAATGTTTACCTCGGGAAACATGAAGCAAAAGCCATCGAGTGAAAGGAAAAGAACATTTATAGTCACTCATACCTTCCAAAGCTTTATTACTTGCTTAAAATTGTTTTACAATCTCATTATTTTTTTTAAAATGGATTTTCTTACTTTTTTGGTTAAAACAGATTATATTCAAATGTTTGTCTCCTGAAACGTGAAGCTGAAGCCATCGATTGACAAGAAAAGTCCATTTATAGTCACTCATGCCTTCGAAAGCGTTATTACTCGCTCAAAATGGTTTTACAATCTCATTATTTATTTTCAGATGAATTTTCTTACACTTTTGGTTAAAACAGATTATATTCAAATGTTTGTCTCGAGAAACGTGAAGCTAAAGCCATCGATTGACAAGAAAAGTCCATTTATAGTCACTCATGCCTTCGAAAGCCTTATTACTCGCTCAAAATGGTTTTACAATCTCATTATTTATTTTCAGATGAATTTTCTTACACTTTTGGTTAAAACAGATTATATTCAAATGTTTGTCTCGAGAAACGTGAAGCTAAATCCATCGATTGACAAGAAAAGTCCATTTATAGTCACTCAAGCCTTCGAAAGCCTGATTACTCGCTCAAAATGGTTTTACAATCTCATTATTTATTTTCAGATGAATTTTCTTACACTTTTGGTTAAAATAGATTATATTTTAATGTTTGTCTCGAGAAACGTGAAGCGAAGGCCATCGATTGACACGAAAAGTCCACTTATAGTCACCCATGCCTTTGAAAGCCTAATTATTCACTTTAAATGATTTCATAATCTCATTATTGATTTTATGTTAAATTTTCTTACATTTTTAGTTAAAACAGACAATAATTGAATGTTTACCTCGGGAAACATGAAGCAAAAGCCATCGATTGAGAGGAAAGCAACATTATAGTCACTCATACCTTCCAAAGCCTTATTACTTGCTTAAAATTGTTTTACAATCTCATTATTTTTTTCTAAAACGGATTTTCTTACATTTTTGATTAAAACAGATTATATTCAAATGTTTGTCTCGAGAAACGTGAAGCTAAAGCCATCGATTGACAAGAAAAGTCCATTTATAGTCACTCATGCCTTCGAAAGCCTTATTACTCGCTCAAAATGGTTTTACAATCGCATTATTTATTTTCAGATGAATTTTCTTACACTTTTGGTTAAAACAGATTATATTCAAATTTTTATCTCGAGAAACGTGAAGCTAAAGCCATCGATTGACAAGAAAAGTCCATTTATAGTCACTCATGCCTTCGAAAGCCTTATTGCTCGCTCAAAATGGTTTTACAATCTCATTATTTATTTTCAGATGAATTTTCTTACACTTTTGGTTAAAACAGATTATATTGAAATGTTTGTCTCGAGAAACGTGAAACTAAAGCCATCGATTGACAAGAAAAGTCCATTTATAGTCACTCATGCCTTCAAAAGCGTTATTACTCGCTCAAAATGGTTTTACAATCTCATTATTTATTTTCAGATGAATTTTCTTACACTTTTGGTTAAAACAGATTATATTCAAATGTTTGTCTTGAGAAACGTGAAGCTAAAGCCATCGATTGACAAGAAAAGTCCATTTATAGTCACTCATGCCTTCGAAAGCCTCATTATTCACTTTAAATGATTTGATAATCTCATTATCGATTTTATGTTGAATTTTCTTACATTTTTAGTTAAAACAGACTATAATTGAATGTTTACCTCGGGAAACATGAAACAAAAGCCATCGATTGAGAGGAAAAGAACATTTATAGTCACTCATACCTTCCAAAGCCTTATTACTTGCTTAAAATTGTTTTACAATCTCATTATTTTTTTTAAAATGGATTTTCTTACTTTTTTGGTTAAAACAGATTATATTCAAATGTTTGTCTCGAGAAACGTGAAGCTAAAGCCATCGATTGACAAGAAAAGTCCTTTTATAGTTACTCATGCCTTCGAAAGCCTTATTACTCGCTCAAAATGGTTTTACAATCTCATTATTTATTTTCAGATGAATTTTCTTACACTTTTGGTTAAAACAGATTATATTCAAATGTTTGTCTCGAGAAACGTGAAGCTAAAGCCATCGATTGACAAGAAAAGTCCATTTATAGTCACTCATGCCTTCGAAAGCCTCATTATTCACTTTAAATGATTTTATAATCTCATTATTGATTTTATGTTGAATTTTCTTACATTTTTAGTTAAAACAGACTATAATTGAATGTTTACCTCGGGAAACATGAAGCAAAAGCCATCGAGTGAAAGGAAAAGAACATTTATAGTCACTCATACCTTCCAAAGCCTTATTACTTGCTTAAAATTGTTTTACAATCTCATTATTTTTTTTAAAATGGATTTTCTTACTTTTTTGGTTAAAACAGATTATATTCAAATGTTTGTCTCGAGAAACGTGAAGCTGAAGCCATCGATTGACAAGAAAAGTCCATTTATAGTCACTCATGCCTTCGAAAGCGTTATTACTCGCTCAAAATGGTTTTACAATCTCATTATTTATTTTCAGATGAATTTTCTTACACTTTTGGTTAAAACAGATTATATTCAAATGTTTGTCTCGAGAAACGTGAAGCTAAAGCCATCGATTGACAAGAAAAGTCCATTTATAGTCACTCATGCCTTCGAAAGCCTGATTACTCGCTCAAAATGGTTTTACAATCTCATTATTTATTTTCAGATGAATTTTCTTACACTTTTGGTTAAAACAGATTATATTCAAATGTTTGTCTCGAGAAACGTGAAGCTAAATCCATCGATTGACAAGAAAAGTCCATTTATAGTCACTCATGCCTTCGAAAGCCTGATTACTCGCTCAAAATGGTTTTACAATCTCATTATTTATTTTCAGATGAATTTTCTTACACTTTTGTTTAAAATAGATTATATTTTAATGTTTGTCTCGAGAAACGTGAAGCGAAGGCCATCGATTGACACGAAAAGTCCACTTATAGTCACCCATGCCTTTGAAAGCCTAATTATTCACTTTAAATGATTTCATAATCTCATTATTGATTTTATGTTAAATTTTCTTACATTTTTAGTTAAAACAGACAATAATTGAATGTTTACCTCGGGAAACATGAAGCAAAAGCCATCGATTGAGAGGAAAGCAACATTTATAGTCACTCATACCTTCCAAAGCCTTATTACTTGCTTAAAATTGTTTTACAATCTCATTATTTTTTTTTAAAACGGATTTTCTTACATTTTTGATTAAAACAGATTATATTCAAATGTTTGTCTCGAGAAACGTGAAGCTAAAGCCATCGATTGACAAGAAAAGTCCATTTATAGTCACTCATGCCTTCGAAAGCCTTATTACTCGCTCAAAATGGTTTTACAATCGCATTATTTATTTTCAGATGAATTTTCTTACACTTTTGGTTAAAACAGATTATATTCAAATGTTTATCTCGAGAAACGTGAAGCTAAAGCCATCGATTGACAAGAAAAGTCCATTTATAGTCACTCATGCCTTCGAAAGCCTTATTACTCGCTCAAAATGGTTTTACAATCTCATTATTTATTTTCAGATGAATTTTCTTACACTTTTGGTTAAAACAGATTATATTCAAATGTTTGTCTCGAGAAACGTGAAACTAAAGCCATCGATTGACAAGAAAAGTCCATTTATAGTCACTCATGCCTTCGAAAGCCTCATTATTCACTTTAAATGATTTTATAATCTCATTATTGATTTTATGTTGAATTTTCTTACATTTTTAGTTAAAACAGACTATAATTGAATGTTTACCTCGGGAAACATGAAGCAAAAGCCATCGAGTGAAAGGAAAAGAACATTTATAGTCACTCATACCTTCCAAAGCCTTATTACTTGCTTAAAATTGTTTTACAATCTCATTATTTTTTTTAAAATGGATTTTCTTACTTTTTTGGTTAAAACAGATTATATTCAAATGTTTGTCTCGAGAAACGTGAAGCTGAAGCCATCGATTGACAAGAAAAGTCCATTTATAGTCACTCATGCCTTCGAAAGCGTTATTACTCGCTCAAAATGGTTTTACAATCTCATTATTTATTTTCAGATGAATTTTCTTACACTTTTGGTTAAAACAGATTATATTCAAATGTTTGTCTCGAGAAACGTGAAGCTAAAGCCATCGATTGACAAGAAAAGTCCATTTATAGTCACTCATGCCTTCGAAAGCCTTATTACTCGCTCAAAATGGTTTTACAATCTCATTATTTATTTTCAGATGAATTTTCTTACACTTTTGGTTAAAACAGATTATATTCAAATGTTTGTCTCGAGAAACGTGAAGCTAAATCCATCGATTGACAAGAAAAGTCCATTTATAGTCACTCATGCCTTCGAAAGCCTGATTACTCGCTCAAAATGGTTTTACAATCTCATTATTTATTTTCAGATGAATTTTCTTACACTTTTGTTTAAAATAGATTATATTTTAATGTTTGTCTCGAGAAACGTGAAGCGAAGGCCATCGATTGACACGAAAAGTCCACTTATAGTCACCCATGCCTTTGAAAGCCTAATTATTCACTTTAAATGATTTCATAATCTCATTATTGATTTTATGTTAAATTTTCTTACATTTTTAGTTAAAACAGACAATAATTGAATGTTTACCTCGGGAAACATGAAGCAAAAGCCATCGATTGAGAGGAAAGCAACATTTATAGTCACTCATACCTTCCAAAGCCTTATTACTTGCTTAAAATTGTTTTACAATCTCATTATTTTTTTTTAAAACGGATTTTCTTACATTTTTGATTAAAACAGATTATATTCAAATGTTTGTCTCGAGAAACGTGAAGCTAAAGCCATCGATTGACAAGAAAAGTCCATTTATAGTCACTCATGCCTTCGAAAGCCTTATTACTCGCTCAAAATGGTTTTACAATCGCATTATTTATTTTCAGATGAATTTTCTTACACTTTTGGTTAAAACAGATTATATTCAAATGTTTATCTCGAGAAACGTGAAGCTAAAGCCATCGATTGACAAGAAAAGTCCATTTATAGTCACTCATGCCTTCGAAAGCCTTATTACTCGCTCAAAATGGTTTTACAATCTCATTATTTATTTTCAGATGAATTTTCTTACACTTTTTGTTAAAACAGATTATATTCAAATGTTTGTCTCGAGAAACGTGAAACTAAAGCCATCGATTGACAAGAAAAGTCCATTTATAGTCACTCATGCCTCCAAAAGCGTTATTACTCGCTCAAAATGGTTTTACAATCTCATTATTTATTTTCAGATGAATTTTCTTACACTTTTGGTTAAAACAGATTATATTCAAATGTTTGTCTCGAGAAACGTGAAGCTAAAGCCATCGATTGACAAGAAAAGTCCATTTATAGTCACTCATGCCTTCGAAAGCCTCATTATTCACTTTAAATGATTTTATAATCTCATTATTGATTTTATGTTGAATTTTCTTACATTTTTAGTTAAAACAGACTATAATTGAATGTTTACCTCGGGAAACATGAAGCAAATGCCATCGATTGAGAGGAAAAGAACATTTATAGTCACTCATACCTTCCAAAGCCTTATTACTTGCTTAAAATTGTTTTACAATCTCATTATTTTTTTTAAAATGGATTTTCTTACATTTTTGGTTAAAACAGATTATATTCAAATGTTTGTCTCGAAAAACGTGAAGCTAAAGCCATCGATTGACAAGAAAAGTCCATTTATAGTCACTCATGCCTTCACAAGCGTTATTACTCGCTCAAAATGGTTTTACAATCTCATTATTTATTTTCAGATGAATTTTCTTACACTTTTGGTTAAAACAGATTATATTCAAATGTTTGTCTCGAGAAACGTGAAGCTAAAGCCATCGATTGACAAGAAAAGTCCATTTATAGTCACTCATGCCTTCGAAAGCCTTATTACTCGCTCAAAATGGTTTTACAATCTCATTATTTATTTTCAGATGAATTTTCTTACACTTTTGGTTAAAACAGATTATATTCAAATGTTTGTCTCGAGAAACGTGAAGCTAAATCCATCGATTGACAAGAAAAGTCCATTTATAGTCACTCATGCCTTCGAAAGCCTGATTACTCGCTCAAAATGGTTTTACAATCTCATTATTTATTTTCAGATGAATTTTCTTACACTTTTGGTTAAAATAGATTATATTTTAATGTTTGTCTAGAGAAACGTGAAGCGAAGGCCATCGATTGACACGAAAAGTCCACTTATAGTCACCCATGCCTTTGAAAGCCTAATTATTCACTTTAAATGATTTCATAATCTCATTATTGATTTTATGTTAAATTTTCTTACATTTTTAGTTAAAACAGACAATAATTGAATGTTTACCTCGGGAAACATGAAGCAAAAGCCATCGATTGAGAGGAAAGCAACATTTATAGTCACTCATACCTTCCAAAGCCTTATTACTTGCTTAAAATTGTTTTACAATCTCATTATTTTTTTTTAAAACGGATTTTCTTACATTTTTGATTAAAACAGATTATATTCAAATGTTTGTCTCGAGAAACGTGAAGCTAAAGCCATCGATTGACAAGAAAAGTCCATTTATAGTCACTCATGCCTTCGAAAGCCTTATTACTCGCTCAAAATGGTTTTACAATCGCATTATTTATTTTCAGATGAATTTTCTTACACTTTTGGTTAAAACAGATTATATTCAAATGTTTATCTCGAGAAACGTGAAGCTAAAGCCATCGATTGACAAGAAAAGTCCATTTATAGTCACTCATGCCTTCGAAAGCCTTATTACTCGCTCAAAATGGTTTTACAATCTCATTATTTATTTTCAGATGAATTTTCTTACACTTTTGGTTAAAACAGATTATATTCAAATGTTTGTCTCGAGAAACGTGAAACTAAAGCCATCGATTGACAAGAAAAGTCCATTTATAGTCACTCATGCCTTCGAAAGCCTCATTATTCACTTTAAATGATTTTATAATCTCATTATTGATTTTATGTTGAATTTTCTTACATTTTTAGTTAAAACAGACTATAATTGAATGTTTACCTCGGGAAACATGAAGCAAAAGCCATCGAGTGAAAGGAAAAGAACATTTATAGTCACTCATACCTTCCAAAGCCTTATTACTTGCTTAAAATTGTTTTACAATCTCATTATTTTTTTTAAAATGGATTTTCTTACTTTTTTGGTTAAAACAGATTATATTCAAATGTTTGTCTCGAGAAACGTGAAGCTGAAGCCATCGATTGACAAGAAAAGTCCATTTATAGTCACTCATGCCTTCGAAAGCGTTATTACTCGCTCAAAATGGTTTTACAATCTCATTATTTATTTTCAGATGAATTTTCTTACACTTTTGGTTAAAACAGATTATATTCAAATGTTTGTCTCGAGAAACGTGAAGCTAAAGCCATCGATTGACAAGAAAAGTCCATTTATAGTCACTCATGCCTTCGAAAGCCTTATTACTCGCTCAAAATGGTTTTACAATCTCATTATTTATTTTCAGATGAATTTTCTTACACTTTTGGTTAAAACAGATTATATTCAAATGTTTGTCTCGAGAAACGTGAAGCTAAATCCATCGATTGACAAGAAAAGTCCATTTATAGTCACTCATGCCTTCGAAAGCCTGATTACTCGCTCAAAATGGTTTTACAATCTCATTATTTATTTTCAGATGAATTTTCTTACACTTTTGTTTAAAATAGATTATATTTTAATGTTTGTCTCGAGAAACGTGAAGCGAAGGCCATCGATTGACACGAAAAGTCCACTTATAGTCACCCATGCCTTTGAAAGCCTAATTATTCACTTTAAATGATTTCATAATCTCATTATTGATTTTATGTTAAATTTTCTTACATTTTTAGTTAAAACAGACAATAATTGAATGTTTACCTCGGGAAACATGAAGCAAAAGCCATCGATTGAGAGGAAAGCAACATTTATAGTCACTCATACCTTCCAAAGCCTTATTACTTGCTTAAAATTGTTTTACAATCTCATTATTTTTTTTTAAAACGGATTTTCTTACATTTTTGATTAAAACAGATTATATTCAAATGTTTGTCTCGAGAAACGTGAAGCTAAAGCCATCGATTGACAAGAAAAGTCCATTTATAGTCACTCATGCCTTCGAAAGCCTTATTACTCGCTCAAAATGGTTTTACAATCGCATTATTTATTTTCAGATGAATTTTCTTACACTTTTGGTTAAAACAGATTATATTCAAATGTTTATCTCGAGAAACGTGAAGCTAAAGCCATCGATTGACAAGAAAAGTCCATTTATAGTCACTCATGCCTTCGAAAGCCTTATTACTCGCTCAAAATGGTTTTACAATCTCATTATTTATTTTCAGATGAATTTTCTTACACTTTTTGTTAAAACAGATTATATTCAAATGTTTGTCTCGAGAAACGTGAAACTAAAGCCATCGATTGACAAGAAAAGTCCATTTATAGTCACTCATGCCTCCAAAAGCGTTATTACTCGCTCAAAATGGTTTTACAATCTCATTATTTATTTTCAGATGAATTTTCTTACACTTTTGGTTAAAACAGATTATATTCAAATGTTTGTCTCGAGAAACGTGAAGCTAAAGCCATCGATTGACAAGAAAAGTCCATTTATAGTCACTCATGCCTTCGAAAGCCTCATTATTCACTTTAAATGATTTTATAATCTCATTATTGATTTTATGTTGAATTTTCTTACATTTTTAGTTAAAACAGACTATAATTGAATGTTTACCTCGGGAAACATGAAGCAAATGCCATCGATTGAGAGGAAAAGAACATTTATAGTCACTCATACCTTCCAAAGCCTTATTACTTGCTTAAAATTGTTTTACAATCTCATTATTTTTTTTAAAATGGATTTTCTTACATTTTTGGTTAAAACAGATTATATTCAAATGTTTGTCTCGAAAAACGTGAAGCTAAAGCCATCGATTGACAAGAAAAGTCCATTTATAGTCACTCATGCCTTCACAAGCGTTATTACTCGCTCAAAATGGTTTTACAATCTCATTATTTATTTTCAGATGAATTTTCTTACACTTTTGGTTAAAACAGATTATATTCAAATGTTTGTCTCGAGAAACGTGAAGCTAAAGCCATCGATTGACAAGAAAAGTCCATTTATAGTCACTCATGCCTTCGAAAGCCTTATTACTCGCTCAAAATGGTTTTACAATCTCATTATTTATTTTCAGATGAATTTTCTTACACTTTTGGTTAAAACAGATTATATTCAAATGTTTGTCTCGAGAAACGTGAAGCTAAATCCATCGATTGACAAGAAAAGTCCATTTATAGTCACTCATGCCTTCGAAAGCCTGATTACTCGCTCAAAATGGTTTTACAATCTCATTATTTATTTTCAGATGAATTTTCTTACACTTTTGGTTAAAATAGATTATATTTTAATGTTTGTCTAGAGAAACGTGAAGCGAAGGCCATCGATTGACACGAAAAGTCCACTTATAGTCACCCATGCCTTTGAAAGCCTAATTATTCACTTTAAATGATTTCATAATCTCATTATTGATTTTATGTTAAATTTTCTTACATTTTTAGTTAAAACAGACAATAATTGAATGTTTACCTCGGGAAACATGAAGCAAAAGCCATCGATTGAGAGGAAAGCAACATTTATAGTCACTCATACCTTCCAAAGCCTTATTACTTGCTTAAAATTGTTTTACAATCTCATTATTTTTTTTTAAAACGGATTTTCTTACATTTTTGATTAAAACAGATTATATTCAAATGTTTGTCTCGAGAAACGTGAAGCTAAAGCCATCGATTGACAAGAAAAGTCCATTTATAGTCACTCATGCCTTCGAAAGCCTTATTACTCGCTCAAAATGGTTTTACAATCGCATTATTTATTTTCAGATGAATTTTCTTACACTTTTGGTTAAAACAGATTATATTCAAATGTTTATCTCGAGAAACGTGAAGCTAAAGCCATCGATTGACAAGAAAAGTCCATTTATAGTCACTCATGCCTTCGAAAGCCTTATTACTCGCTCAAAATGGTTTTACAATCTCATTATTTATTTTCAGATGAATTTTCTTACACTTTTGGTTAAAACAGATTATATTCAAATGTTTGTCTCGAGAAACGTGAAACTAAAGCCATCGATTGACAAGAAAAGTCCATTTATAGTCACTCATGCCTTCGAAAGCCTCATTATTCACTTTAAATGATTTTATAATCTCATTATTGATTTTATGTTGAATTTTCTTACATTTTTAGTTAAAACAGACTATAATTGAATGTTTACCTCGGGAAACATGAAGCAAAAGCCATCGAGTGAAAGGAAAAGAACATTTATAGTCACTCATACCTTCCAAAGCCTTATTACTTGCTTAAAATTGTTTTACAATCTCATTATTTTTTTTAAAATGGATTTTCTTAATTTTTTGGTTAAAACAGATTATATTCAAATGTTTGTCTCGAGAAACGTGAAGCTGAAGCCATCGATTGACAAGAAAAGTCCATTTATAGTCACTCATGCCTTCGAAAGCGTTATTACTCGCTCAAAATGGTTTTACAATCTCATTATTTATTTTCAGATGAATTTTCTTACACTTTTGTTTAAAATAGATTATATTTTAATGTTTGTCTCGAGAAACGTGAAGCGAAGGCCATCGATTGACACGAAAAGTCCACTTATAGTCACCCATGCCTTTGAAAGCCTAATTATTCACTTTAAATGATTTCATAATCTCATTATTGATTTTATGTTAAATTTTCTTACATTTTTAGTTAAAACAGACAATAATTGAATGTTTACCTCGGGAAACATGAAGCAAAAGCCATCGATTGAGAGGAAAGCAACATTTATAGTCACTCATACCTTCCAAAGCCTTATTACTTGCTTAAAATTGTTTTACAATCTCATTATTTTTTTTTAAAACGGATTTTCTTACATTTTTGATTAAAACAGATTATATTCAAATGTTTGTCTCGAGAAACGTGAAGCTAAAGCCATCGATTGACAAGAAAAGTCCATTTATAGTCACTCATGCCTTCGAAAGCCTTATTACTCGCTCAAAATGGTTTTACAATCGCATTATTTATTTTCAGATGAATTTTCTTACACTTTTGGTTAAAACAGATTATATTCAAATGTTTATCTCGAGAAACGTGAAGCTAAAGCCATCGATTGACAAGAAAAGTCCATTTATAGTCACTCATGCCTTCGAAAGCCTTATTACTCGCTCAAAATGGTTTTACAATCTCATTATTTATTTTCAGATGAATTTTCTTACACTTTTTGTTAAAACAGATTATATTCAAATGTTTGTCTCGAGAAACGTGAAACTAAAGCCATCGATTGACAAGAAAAGTCCATTTATAGTCACTCATGCCTCCAAAAGCATTATTACTCGCTCAAAATGGTTTTACAATCTCATTATTTATTTTCAGATGAATTTTCTTACACTTTTGGTTAAAACAGATTATATTCAAATGTTTGTCTCGAGAAACGTGAAGCTAAAGCCATCGATTGACAAGAAAAGTCCATTTATAGTCACTCATGCCTTCGAAAGCCTCATTATTCACTTTAAATGATTTTATAATCTCATTATTGATTTTATGTTGAATTTTCTTACATTTTTAGTTAAAACAGACTATAATTGAATGTTTACCTCGGGAAACATGAAGCAAATGCCATCGATTGAGAGGAAAAGAACATTTATAGTCACTCATACCTTCCAAAGCCTTATTACTTGCTTAAAATTGTTTTACAATCTCATTATTTTTTTTAAAATGGATTTTCTTACATTTTTGGTTAAAACAGATTATATTCAAATGTTTGTCTCGAAAAACGTGAAGCTAAAGCCATCGATTGACAAGAAAAGTCCATTTATAGTCACTCATGCCTTCACAAGCGTTATTACTCGCTCAAAATGGTTTTACAATCTCATTATTTATTTTCAGATGAATTTTCTTACACTTTTGGTTAAAACAGATTATATTCAAATGTTTGTCTCGAGAAACGTGAAGCTAAAGCCATCGATTGACAAGAAAAGTCCATTTATAGTCACTCATGCCTTCGAAAGCCTCATTATTCACTTTAAATGATTTTATAATCTCATTATTGATTTTATGTTGAATTTTCTTACATTTTTAGTTAAAACAGACTATAATTGAATGTTTACCTCGGGAAACATGAAGCAAAAGCCATCGATTGAGAGGAAAAGAACATTTATAGTCACTCATACCTTCCAAAGCCTTATTACTTGCTTAAAATTGTTTTACAATCTCATTATTTTTTTTAAAATGGATTTTCTTACATTTTTGGTTAAAACAGATTATATTCAAATGTTTGTCTCGAGAAACGTGAAGCTAAAGCCATCGATTGACAAGAAAAGTCCATTTATAGTCACTCATGCCTTCGAAAGCCTTATTACTCGCTCAAAATGGTTTTACAATCGCATTATTTATTTTCAGATGAATTTTCTTACACTTTTGGTTAAAACAGATTATATTCAAATGTTTGTCTCGAGAAACGTGAAGCTAAAGCCATCGATTGACAAGAAAAGTCCATTTATAGTCACTCATGCCTTCGAAAGCCTTATTACTCGCTCAAGATGGTTTTACAATCTCATTATTTATTTTCAGATGAATTTTCTTACACTTTTGGTTAAAACAGATTATATTCAAATGTTTGTCTCGAGAAACGTGAAGCTAAAGCCATCGATTGACAAGAAAAGTCCATTTATAGTCACTCATGCCTTCGAAAGCCTTATTACTCGCTCAAAATGGTTTTACAATCACATTATTTATTTTCAGATTAATTTTCTTACACTTTTGGTTAAAACAGATTATATTCAAATGTTTGTCTCGAGAAACGTGAAGCTAAAGCCATCGATTGACAAGAAAAGTCCATTTATAGTCACTCATGCCTTCGAAAGTCTTTTTACTCGCTCAAAATGGTTTTACAATCTCATTATTTATTTTCAGTTGAATTTTCTTACACTTTTGATTAAAATAGATTATATTTAAATGTTTGTCTCGAGAAACGTGAAGCGAAGGCCATCGATTGACAAGAAAAGTTCATTTATAGTCACTCATGCCTTCGAAAGCCTCATTATTCACTTTAAATGATTTGATAATCTCATTATCGATTTTATGTTGAATTTTCTTACATTTGTAGTTAAAACAGACTATAATTGAATGTTTACCTCGGGAAACATGAAACAAAAGCCATCGATTGAGAGGAAAAGAACATTTATAGTCACTCATACCTTCCAAAGCCTTATTACTTGCTTAAAATTGTTTTACAATCTCATTATTTTTTTTAAAATGGATTTTCTTACTTTTTTGGTTAAAACAGATTATATTCAAATGTTTGTCTCGAGAAACGTGAAGCTAAAGCCATCGATTGACAAGAAAAGTCCATTTATAGTCACTCATTCCTTCGAAAGCGTTATTACTCGCTCAAAATGGTTTTACAATCTCATTATTTATTTTCAGATGAATTTTCTTACGCTTTTGGTTAAAACAGATTATATTCAAATGTTTGTCTCGAGAAACGTGAAGCTAAAGCCATCGATTGACAAGAAAAGTCCATTTATAGTCACTCATGCCTTCGAAAGCCTTATTACTCGCTCAAAATGGTTTTACAATCTCATTATTTATTTTCAGATGAATTTTCTTACACTTTTGGTTAAAACAGATTATATTCAAATGTTTGTCTCGAGAAACGTGAAGCTAAAGCCATCGCTTGACAAGAAAAGTCCATTTATAGTCACTCATGCCTTCGAAAGCCTTATTACTCGCTCAAAATGGTTTTACAATCTTATTATTTATTTTCAGATGAATTTTCTTACACTTTTGGTTAAAACAGATTATATTCAAATGTTTATCTCGACAAACGTCAAGCTAAAGCCATCGATTGATAAGAAAAGTCCATTTATAGTCACTCATGCCTTCGAAAGCCTTATTACTCGCTCAAAATGGTTTTACAATCTCATTATTTATTTTCAGATGAATTTTCTTACACTTTTGGTTAAAACAGATTATATTCAAATGTTTGTCTCGAGAAACGTGAAGCTAAAGCCATCGATTGACAAGAAAAGTCCATTTATAGTCACTGATGCCTTCGAAAGCCTCATTATTCACTTTAAATGATTTTATAATCTCATTATTGATTTTATGTTGAATTTTCTTACATTTTTAGTTAAAACAGACTATAATTGAGTGTTTACCTCGGGAAACATGAAGCAAAAGCCATCGATTGAGAGGAAAAGAACATTTATAGTCACTCATACCTTCCAAAGCCTTATTACTTGCTTAAAATTGTTTTACAATCTCATTATTTTTTTTAAAATGGATTTTCTTACATTTTTGGTTAAAACAGATTATATTCAAATGTTTGTCTCGAGAAACGTGAAGCTAAAGCCATCGATTGACAAGAAAAGTCCATTTATAGTCACTCATGCCTTCGAAAGCCTTATTACTCGCTCAAAATTGTTTTACAATCGCATTATTTATTTTCAGATGAATTTTCTTACACTTTTGGTTAAAACAGATTATATTCAAATGTTTGTCTCGAGAAACGTGAAGCTAAAGCCATCGATTGACAAGAAAAGTCCATTTATAGTCACTCATGCCTTCGAAAGCCTTATTACTCGCTCAAAATGGTTTTACAATCTCATTATTTATTTTTAGATGAATTTTCTTACACTTTTGGTTAAAACAGATTATATTCAAATGTTTGTCTCGAGAAACGTGAAGCTAAAGCCATCGATTGACAAGAAAAGTCCATTTATAGTCACTCATGCCTTCGAAAGCCTTATTACTCGCTCAAAATGGTTTTACAATCACATTATTTATTTTCAGATTAATTTTCTTACACTTTTGGTTAAAACAGATTATATTCAAATGTTTGTCTCGAGAAACGTGAAGCTAAAGCCATCGATTGACAAGAAAAGTCCATTTATAGTCACTCATGCCTTCGAAAGTCTTTTTACTCGCTCAAAATGGTTTTACAATCTCATTATTTATTTTCAGTTGAATTTTCTTACACTTTTGATTAAAATAGATTATATTTAAATGTTTGTCTCGAGAAACGTGAAGCGAAGGCCATCGATTGACAAGAAAAGTTCATTTATAGTCACTCATGCCTTCGAAAGCCTCATTATTCACTTTAAATGATTTGATAATCTCATTATCGATTTTATGTTGAATTTTCTTACATTTGTAGTTAAAACAGACTATAATTGAATGTTTACCTCGGGAAACATGAAACAAAAGCCATCGATTGAGAGGAAAAGAACATTTATAGTCACTCATACCTTCCAAAGCCTTATTACTTGCTTAAAATTGTTTTACAATCTCATTATTTTTTTTAAAATGGATTTTCTTACTTTTTTGGTTAAAACAGATTATATTCAAATGTTTGTCTCGAGAAACGTGAAGCTAAAGCCATCGATTGACAAGAAAAGTCCATTTATAGTCACTCATTCCTTCGAAAGCGTTATTACTCGCTCAAAATGGTTTTACAATCTCATTATTTATTTTCAGATGAATTTTCTTACGCTTTTGGTTAAAACAGATTATATTCAAATGTTTGTCTCGAGAAACGTGAAGCTAAAGCCATCGATTGACAAGAAAAGTCCATTTATAGTCACTCATGCCTTCGAAAGCCTTATTACTCGCTCAAAATGGTTTTACAATCTCATTATTTATTTTCAGATGAATTTTCTTACACTTTTGGTTAAAACAGATTATATTCAAATGTTTGTCTCGAGAAACGTGAAGCTAAAGCCATCGCTTGACAAGAAAAGTCCATTTATAGTCACTCATGCCTTCGAAAGCCTTATTACTCGCTCAAAATGGTTTTACAATCTTATTATTTATTTTCAGATGAATTTTCTTACACTTTTGGTTAAAACAGATTATATTCAAATGTTTATCTCGACAAACGTCAAGCTAAAGCCATCGATTGATAAGAAAAGTCCATTTATAGTCATTCATGCCTTCGAAAGCCTTATTACTCGCTCAAAATGGTTTTACAATCTCATTATTTATTTTCAGATGAATTTTCTTACACTTTTGGTTAAAACAGATTATATTCAAATGTTTGTCTCGAGAAACGTGAAGCTAAAGCCATCGATTGACAAGAAAAGTCCATTTATAGTCACTCATGCCTTCGAAAGCCTCATTATTCACTTTAAATGATTTTATAATCTCATTATTGATTTTATGTTGAATTTTCTTACATTTTTAGTTAAAACAGACTATAATTGAATGTTTACCTCGGGAAACATGAAGCAAAAGCCATCGATTGAGAGGAAAAGAACATTTATAGTCACTCATACCTTCCAAAGCCTTATTACTTGCTTAAAATTGTTTTACAATCTCATTATTTTTTTTAAAATGGATTTTCTTACATTTTTGGTTAAAACAGATTATATTCAAATGTTTGTCTCGAGAAACGTGAAGCTAAAGCCATCGATTGACAAGAAAAGTCCATTTATAGTCACTCATGCCTTCGAAAGCCTTATTACTCGCTCAAAATGGTTTTACAATCGCATTATTTATTTTCAGATGAATTTTCTTACACTTTTGGTTAAAACAGATTATATTCAAATGTTTGTCTCGAGAAACGTGAAGCTAAAGCCATCGATTGACAAGAAAAGTCCATTTATAGTCACTCATGCCTTCGAAAGCCTTATTACTCGCTCAAGATGGTTTTACAATCTCATTATTTATTTTCAGATGAATTTTCTTACACTTTTGGTTAAAACAGATTATATTCAAATGTTTGTCTCGAGAAACGTGAAGCTAAAGCCATCGATTGACAAGAAAAGTCCATTTATAGTCACTCATGCCTTCGAAAGCCTTATTACTCGCTCAAAATGGTTTTACAATCACATTATTTATTTTCAGATTAATTTTCTTACACTTTTGGTTAAAACAGATTATATTCAAATGTTTGTCTCGAGAAACGTGAAGCTAAAGCCATCGATTGACAAGAAAAGTCCATTTATAGTCACTCATGCCTTCGAAAGTCTTTTTACTCGCTCAAAATGGTTTTACAATCTCATTATTTATTTTCAGTTGAATTTTCTTACACTTTTGATTAAAATAGATTATATTTAAATGTTTGTCTCGAGAAACGTGAAGCGAAGGCCATCGATTGACAAGAAAAGTTCATTTATAGTCACTCATGCCTTCGAAAGCCTCATTATTCACTTTAAATGATTTGATAATCTCATTATCGATTTTATGTTGAATTTTCTTACATTTGTAGTTAAAACAGACTATAATTGAATGTTTACCTCGGGAAACATGAAACAAAAGCCATCGATTGAGAGGAAAAGAACATTTATAGTCACTCATACCTTCCAAAGCCTTATTACTTGCTTAAAATTGTTTTACAATCTCATTATTTTTTTTAAAATGGATTTTCTTACTTTTTTGGTTAAAACAGATTATATTCAAATGTTTGTCTCGAGAAACGTGAAGCTAAAGCCATCGATTGACAAGAAAAGTCCATTTATAGTCACTCATTCCTTCGAAAGCGTTATTACTCGCTCAAAATGGTTTTACAATCTCATTATTTATTTTCAGATGAATTTTCTTACGCTTTTGGTTAAAACAGATTATATTCAAATGTTTGTCTCGAGAAACGTGAAGCTAAAGCCATCGATTGACAAGAAAAGTCCATTTATAGTCACTCATGCCTTCGAAAGCCTTATTACTCGCTCAAAATGGTTTTACAATCTCATTATTTATTTTCAGATGAATTTTCTTACACTTTTGGTTAAAACAGATTATATTCAAATGTTTGTCTCGAGAAACGTGAAGCTAAAGCCATCGCTTGACAAGAAAAGTCCATTTATAGTCACTCATGCCTTCGAAAGCCTTATTACTCGCTCAAAATGGTTTTACAATCTTATTATTTATTTTCAGATGAATTTTCTTACACTTTTGGTTAAAACAGATTATATTCAAATGTTTATCTCGACAAACGTCAAGCTAAAGCCATCGATTGATAAGAAAAGTCCATTTATAGTCACTCATGCCTTCGAAAGCCTTATTACTCGCTCAAAATGGTTTTACAATCTCATTATTTATTTTCAGATGAATTTTCTTACACTTTTGGTTAAAACAGATTATATTCAAATGTTTGTCTCGAGAAACGTGAAGCTAAAGCCATCGATTGACAAGAAAAGTCCATTTATAGTCACTGATGCCTTCGAAAGCCTCATTATTCACTTTAAATGATTTTATAATCTCATTATTGATTTTATGTTGAATTTTCTTACATTTTTAGTTAAAACAGACTATAATTGAATGTTTACCTCGGGAAACATGAAGCAAAAGACATCGATTGAGAGGAAAAGAACATTTATAGTCACTCATACCTTCCAAAGCCTTATTACTTGCTTAAAATTGTTTTACAATCTCATTATTTTTTTTAAAATGGATTTTCTTACATTTTTGGTTAAAACAGATTATATTCAAATGTTTGTCTCGAGAAACGTGAAGCTAAAGCCATCGATTGACAAGAAAAGTCCATTTATAGTCACTCATGCCTTCGAAAGCCTTATTACTCGCTCAAAATGGTTTTACAATCGCATTATTTATTTTCAGATGAATTTTCTTACACTTTTGGTTAAAACAGATTATATTCAAATGTTTGTCTCGAGAAACGTGAAGCTAAAGCCATCGATTGACAAGAAAAGTCCATTTATAGTCACTCATGCCTTCGAAAGCCTTATTACTCGCTCAAAATGGTTTTACAATCTCATTATTTATTTTCAGATGAATTTTCTTACACTTTTGGTTAAAACAGATTATATTCAAATGTTTGTCTCGAGAAACGTGAAGCTAAAGCCATCGATTGACAAGAAAAGTCCATTTATAGTCACTCATGCCTTCGAAAGCCTTATTACTCGCTCAAAATGGTTTTACAATCACATTATTTATTTTCAGATTAATTTTCTTACACTTTTGGTTAAAACAGATTATATTCAAATGTTTGTCTCGAGAAACGTGAAGCTAAAGCCATCGATTGACAAGAAAAGTCCATTTATAGTCACTCATGCCTTCGAAAGTCTTTTTACTCGCTCAAAATGGTTTTACAATCTCATTATTTATTTTCAGTTGAATTTTCTTACACTTTTGATTAAAATAGATTATATTTAAATGTTTGTCTCGAGAAACGTGAAGCGAAGGCCATCGATTGACAAGAAAAGTTCATTTATAGTCACTCATGCCTTCGAAAGCCTCATTATTCACTTTAAATGATTTGATAATCTCATTATCGATTTTATGTTGAATTTTCTTACATTTGTAGTTAAAACAGACTATAATTGAATGTTTACCTCGGGAAACATGAAACAAAAGCCATCGATTGAGAGGAAAAGAACATTTATAGTCACTCATACCTTCCAAAGCCTTATTACTTGCTTAAAATTGTTTTACAATCTCATTATTTTTTTTAAAATGGATTTTCTTACTTTTTTGGTTAAAACAGATTATATTCAAATGTTTGTCTCGAGAAACGTGAAGCTAAAGCCATCGATTGACAAGAAAAGTCCATTTATAGTCACTCATTCCTTCGAAAGCGTTATTACTCGCTCAAAATGGTTTTACAATCGCATTATTTATTTTCAGATGAATTTTCTTACACTTTTGGTTAAAACAGATTATATTCAAATGTTTGTCTCGAGAAACGTGAAGCTAAAGCCATCGATTGACAAGAAAAGTCCATTTATAGTCACTCATGCCTTCGAAAGCCTTATTACTCGCTCAAAATGGTTTTACAATCTCATTATTTATTTTCAGATGAATTTTCTTACACTTTTGGTTAAAACAGATTATATTCAAATGTTTGTCTCGAGAAACGTGAAGCTAAAGCCATCGATTGACAAGAAAAGTCCATTTATAGTCACTCATGCCTTCGAAAGCCTTATTACTCGCTCAAAATGGTTTTACAATCACATTATTTATTTTCAGATTAATTTTCTTACACTTTTGGTTAAAACAGATTATATTCAAATGTTTGTCTCGAGAAACGTGAAGCTAAAGCCATCGATTGACAAGAAAAGTCCATTTATAGTCACTCATGCCTTCGAAAGTCTTTTTACTCGCTCAAAATGGTTTTACAATCTCATTATTTATTTTCAGTTGAATTTTCTTACACTTTTGATTAAAATAGATTATATTTAAATGTTTGTCTCGAGAAACGTGAAGCGAAGGCCATCGATTGACAAGAAAAGTTCATTTATAGTCACTCATGCCTTCGAAAGCCTCATTATTCACTTTAAATGATTTGATAATCTCATTATCGATTTTATGTTGAATTTTCTTACATTTGTAGTTAAAACAGACTATAATTGAATGTTTACCTCGGGAAACATGAAACAAAAGCCATCGATTGAGAGGAAAAGAACATTTATAGTCACTCATACCTTCCAAAGCCTTATTACTTGCTTAAAATTGTTTTACAATCTCATTATTTTTTTTAAAATGGATTTTCTTACTTTTTTGGTTAAAACAGATTATATTCAAATGTTTGTCTCGAGAAACGTGAAGCTAAAGCCATCGATTGACAAGAAAAGTCCATTTATAGTCACTCATTCCTTCGAAAGCGTTATTACTCGCTCAAAATGGTTTTACAATCTCATTATTTATTTTCAGATGAATTTTCTTACGCTTTTGGTTAAAACAGATTATATTCAAATGTTTGTCTCGAGAAACGTGAAGCTAAAGCCATCGATTGACAAGAAAAGTCCATTTATAGTCACTCATGCCTTCGAAAGCCTTATTACTCGCTCAAAATGGTTTTACAATCTCATTATTTATTTTCAGATGAATTTTCTTACACTTTTGGTTAAAACAGATTATATTCAAATGTTTGTCTCGAGAAACGTGAAGCTAAAGCCATCGCTTGACAAGAAAAGTCCATTTATAGTCACTCATGCCTTCGAAAGCCTTATTACTCGCTCAAAATGGTTTTACAATCTTATTATTTATTTTCAGATGAATTTTCTTACACTTTTGGTTAAAACAGATTATATTCAAATGTTTATCTCGACAAACGTCAAGCTAAAGCCATCGATTGATAAGAAAAGTCCATTTATAGTCATTCATGCCTTCGAAAGCCTTATTACTCGCTCAAAATGGTTTTACAATCTCATTATTTATTTTCAGATGAATTTTCTTACACTTTTGGTTAAAACAGATTATATTCAAATGTTTGTCTCGAGAAACGTGAAGCTAAAGCCATCGATTGACAAGAAAAGTCCATTTATAGTCACTCATGCCTTCGAAAGCCTCATTATTCACTTTAAATGATTTTATAATCTCATTATTGATTTTATGTTGAATTTTCTTACATTTTTAGTTAAAACAGACTATAATTGAATGTTTACCTCGGGAAACATGAAGCAAAAGCCATCGATTGAGAGGAAAAGAACATTTATAGTCACTCATACCTTCCAAAGCCTTATTACTTGCTTAAAATTGTTTTACAATCTCATTATTTTTTTTAAAATGGATTTTCTTACATTTTTGGTTAAAACAGATTATATTCAAATGTTTGTCTCGAGAAACGTGAAGCTAAAGCCATCGATTGACAAGAAAAGTCCATTTATAGTCACTCATGCCTTCGAAAGCCTTATTACTCGCTCAAAATGGTTTTACAATCGCATTATTTATTTTCAGATGAATTTTCTTACACTTTTGGTTAAAACAGATTATATTCAAATGTTTGTCTCGAGAAACGTGAAGCTAAAGCCATCGATTGACAAGAAAAGTCCATTTATAGTCACTCATGCCTTCGAAAGCCTTATTACTCGCTCAAGATGGTTTTACAATCTCATTATTTATTTTCAGATGAATTTTCTTACACTTTTGGTTAAAACAGATTATATTCAAATGTTTGTCTCGAGAAACGTGAAGCTAAAGCCATCGATTGACAAGAAAAGTCCATTTATAGTCACTCATGCCTTCGAAAGCCTTATTACTCGCTCAAAATGGTTTTACAATCACATTATTTATTTTCAGATTAATTTTCTTACACTTTTGGTTAAAACAGATTATATTCAAATGTTTGTCTCGAGAAACGTGAAGCTAAAGCCATCGATTGACAAGAAAAGTCCATTTATAGTCACTCATGCCTTCGAAAGTCTTTTTACTCGCTCAAAATGGTTTTACAATCTCATTATTTATTTTCAGTTGAATTTTCTTACACTTTTGATTAAAATAGATTATATTTAAATGTTTGTCTCGAGAAACGTGAAGCGAAGGCCATCGATTGACAAGAAAAGTTCATTTATAGTCACTCATGCCTTCGAAAGCCTCATTATTCACTTTAAATGATTTGATAATCTCATTATCGATTTTATGTTGAATTTTCTTACATTTGTAGTTAAAACAGACTATAATTGAATGTTTACCTCGGGAAACATGAAACAAAAGCCATCGATTGAGAGGAAAAGAACATTTATAGTCACTCATACCTTCCAAAGCCTTATTACTTGCTTAAAATTGTTTTACAATCTCATTATTTTTTTTAAAATGGATTTTCTTACTTTTTTGGTTAAAACAGATTATATTCAAATGTTTGTCTCGAGAAACGTGAAGCTAAAGCCATCGATTGACAAGAAAAGTCCATTTATAGTCACTCATTCCTTCGAAAGCGTTATTACTCGCTCAAAATGGTTTTACAATCTCATTATTTATTTTCAGATGAATTTTCTTACGCTTTTGGTTAAAACAGATTATATTCAAATGTTTGTCTCGAGAAACGTGAAGCTAAAGCCATCGATTGACAAGAAAAGTCCATTTATAGTCACTCATGCCTTCGAAAGCCTTATTACTCGCTCAAAATGGTTTTACAATCTCATTATTTATTTTCAGATGAATTTTCTTACACTTTTGGTTAAAACAGATTATATTCAAATGTTTGTCTCGAGAAACGTGAAGCTAAAGCCATCGCTTGACAAGAAAAGTCCATTTATAGTCACTCATGCCTTCGAAAGCCTTATTACTCGCTCAAAATGGTTTTACAATCTTATTATTTATTTTCAGATGAATTTTCTTACACTTTTGGTTAAAACAGATTATATTCAAATGTTTATCTCGACAAACGTCAAGCTAAAGCCATCGATTGATAAGAAAAGTCCATTTATAGTCACTCATGCCTTCGAAAGCCTTATTACTCGCTCAAAATGGTTTTACAATCTCATTATTTATTTTCAGATGAATTTTCTTACACTTTTGGTTAAAACAGATTATATTCAAATGTTTGTCTCGAGAAACGTGAAGCTAAAGCCATCGATTGACAAGAAAAGTCCATTTATAGTCACTGATGCCTTCGAAAGCCTCATTATTCACTTTAAATGATTTTATAATCTCATTATTGATTTTATGTTGAATTTTCTTACATTTTTAGTTAAAACAGACTATAATTGAATGTTTACCTCGGGAAACATGAAGCAAAAGACATCGATTGAGAGGAAAAGAACATTTATAGTCACTCATACCTTCCAAAGCCTTATTACTTGCTTAAAATTGTTTTACAATCTCATTATTTTTTTTAAAATGGATTTTCTTACATTTTTGGTTAAAACAGATTATATTCAAATGTTTGTCTCGAGAAACGTGAAGCTAAAGCCATCGATTGACAAGAAAAGTCCATTTATAGTCACTCATGCCTTCGAAAGCCTTATTACTCGCTCAAAATGGTTTTACAATCGCATTATTTATTTTCAGATGAATTTTCTTACACTTTTGGTTAAAACAGATTATATTCAAATGTTTGTCTCGAGAAACGTGAAGCTAAAGCCATCGATTGACAAGAAAAGTCCATTTATAGTCACTCATGCCTTCGAAAGCCTTATTACTCGCTCAAAATGGTTTTACAATCTCATTATTTATTTTCAGATGAATTTTCTTACACTTTTGGTTAAAACAGATTATATTCAAATGTTTGTCTCGAGAAACGTGAAGCTAAAGCCATCGATTGACAAGAAAAGTCCATTTATAGTCACTCATGCCTTCGAAAGCCTTATTACTCGCTCAAAATGGTTTTACAATCACATTATTTATTTTCAGATTAATTTTCTTACACTTTTGGTTAAAACAGATTATATTCAAATGTTTGTCTCGAGAAACGTGAAGCTAAAGCCATCGATTGACAAGAAAAGTCCATTTATAGTCACTCATGCCTTCGAAAGTCTTTTTACTCGCTCAAAATGGTTTTACAATCTCATTATTTATTTTCAGTTGAATTTTCTTACACTTTTGATTAAAATAGATTATATTTAAATGTTTGTCTCGAGAAACGTGAAGCGAAGGCCATCGATTGACAAGAAAAGTTCATTTATAGTCACTCATGCCTTCGAAAGCCTCATTATTCACTTTAAATGATTTGATAATCTCATTATCGATTTTATGTTGAATTTTCTTACATTTGTAGTTAAAACAGACTATAATTGAATGTTTACCTCGGGAAACATGAAACAAAAGCCATCGATTGAGAGGAAAAGAACATTTATAGTCACTCATACCTTCCAAAGCCTTATTACTTGCTTAAAATTGTTTTACAATCTCATTATTTTTTTTAAAATGGATTTTCTTACTTTTTTGGTTAAAACAGATTATATTCAAATGTTTGTCTCGAGAAACGTGAAGCTAAAGCCATCGATTGACAAGAAAAGTCCATTTATAGTCACTCATTCCTTCGAAAGCGTTATTACTCGCTCAAAATGGTTTTACAATCGCATTATTTATTTTCAGATGAATTTTCTTACACTTTTGGTTAAAACAGATTATATTCAAATGTTTGTCTCGAGAAACGTGAAGCTAAAGCCATCGATTGACAAGAAAAGTCCATTTATAGTCACTCATGCCTTCGAAAGCCTTATTACTCGCTCAAAATGGTTTTACAATCTCATTATTTATTTTCAGATGAATTTTCTTACACTTTTGGTTAAAACAGATTATATTCAAATGTTTGTCTCGAGAAACGTGAAGCTAAAGCCATCGATTGACAAGAAAAGTCCATTTATAGTCACTCATGCCTTCGAAAGCCTTATTACTCGCTCAAAATGGTTTTACAATCACATTATTTATTTTCAGATTAATTTTCTTACACTTTTGGTTAAAACAGATTATATTCAAATGTTTGTCTCGAGAAACGTGAAGCTAAAGCCATCGATTGACAAGAAAAGTCCATTTATAGTCACTCATGCCTTCGAAAGTCTTTTTACTCGCTCAAAATGGTTTTACAATCTCATTATTTATTTTCAGTTGAATTTTCTTACACTTTTGATTAAAATAGATTATATTTAAATGTTTGTCTCGAGAAACGTGAAGCGAAGGCCATCGATTGACAAGAAAAGTTCATTTATAGTCACTCATGCCTTCGAAAGCCTCATTATTCACTTTAAATGATTTGATAATCTCATTATCGATTTTATGTTGAATTTTCTTACATTTGTAGTTAAAACAGACTATAATTGAATGTTTACCTCGGGAAACATGAAACAAAAGCCATCGATTGAGAGGAAAAGAACATTTATAGTCACTCATACCTTCCAAAGCCTTATTACTTGCTTAAAATTGTTTTACAATCTCATTATTTTTTTTAAAATGGATTTTCTTACTTTTTTGGTTAAAACAGATTATATTCAAATGTTTGTCTCGAGAAACGTGAAGCTAAAGCCATCGATTGACAAGAAAAGTCCATTTATAGTCACTCATTCCTTCGAAAGCGTTATTACTCGCTCAAAATGGTTTTACAATCTCATTATTTATTTTCAGATGAATTTTCTTACGCTTTTGGTTAAAACAGATTATATTCAAATGTTTGTCTCGAGAAACGTGAAGCTAAAGCCATCGATTGACAAGAAAAGTCCATTTATAGTCACTCATGCCTTCGAAAGCCTTATTACTCGCTCAAAATGGTTTTACAATCTCATTATTTATTTTCAGATGAATTTTCTTACACTTTTGGTTAAAACAGATTATATTCAAATGTTTGTCTCGAGAAACGTGAAGCTAAAGCCATCGCTTGACAAGAAAAGTCCATTTATAGTCACTCATGCCTTCGAAAGCCTTATTACTCGCTCAAAATGGTTTTACAATCTTATTATTTATTTTCAGATGAATTTTCTTACACTTTTGGTTAAAACAGATTATATTCAAATGTTTATCTCGACAAACGTCAAGCTAAAGCCATCGATTGATAAGAAAAGTCCATTTATAGTCACTCATGCCTTCGAAAGCCTTATTACTCGCTCAAAATGGTTTTACAATCTCATTATTTATTTTCAGATGAATTTTCTTACACTTTTGGTTAAAACAGATTATATTCAAATGTTTGTCTCGAGAAACGTGAAGCTAAAGCCATCGATTGACAAGAAAAGTCCATTTATAGTCACTGATGCCTTCGAAAGCCTCATTATTCACTTTAAATGATTTTATAATCTCATTATTGATTTTATGTTGAATTTTCTTACATTTTTAGTTAAAACAGACTATAATTGAATGTTTACCTCGGGAAACATGAAGCAAAAGACATCGATTGAGAGGAAAAGAACATTTATAGTCACTCATACCTTCCAAAGCCTTATTACTTGCTTAAAATTGTTTTACAATCTCATTATTTTTTTTAAAATGGATTTTCTTACATTTTTGGTTAAAACAGATTATATTCAAATGTTTGTCTCGAGAAACGTGAAGCTAAAGCCATCGATTGACAAGAAAAGTCCATTTATAGTCACTCATGCCTTCGAAAGCCTTATTACTCGCTCAAAATGGTTTTACAATCGCATTATTTATTTTCAGATGAATTTTCTTACACTTTTGGTTAAAACAGATTATATTCAAATGTTTGTCTCGAGAAACGTGAAGCTAAAGCCATCGATTGACAAGAAAAGTCCATTTATAGTCACTCATGCCTTCGAAAGCCTTATTACTCGCTCAAAATGGTTTTACAATCTCATTATTTATTTTCAGATGAATTTTCTTACACTTTTGGTTAAAACAGATTATATTCAAATGTTTGTCTCGAGAAACGTGAAGCTAAAGCCATCGATTGACAAGAAAAGTCCATTTATAGTCACTCATGCCTTCGAAAGCCTTATTACTCGCTCAAAATGGTTTTACAATCACATTATTTATTTTCAGATTAATTTTCTTACACTTTTGGTTAAAACAGATTATATTCAAATGTTTGTCTCGAGAAACGTGAAGCTAAAGCCATCGATTGACAAGAAAAGTCCATTTATAGTCACTCATGCCTTCGAAAGTCTTTTTACTCGCTCAAAATGGTTTTACAATCTCATTATTTATTTTCAGTTGAATTTTCTTACACTTTTGATTAAAATAGATTATATTTAAATGTTTGTCTCGAGAAACGTGAAGCGAAGGCCATCGATTGACAAGAAAAGTTCATTTATAGTCACTCATGCCTTCGAAAGCCTCATTATTCACTTTAAATGATTTGATAATCTCATTATCGATTTTATGTTGAATTTTCTTACATTTGTAGTTAAAACAGACTATAATTGAATGTTTACCTCGGGAAACATGAAACAAAAGCCATCGATTGAGAGGAAAAGAACATTTATAGTCACTCATACCTTCCAAAGCCTTATTACTTGCTTAAAATTGTTTTACAATCTCATTATTTTTTTTAAAATGGATTTTCTTACTTTTTTGGTTAAAACAGATTATATTCAAATGTTTGTCTCGAGAAACGTGAAGCTAAAGCCATCGATTGACAAGAAAAGTCCATTTATAGTCACTCATTCCTTCGAAAGCGTTATTACTCGCTCAAAATGGTTTTACAATCTCATTATTTATTTTCAGATGAATTTTCTTACGCTTTTGGTTAAAACAGATTATATTCAAATGTTTGTCTCGAGAAACGTGAAGCTAAAGCCATCGATTGACAAGAAAAGTCCATTTATAGTCACTCATGCCTTCGAAAGCCTTATTACTCGCTCAAAATGGTTTTACAATCTCATTATTTATTTTCAGATGAATTTTCTTACACTTTTGGTTAAAACAGATTATATTCAAATGTTTGTCTCGAGAAACGTGAAGCTAAAGCCATCGCTTGACAAGAAAAGTCCATTTATAGTCACTCATGCCTTCGAAAGCCTTATTACTCGCTCAAAATGGTTTTACAATCTTATTATTTATTTTCAGATGAATTTTCTTACACTTTTGGTTAAAACAGATTATATTCAAATGTTTATCTCGACAAACGTCAAGCTAAAGCCATCGATTGATAAGAAAAGTCCATTTATAGTCATTCATGCCTTCGAAAGCCTTATTACTCGCTCAAAATGGTTTTACAATCTCATTATTTATTTTCAGATGAATTTTCTTACACTTTTGGTTAAAACAGATTATATTCAAATGTTTGTCTCGAGAAACGTGAAGCTAAAGCCATCGATTGACAAGAAAAGTCCATTTATAGTCACTCATGCCTTCGAAAGCCTCATTATTCACTTTAAATGATTTTATAATCTCATTATTGATTTTATGTTGAATTTTCTTACATTTTTAGTTAAAACAGACTATAATTGAATGTTTACCTCGGGAAACATGAAGCAAAAGCCATCGATTGAGAGGAAAAGAACATTTATAGTCACTCATACCTTCCAAAGCCTTATTACTTGCTTAAAATTGTTTTACAATCTCATTATTTTTTTTAAAATGGATTTTCTTACATTTTTGGTTAAAACAGATTATATTCAAATGTTTGTCTCGAGAAACGTGAAGCTAAAGCCATCGATTGACAAGAAAAGTCCATTTATAGTCACTCATGCCTTCGAAAGCCTTATTACTCGCTCAAAATGGTTTTACAATCGCATTATTTATTTTCAGATGAATTTTCTTACACTTTTGGTTAAAACAGATTATATTCAAATGTTTGTCTCGAGAAACGTGAAGCTAAAGCCATCGATTGACAAGAAAAGTCCATTTATAGTCACTCATGCCTTCGAAAGCCTTATTACTCGCTCAAGATGGTTTTACAATCTCATTATTTATTTTCAGATGAATTTTCTTACACTTTTGGTTAAAACAGATTATATTCAAATGTTTGTCTCGAGAAACGTGAAGCTAAAGCCATCGATTGACAAGAAAAGTCCATTTATAGTCACTCATGCCTTCGAAAGCCTTATTACTCGCTCAAAATGGTTTTACAATCACATTATTTATTTTCAGATTAATTTTCTTACACTTTTGGTTAAAACAGATTATATTCAAATGTTTGTCTCGAGAAACGTGAAGCTAAAGCCATCGATTGACAAGAAAAGTCCATTTATAGTCACTCATGCCTTCGAAAGTCTTTTTACTCGCTCAAAATGGTTTTACAATCTCATTATTTATTTTCAGTTGAATTTTCTTACACTTTTGATTAAAATAGATTATATTTAAATGTTTGTCTCGAGAAACGTGAAGCGAAGGCCATCGATTGACAAGAAAAGTTCATTTATAGTCACTCATGCCTTCGAAAGCCTCATTATTCACTTTAAATGATTTGATAATCTCATTATCGATTTTATGTTGAATTTTCTTACATTTGTAGTTAAAACAGACTATAATTGAATGTTTACCTCGGGAAACATGAAACAAAAGCCATCGATTGAGAGGAAAAGAACATTTATAGTCACTCATACCTTCCAAAGCCTTATTACTTGCTTAAAATTGTTTTACAATCTCATTATTTTTTTTAAAATGGATTTTCTTACTTTTTTGGTTAAAACAGATTATATTCAAATGTTTGTCTCGAGAAACGTGAAGCTAAAGCCATCGATTGACAAGAAAAGTCCATTTATAGTCACTCATTCCTTCGAAAGCGTTATTACTCGCTCAAAATGGTTTTACAATCTCATTATTTATTTTCAGATGAATTTTCTTACGCTTTTGGTTAAAACAGATTATATTCAAATGTTTGTCTCGAGAAACGTGAAGCTAAAGCCATCGATTGACAAGAAAAGTCCATTTATAGTCACTCATGCCTTCGAAAGCCTTATTACTCGCTCAAAATGGTTTTACAATCTCATTATTTATTTTCAGATGAATTTTCTTACACTTTTGGTTAAAACAGATTATATTCAAATGTTTGTCTCGAGAAACGTGAAGCTAAAGCCATCGCTTGACAAGAAAAGTCCATTTATAGTCACTCATGCCTTCGAAAGCCTTATTACTCGCTCAAAATGGTTTTACAATCTTATTATTTATTTTCAGATGAATTTTCTTACACTTTTGGTTAAAACAGATTATATTCAAATGTTTATCTCGAGAAACGTGAAGCTAAAGCCATCGATTGATAAGAAAAGTCCATTTATAGTCACTCATGCCTTCGAAAGCCTTATTACTCGCTCAAAATGGTTTTACAATCTCATTATTTATTTTCAGATGAATTTTCTTACACTTTTGGTTAAAACAGATTATATTCAAATGTTTGTCTCGAGAAACGTGAAGCTAAAGCCATCGATTGACAAGAAAAGTCCATTTATAGTCACTCATGCCTTCGAAAGCCTTATTACTCGCTCAAAATGGTTTTACAATCGCATTATTTATTTTCAGATGAATTTTCTTACACTTTTGGTTAAAACAGATTATATTCAAATGTTTGTCTCGAGAAACGTGAAGCTAAAGCCATCGATTGACAAGAAAAGTCCATTTATAGTCACTCATGCCTTCGAAAGCCTTATTACTCGCTCAAGATGGTTTTACAATCTCATTATTTATTTTCAGATGAATTTTCTTACACTTTTGGTTAAAACAGATTATATTCAAATGTTTGTCTCGAGAAACGTGAAGCTAAAGCCATCGATTGACAAGAAAAGTCCATTTATAGTCACTCATGCCTTCGAAAGCCTTATTACTCGCTCAAAATGGTTTTACAATCACATTATTTATTTTCAGATTAATTTTCTTACACTTTTGGTTAAAACAGATTATATTCAAATGTTTGTCTCGAGAAACGTGAAGCTAAAGCCATCGATTGACAAGAAAAGTCCATTTATAGTCACTCATGCCTTCGAAAGTCTTTTTACTCGCTCAAAATGGTTTTACAATCTCATTATTTATTTTCAGTTGAATTTTCTTACACTTTTGATTAAAATAGATTATATTTAAATGTTTGTCTCGAGAAACGTGAAGCGAAGGCCATCGATTGACAAGAAAAGTTCATTTATAGTCACTCATGCCTTCGAAAGCCTCATTATTCACTTTAAATGATTTGATAATCTCATTATCGATTTTATGTTGAATTTTCTTACATTTGTAGTTAAAACAGACTATAATTGAATGTTTACCTCGGGAAACATGAAACAAAAGCCATCGATTGAGAGGAAAAGAACATTTATAGTCACTCATACCTTCCAAAGCCTTATTACTTGCTTAAAATTGTTTTACAATCTCATTATTTTTTTTAAAATGGATTTTCTTACTTTTTTGGTTAAAACAGATTATATTCAAATGTTTGTCTCGAGAAACGTGAAGCTAAAGCCATCGATTGACAAGAAAAGTCCATTTATAGTCACTCATTCCTTCGAAAGCGTTATTACTCGCTCAAAATGGTTTTACAATCTCATTATTTATTTTCAGATGAATTTTCTTACGCTTTTGGTTAAAACAGATTATATTCAAATGTTTGTCTCGAGAAACGTGAAGCTAAAGCCATCGATTGACAAGAAAAGTCCATTTATAGTCACTCATGCCTTCGAAAGCCTTATTACTCGCTCAAAATGGTTTTACAATCTCATTATTTATTTTCAGATGAATTTTCTTACACTTTTGGTTAAAACAGATTATATTCAAATGTTTGTCTCGAGAAACGTGAAGCTAAAGCCATCGCTTGACAAGAAAAGTCCATTTATAGTCACTCATGCCTTCGAAAGCCTTATTACTCGCTCAAAATGGTTTTACAATCTTATTATTTATTTTCAGATGAATTTTCTTACACTTTTGGTTAAAACAGATTATATTCAAATGTTTATCTCGAGAAACGTGAAGCTAAAGCCATCGATTGATAAGAAAAGTCCATTTATAGTCACTCATGCCTTCGAAAGCCTTATTACTCGCTCAAAATGGTTTTACAATCTCATTATTTATTTTCAGATGAATTTTCTTACACTTTTGGTTAAAACAGATTATATTCAAATGTTTGTCTCGAGAAACGTGAAGCTAAAGCCATCGATTGACAAGAAAAGTCCATTTATAGTCACTCATGCCTTCGAAAGCCTCATTATTCACTTTAAATGATTTTATAATCTCATTATTGATTTTATGTTGAATTTTCTTACATTTTTAGTTAAAACAGACTATAATTGAATGTTTACCTCGGGAAACATGAAGCAAAAGCCATCGATTGAGAGGAAAAGAACATTTATAGTCACTCATACCTTCCAAAGCCTTATTACTTGCTTAAAATTGTTTTACAATCTCATTATTTTTTTTAAAATGGATTTTCTTACATTTTTGGTTAAAACAGATTATATTCAAATGTTTGTCTCGAGAAACGTGAAGCTAAAGCCATCGATTGACAAGAAAAGTCCATTTATAGTCACTCATGCCTTCGAAAGCCTTATTACTCGCTCAAAATGGTTTTACAATCGCATTATTTATTTTCAGATGAATTTTCTTACACTTTTGGTTAAAACAGATTATATTCAAATGTTTGTCTCGAGAAACGTGAAGCTAAAGCCATCGATTGACAAGAAAAGTCCATTTATAGTCACTCATGCCTTCGAAAGCCTTATTACTCGCTCAAAATGGTTTTACAATCTCATTATTTATTTTCAGATGAATTTTCTTACACTTTTGGTTAAAACAGATTATATTCAAATGTTTGTCTCGAGAAACGTGAAGCTAAAGCCATCGATTGACAAGAAAAGTCCATTTATAGTCACTCATGCCTTCGAAAGCCTTATTACTCGCTCAAAATGGTTTTACAATCACATTATTTATTTTCAGATTAATTTTCTTACAGTTTTGGTTAAAACAGATTATATTCAAATGTTTGTCTCGAGAAACGTGAAGCTAAAGCCATCGATTGACAAGAAAAGTCCATTTATAGTCACTCATGCCTTCGAAAGCCTTTTTACTCGCTCAAAATGGTTTTACAATCTCATTATTTATTTTCAGTGGAATTTTCTTACACTTTTGATTAAAATAGATTATATGTAAATGTCTGTCTCGAGAAACGTGAAGCGAAGGCCATCGATTGACAAGAAAAGTCCATTTATAGTCACTCATGCCTTCGAAAGCCTCATTATTCACTTTAAATGATTTGATAATCTCATTATCGATTTTATGTTGAATTTTCTTACATTTTTAGTTAAAACAGACTATAATTGAATGTTTACCTCGGGAAACATGAAACAAAAGCCATCGATTGAGAGGAAAAGAACATTTATAGTCACTCATACCTTCCAAAGCCTTATTACTTGCTTAAAATTGTTTTACAATCTCATTATTTTTTTTAAAATGGATTTTCTTATATTTTTGGTTAAAACAGATTATATTCAAATGTTTGTCTCGAGAAACGTGAAGCTAAAGCCATCGATTGACAAGAAAAGTCCATTTATAGTCACTCATGCCTTCGAAAGCCTTATTACTCGCTCAAAATGGTTTTACAATCGCATTATTTATTTTCAGATGAATTTTCTTACACTTTTGGTTAAAACAGATTATATTCAAATGTTTGTCTCGAGAAACGTGAAGCTAAAGCCATCGATTGACAAGAAAAGTCCATTTATAGTCACTCATGCCTTCGAAAGCCTTATTACTCGCTCAAGATGGTTTTACAATCTCATTATTTATTTTCAGATGAATTTTCTTACACTTTTGGTTAAAACAGATTATATTCAAATGTTTGTCTCGAGAAACGTGAAGCTAAAGCCATCGATTGACAAGAAAAGTCCATTTATAGTCACTCATGCCTTCGAAAGCCTTATTACTCGCTCAAAATGGTTTTACAATCACATTATTTATTTTCAGATTAATTTTCTTACACTTTTGGTTAAAACAGATTATATTCAAATGTTTGTCTCGAGAAACGTGAAGCTAAAGCCATCGATTGACAAGAAAAGTCCATTTATAGTCACTCATGCCTTCGAAAGTCTTTTTACTCGCTCAAAATGGTTTTACAATCTCATTATTTATTTTCAGTTGAATTTTCTTACACTTTTGATTAAAATAGATTATATTTAAATGTTTGTCTCGAGAAACGTGAAGCGAAGGCCATCGATTGACAAGAAAAGTTCATTTATAGTCACTCATGCCTTCGAAAGCCTCATTATTCACTTTAAATGATTTGATAATCTCATTATCGATTTTATGTTGAATTTTCTTACATTTGTAGTTAAAACAGACTATAATTGAATGTTTACCTCGGGAAACATGAAACAAAAGCCATCGATTGAGAGGAAAAGAACATTTATAGTCACTCATACCTTCCAAAGCCTTATTACTTGCTTAAAATTGTTTTACAATCTCATTATTTTTTTTAAAATGGATTTTCTTACTTTTTTGGTTAAAACAGATTATATTCAAATGTTTGTCTCGAGAAACGTGAAGCTAAAGCCATCGATTGACAAGAAAAGTCCATTTATAGTCACTCATTCCTTCGAAAGCGTTATTACTCGCTCAAAATGGTTTTACAATCTCATTATTTATTTTCAGATGAATTTTCTTACGCTTTTGGTTAAAACAGATTATATTCAAATGTTTGTCTCGAGAAACGTGAAGCTAAAGCCATCGATTGACAAGAAAAGTCCATTTATAGTCACTCATGCCTTCGAAAGCCTTATTACTCGCTCAAAATGGTTTTACAATCTCATTATTTATTTTCAGATGAATTTTCTTACACTTTTGGTTAAAACAGATTATATTCAAATGTTTGTCTCGAGAAACGTGAAGCTAAAGCCATCGCTTGACAAGAAAAGTCCATTTATAGTCACTCATGCCTTCGAAAGCCTTATTACTCGCTCAAAATGGTTTTACAATCTTATTATTTATTTTCAGATGAATTTTCTTACACTTTTGGTTAAAACAGATTATATTCAAATGTTTATCTCGAGAAACGTCAAGCTAAAGCCATCGATTGATAAGAAAAGTCCATTTATAGTCACTCATGCCTTCGAAAGCCTTATTACTCGCTCAAAATGGTTTTACAATCTCATTATTTATTTTCAGATGAATTTTCTTACACTTTTGGTTAAAACAGATTATATTCAAATGTTTGTCTCGAGAAACGTGAAGCTAAAGCCATCGATTGACAAGAAAAGTCCATTTATAGTCACTCATGCCTTCGAAAGCCTCATTATTCACTTTAAATGATTTTATAATCTCATTATTGATTTTATGTTGAATTTTCTTACATTTTTAGTTAAAACAGACTATAATTGAATGTTTACCTCGGGAAACATGAAGCAAAAGCCATCGATTGAGAGGAAAAGAACATTTATAGTCACTCATACCTTCCAAAGCCTTATTACTTGCTTAAAATTGTTTTACAATCTCATTATTTTTTTTAAAATGGATTTTCTTACATTTTTGGTTAAAACAGATTATATTCAAATGTTTGTCTCGAGAAACGTGAAGCTAAAGCCATCGATTGACAAGAAAAGTCCATTTATAGTCACTCATGCCTTCGAAAGCCTTATTACTCGCTCAAAATGGTTTTACAATCGCATTATTTATTTTCAGATGAATTTTCTTACACTTTTGGTTAAAACAGATTATATTCAAATGTTTGTCTCGAGAAACGTGAAGCTAAAGCCATCGATTGACAAGAAAAGTCCATTTATAGTCACTCATGCCTTCGAAAGCCTTATTACTCGCTCAAAATGGTTTTACAATCTCATTATTTATTTTCAGATGAATTTTCTTACACTTTTGGTTAAAACAGATTATATTCAAATGTTTGTCTCGAGAAACGTGAAGCTAAAGCCATCGATTGACAAGAAAAGTCCATTTATAGTCACTCATGCCTTCGAAAGCCTTATTACTCGCTCAAAATGGTTTTACAATCACATTATTTATTTTCAGATTAATTTTCTTACAGTTTTGGTTAAAACAGATTATATTCAAATGTTTGTCTCGAGAAACGTGAAGCTAAAGCCATCGATTGACAAGAAAAGTCCATTTATAGTCACTCATGCCTTCGAAAGCCTTTTTACTCGCTCAAAATGGTTTTACAATCTCATTATTTATTTTCAGTTGAATTTTCTTACACTTTTGATTAAAATAGATTATATGTAAATGTCTGTCTCGAGAAACGTGAAGCGAAGGCCATCGATTGACAAGAAAAGTCCATTTATAGTCACTCATGCCTTCGAAAGCCTCATTATTCACTTTAAATGATTTGATAATCTCATTATCGATTTTATGTTGAATTTTCTTACATTTTTAGTTAAAACAGACTATAATTGAATGTTTACCTCGGGAAACATGAAACAAAAGCCATCGATTGAGAGGAAAAGAACATTTATAGTCACTCATACCTTCCAAAGCCTTATTACTTGCTTAAAATTGTTTTACAATCTCATTATTTTTTTTAAAATGGATTTTCTTACTTTTTTGGTTAAAACAGATTATATTCAAATGTTTGTCTCGAGAAACGTGAAGCTAAAGCCATCGATTGACAAGAAAAGTCCATTTATAGTCACTCATGCCTTCGAAAGCGTTATTACTTGCTCAAAATGGTTTTACAATCTCATTATTTATTTTCAGATGAATTTTCTTACACTTTTGGTTAAAACAGATTATATTCAAATGTTTGTCTCGAGAAACGTGAAGCTAAAGCCATAGATTGACAAGAAAAGTCCATTTATAGTCACTCATGCCTTCGAAAGCCTTATTACTCGCTCAAAATGGTTTTACAATCTCATTATTTATTTTCAGATGAATTTTCTTACACTTTTGGCTAAAATAGATTATATTTAAATGTTTGTCTCGAGAAACGTGAAGCTAAAGCCATCGATTGACAAGAAAAGTCCATTTATAGTCACTCATGCCTTCGAAAGCCTTATTACTCGCTCAAAATGGTTTTACAATCTCATTATTTATTTTCAGATGAATTTTCTTACACTTTTGGTTAAAACAGATTATATTCAAATGTTTATCTCGAGAAACGTGAAGCTAAAGCCATCGATTGATAAGAAAAGTCCATTTATAGTCACTCATGCCTTCGAAAGCCTTATTACTCGCTCAAAATGGTTTTACAATCTCATTATTTATTTTCAGATGAATTTTCTTACACTTTTGGTTAAAACAGATTATATTTAAATGTTTGTCTCGAGAAACGTGAAGCTAAAGCCATCGATTGACAAGAAAAGTCCATTTATAGTCACTCATGCCTTCGAAAGCCTCATTATTCACTTTAAATGATTTTATAATCTCATTATTGATTTTATGTTGAATTTTCTTACATTTTTAGTTAAAACAGACTATAATTGAATGTTTACCTCGGGAAACATGAAGCAAAAGCCATCGATTGAGAGGAAAAGAACATTTATAGTCACTCATACCTTCCAAAGCCTTATTACTTGCTTAAAATTGTTTTACAATCTCATTATTTTTTTTAAAATGGATTTTCTTACATTTTTGGTTAAAACAGATTATATTCAAATGTTTGTCTCGAGAAACGTGAAGCTAAAGCCATCGATTGACAAGAAAAGTCCATTTATAGTCACTCATGCCTTCGAAAGCCTTATTACTCGCTCAAAATGGTTTTACAATCGCATTATTTATTTTCAGATGAATTTTCTTACACTTTTGGTTAAAACAGATTATATTCAAATGTTTGTCTCGAGAAACGTGAAGCTAAAGCCATCGATTGACAAGAAAAGTCCATTTATAGTCACTCATGCCTTCGAAAGCCTTATTACTCGCTCAAAATGGTTTTACAATCTCATTATTTATTTTCAGATGAATTTTCTTACACTTTTGGTTAAAACAGATTATATTCAAATGTTTGTCTCGAGAAACGTGAAGCTAAAGCCATCGATTGACAAGAAAAGTCCATTTATAGTCACTCATGCCTTCGAAAGCCTTATTACTCGCTCAAAATGGTTTTACAATCACATTATTTATTTTCAGATTAATTTTCTTACAGTTTTGGTTAAAACAGATTATATTCAAATGTTTGTCTCGAGAAACGTGAAGCTAAAGCCATCGATTGACAAGAAAAGTCCATTTATAGTCACTCATGCCTTCGAAAGCCTTTTTACTCGCTCAAAATGGTTTTACAATCTCATTATTTATTTTCAGTTGAATTTTCTTACACTTTTGATTAAAATAGATTATATGTAAATGTTTGTCTCGAGAAACGTGAAGCGAAGGCCATCGATTGACAAGAAAAGTCCATTTATAGTCACTCATGCCTTCGAAAGCCTCATTATTCACTTTAAATGATTTGATAATCTCATTATCGATTTTATGTTGAATTTTCTTACATTTTTAGTTAAAACAGACTATAATTGAATGTTTACCTCGGGAAACATGAAACAAAAGCCATCGATTGAGAGGAAAAGAACATTTATAGTCACTCATACCATCCAAAGCCTTATTACTTGCTTAAAATTGTTTTACAATCTCATTATTTTTTTTAAAATGGATTTTCTTACTTTTTTGGTTAAAACAGATTATATTCAAATGTTTGTCTCGAGAAACGTGAAGCTAAAGCCATCGATTGACAAGAAAAGTCTATTTATAGTCACTCATGCTTTCGAAAGCGTTATTACTTGCTCAAAATGGTTTTACAATCTCATTATTTATTTTCAGATGAATTTTCTTACACTTTTGGTTAAAACAGATTATATTCAAATGTTTGTCTCGAGAAACGTGAAGCTAAAGCCATAGATTGACAAGAAAAGTCCATTTATAGTCACTCATGCCTTCGAAAGCCTTATTACTCGCTCAAAATGGTTTTACAATCTCATTATTTATTTTCAGATGAATTTTCTTACACTTTTGGCTAAAATAGATTATATTTAAATGTTTGTCTCGAGAAACGTGAAGCTAAAGCCATCGATTGACAAGAAAAGTCCATTTATAGTCACTCATGCCTTCGAAAGCCTTATTACTCGCTCAAAATGGTTTTACAATCTCATTATTTATTTTCAGATGAATTTTCTTACACTTTTGGTTAAAACAGATTATATTCAAATGTTTATCTCGAGAAACGTGAAGCTAAAGCCATCGATTGATAAGAAAAGTCCATTTATAGTCACTCATGCCTTCGAAAGCCTTATTACTCGCTCAAAATGGTTTTACAATCTCATTATTTATTTTCAGATGAATTTTCTTACACTTTTGGTTAAAACAGATTATATTCAAATGTTTGTCTCGAGAAACGTGAAGCTAAAGCCATCGATTGACAAGAAAAGTCCATTTATAGTCACTCATGCCTTCGAAAGCCTCATTATTCACTTTAAATGATTTTATAATCTCATTATTGATTTTATGTTGAATTTTCTTACATTTTTAGTTAAAACAGACTATAATTGAATGTTTACCTCGGGAAACATGAAGCAAAAGCCATCGATTGAGAGGAAAAGAACATTTATAGTCACTCATACCTTCCAAAGCCTTATTACTTGCTTAAAATTGTTTTACAATCTCATTATTTTTTTTAAAATGGATTTTCTTACATTTTTGGTTAAAACAGATTATATTCAAATGTTTGTCTCGAGAAACGTGAAGCTAAAGCCATCGATTGACAAGAAAAGTCCATTTACAGTCACTCATGCCTTCGAAAGCCTTATTACTCGCTCAAAATGGTTTTACAGTCGCATTATTTATTTTCAGATGAATTTTCTTACACTTTTGGTTAAAACAGATAATATTCAAATGTTTGTCTCGAGAAACGTGAAGCTAAAGCCATCGATTGACAAGAAAAGTCCATTTATAGTCACTCATGCCTTCGAAAGCCTTATTACTCGCTCAAAATGGTTTTACAATCTCATTATTTATTTTCAGATGAATTTTCTTACACTTTTGGTTAAAACAGATTATATTCAAATGTTTGTCTCGAGAAACGTGAAGCTAAAGCCATCGATTGACAAGAAAAGTCCATTTATAGTCACTCATGCCTTCGAAAGCCTTATTACTCGCTCAAAATGGTTTTACAATCACATTATTTATTTTCAGATTAATTTTCTTACAGTTTTGGTTAAAACAGATTATATTCAAATGTTTGTCTCGAGAAACTGAGAAGCTAAAGCCATCGATTGACAAGAAAAGTCCATTTATAGTCACTCATGCCTTCGAAAGCCTTTTTACTCGCTCAAAATGGTTTTACAATCTCATTATTTATTTTCAGATGAATTTTCTTACACTTTTGGTTAAAACAGATTATATTCAAATGTTTGTCTCGAGAAACGTGAAGCTAAAGCCATCAATTGACAAGAAAAGTCTATTTATAGTCACTCATGCCTTCGAAAGCCTCATTATTCACTTTAAATGATTTTAAAATCTCATTATTGATTTTATGTTGAATTTTCTTACATTTTTAGTTAAAACAGACTATAATTGAATGTTTACCTCGGGAAACATGAAGCAAAAGCCATCGATTGAGAGGAAAAGAACATTTATAGTCACTCATACCTTCCAAAGCCTTATTACTTGCTTAAAATTGTTTTACAATCTCATTATTTTTTTTAAAATGGATTTTCTTATATTTTTGGTTAAAACAGATTATATTCAAATGTTTGTCTGGAGAAACGTGAAGCTAAAGCCATCGATTGACAAGAAAAGTCCATTTATAGTCACTCATGCCTTCGAAAGCCTTATTACTCGCTCAAAATGGTTTTACAATCTCATTATTTATTTTCAGATGAATTTTCTTACACTTTTGGTTAAAATAGATTATATTTAAATGTTTGTCTCGAGAAACGTGAAGCTGAAGCCATCGATTGACAAGAAAAGTGCATTTATAGCCACTCATGCCTTCGAAAGCCTTATTACTCGCTCAAAATGGTTTTACAATCTCATTATTTATTTTCAGATGAATTTTCTTACACTTTTGGTTAAAACAGATTATATTCAAATGTTTATCTCGAGAAACGTGAAGCTAAAGCCATCGATTGATAAGAAAAGTCCGTTTATAGTCACTCATGCCTTCGAAAGCCTTATTACTCGCTCAAAATGGTTTTACAATCTCATTATTTATTTTCAGATGAATTTTCTTACACTTTTGGTTAAAACAGATTATATTCAAATGTTTGTCTCGAGAAACGTGAAGCTAAAGCCATCGATTGACAAGAAAAGTCCATTTATAGTCACTCATGCCTTCGAAAGCCTTATTGCTCACTTTAAATAGCTTTATGATTTGATTATTAACTTTAAGCTTAACTTTTTTACTTTTTTTGTTAAAACAGATTATAATTGAATGTTTTCTAAGGAAACGTGAAGCGAAACTCATCGATTGAGAAGAAAAGAACATTTATAGTCACTCATGCCTTCGAAAGCCTTATTACTTGCTTAAAATTGTTTTGCAATCTCATTATTTTTTGTAAAATGAATTTTCTTACATTTTTGGTTAAAACAAATTATATTTAAATGTTTGTCTCGAGAAACGTGAAGCGAAAGCCATCGATTGATAAGAAAAGTCCATTTATAGTCACTCATGCCTTCGAAAGCCTTGTTACTCGCTTAAAATGGTTTTACAATCTCATTATGTATTTTCATATGAATTTTCTTACATTTTTGGTTAAAACAGATTGTAATAGAATGTTTGCCTCGGGAAACATGAAGCGAAAGCCATCAATTGACAAGAAAAGTCCATTAATAGTCACTCATGCCTTCGAAAGCCTTATTATTCGCTTAAAATGGTTTTACAATCTCATTATTTATTTTCAGATGAATTTTCTTACATTTTTGGTTAAAACATATTGTAATTGAATGTTTGCCTCGGGAAACATGAAGCAAAAGTAATCGATTGATAAAAAAAGTCCATTTATAGTCACTCATGCCTTCGAAAGCCTCATTATTCACTTTAAATGATTTTATAATCTCATTATTGATTTTATGTTGAATTTTCTTATATTTTTGGTTAAATTAGATTGTAATTTAATGTTTGCCTCAGGAAACATGATGCGAAAGCCATCGATTGACAAGAAAAGTCCATTTATAGTCCCTCATGCCTTCCAAACCCTTATTGCTCACTTTAAATGGCTTTATGATTTGATTATTAACTTTAAGCTGAGTTTTTTTACATTTTTTGTTAAAACCGATTATAATTGAATGTTTACCTCGAGAAACGTAAAGCCAAAACCATCGATTGAGAGGAAAAGAACATTTATAGTCACTAATGCCTTCGAAAGCCTTATTACTTGCTTAAAATTGTTTTACAATCTCAATATTTTTTTTAAAATGAATTTTCTTACATTTTTTTTTAAAATATATTATATTTAAATGTTTGTCCCGAGAAACGTGAAGCGAAGGCCATCGATTGACAAGAAAAGTCCATGTATAGTCACTCATGCCTTCGAAAGCCTCATTATTCACTTTAAATGATTTTATAATCTCATTATTGATTTTATGTTGAATTTTCTTATATTTTTAGTTAAAACAGACTATAATTGAATGTTTACCTTGGGAAACATGAAGCAAAAGCCATCGATTGAGAGGAAAAGAACATTTATAGTCACTCATACCTTCCAAAGCCTTATTACTTGCTTAAAATTGTTTTACAATCTCATTATTTTTTTTAAAATGGATTTTCTTACATTTTTGGTTAAAACAGCTTATATTCAAATGTTTGTCTCGAGAAACGTGAAGCGAAGGCCATCGATTGACAAGAAAAGTCCATTTATAGTCACTCATGCCTTCGAAAGCCTCATTATTCACTTTAAATGATTTTATAATCTCATTATTGATTTTATGTTGAATTTTCTTACATTTTTAGTTAAAATAGACTATAATTGAATGTTTACCTCGGGAAACATGAAGCAAAAGCCATCGATTGAGAGGAAAAGAACATTTATAGTCACTCATACCTTCCAAAGCCTTATTACTTGCTTAAAATTGTTTTACAATCTCATTATTTTTTTTAAAATGGATTTTCTTACATTTTTGGTTAAAACAGATTATATTCAAATGTTTGTCTCGAGAAACGTGAAGCTAAAGGCATCGATTGACAAGAAAAGTCCATTTATAGTAACTCATGCCTTCGAAAGCCTTATTACTCGCTCAAAATGGTTTTACAATCTCATTATTTATTTTCAGATGAATTTTCTTACACTTTTGGTTAAAACAGATTATATTCAAATGTTTGTCTCGAGAAACGTGAAGCTAAAGCCATCGATTGACAAGAAAAGTCCATTTATAGTCACTCATGCCTTCGAAAGCCTCATTATTCACTTTAAATGATTTTATAATCTCATTATTGATTTTATGTTGAATTTTCTTACATTTTTAGTTAAAACAGACTATAATTGAATGTTTACCTCGGGAAACATGAAGCAATAGCCATCGATTGAAAGGAAAAGAACATTTATAGTCACTCATACCTTCCAAAGCCTTATTACTTGCTTAAAATTGTTTTACAATCTCATTATTTTTTTTAAAATGGATTTTCTTACATTTTTGGTTAAAACAGATTATATTCAAATGTTTGTCTCGAGAAACGTGAAGCTAAAGCCATCGATTGACAAGAAAGTCCATTTATAGTCACTCATACCTTCGAAAGCCTTATTACTCGCTCAAAATGGTTTTACAATCTCATTATTTATTTTCAGATGAATTTTCTTACACTTTTGGTTACAACAGATTATATTCAAATGTTTGTCTCGAGAAACGTGAAGCTAAAGCCATCGATTGACAAGAAAGTCCATTTATAGTCACTCATGCCTTCGAAAGCCTTATTACCCGCTCAAAATGGTTTTACAATCTCATTATTTATTTTCAGATGAATTTTCTTACACTTTTGGTTACAACAGATTATATTCAAATGTTTGTCTCGAGAAACGTGAAGCTAAAGCCATCGATTGACAAGAAAAGTCCATTTATAGTCACTCATGCCTTCGAAAGCCTTATTACTCGCTCAAAATGGTTTTACAATCTCATTATTTATTCTCAGATGAATTTTCTTACACTTTTGGTTAAAATAGATTATATTTAAATGTTTGTCTCGAGAAACGTAAAGCGAAGGCCATCGATTGACAAGAAAAGTCCATTTATAGTCACTCATGCCTTCGAAAGCCTAATTATTCACTTTAAATGATTTCATAATCTCATTATTGATTTTATGTTGAATTTTCTTACATTTTTAGTTAAAACAGACAATAATTGAATGTTTACCTCGGGAAACATGAAGCAAAAGCAATCGATTGAGAGGAAAGGAACATTTATAGTCACTTATACCTTCCAAAGCCTTATTACTTGCTTAAAATTGTTTTACAATCTCATTATTTTTTTTAAAATGGATTTTCTTACATTTTTGGTTAAAACAGATTATATTCAAATGTTTGTCTCGAGAAACGTGAAGCTAAAGCCCTCGATTGACAAGAAAAGTCCATTTATAGTCACTCATGCCTTCGAAAGCCTTATTACTCGCTCAAAATGGTTTTACAATCGCATTATTTATTTTCAAATGAATTTTCTTACACTTTTGGTTAAAACAGATTATATTCAAATGTTTGTCTCGAGAAACGTGAAGCTAAAGCCATCGATTGACAAGAAAAGTCCATTTATAGTCACTCATGCCTTCGAAAGCCTTATTACTCGCTCAAAATGGTTTTACAATCTCATTATTTATTTTCAGATGAATTTTCTTACACTTTTGGTTAAAATAGATTATATTTAAATGTTTGTCTCGAGAAACGTGAAGCGAAGGCCATCGATTGACAAGAAAAGTCCATTTATAGTCACTCATGCCTTCGAAAGCCTCATTATTCACTTTAAATGATTTTATAATCTCATTATTGATTTTATGTTGAATTTTCTTACATTTTTAGTCAAAACAGACTATAATTGAATGTTTTCCTCGGGTAACATGAAGCAAAAGCCATCGATTGAGAGGAAAAGAACATTTATAGTCACTCATACCTTCCAAAGCCTTATTACTTGCTTAAAATTGTTTTACAATCTCATTATTTTTTTTAAAAAAGGATTTTCTTACATTTTTGGTTAAAACAGATTATATTCAAATGTTTATCTCGAGAAACGTAAAGCTAAAGCCATCGATTGACAAGAAAAATCCATTTATAGTCACTCATGCCTTCGAAAGTCTTATTACTCGCTCAAAATGGTTTTACAATCTCATTATTTATTTTCTGATGGATTTTCTTACACTTTTGGTTAAAACAGATTATATTCAAATGTTTGTCTCGAGAAACGTGAAGCTAAAGCCATCGATTGACAAGAAAAGTCCATTTATAGTCACTCATGCCTTCGAAAGCCTTATTACTCGCTCAAAATGGTTTTACAATCTCATTATTTATTTTCTGATGAATTTTCTTACACTTTTGGTTAAAACAGATTATATTTAAATGTTTGTCTCGAGAAACGTGAAGCGAAGGCCATCGATTGACAAGAAAAGTCCATTTATAGTTACTCATGCCTTTGAAAGCCTCATTATTCACTTTAAATGATTTTATAATCTCATTATTGATTTTATGTTGACTTTTCTTACATTTTTAGTTAAAACAGACTATAATTGAATGTTTACCTCGGTGAACATGAAGCAAAAGCCATTGATTAAGAAGAAAAGACCATTTATAATCACTCATGCCTTCGAAACCCTTATTGGTCACTTTAAATGGCTGTATGATTTGATTATTCACTTTAAGCTTAATTTTTTTACATTTTTTGTTAAAACAGATTATAATTGAATGTTTACCTCGAGAAACGTGAAGCGAAAGCCATCGATTGGGAGGAAAAGAACATTTATAGTCACTCATGCCTTCGAAAGCCTTATTACTTGCTTAAAATTGTTTTACAATCTCATTATTTTTTTTAAAATGAATTTTCTTACATTTTTTGTTAAAATATATTATATTTAAATGTTTGTCTCGAGAAACGTGAAGCGAAGGCCATCGATTGACAAGAAAAGTCCATGTATAGTCACTCATGCCTTCGAAAGCCTCATTATTCACTTTAAATGATTTTATAATCTCATTATTGATTTTATGTTGAATTTTCTTACATTTTTAGTTAAAACAGACTATAATTGAATGTTTACCTCGGGAAACATGAAGCAAAAGCCATCGATTGAGAGGAAAAGAACATTTATAGTCACTCATGCCCTCGAAAGCCTTATTACTTGCTTAAAATTGTTTTACAATCTCATTATTTTTTTTAAAATGAATTTTCTTACATTTTTGGTAAAAATATATTATATTTAAATGTTTGTCTCGAGAAACATGAAGCGAAGGCCATCGATTGACAAGAAAATTCCATTTATAGTCACTCATGCCTTCGAAACCCTTATTGCTCACTTTAAATAGCTTTATGATTTGATTATTAACTTTAAGCTTAACTTTTTTCCTTTTTTTGTTAAAATAGATTATAATTGAATGTTTTCCTAGGGAAACGTGAAGCGAAAGTCATCGATTGAGAAGAAAAGAACATTTATAGTCACTCATGCCTTCGAAAGCCTTATTACTTGCTTAAAATTGTTTTGCAATCTCATTATTTTTTGTAAAATGAATTTTCTTACATTTTTGGTTAAAACAAATTATATTTAAATGTTTGTCTCGAGAAACGTGAAGCGAAAGCCATCGATTGACAAGAAAAGTCCATTTATAGTCACTCATGCCTTCGAAAGCCTTGTTACTCGCTTAAAATGGTTTTACAATCTCATTATTTATTTTCATATGAATTTTCTTACATTTTTGGTTAAAACAGATTGTAATAGAATGTTTGCCTCGGGAAACATGAAGCGAAAGCCATCAATTGACAAGAAAAGTCCATTAATAGTCACTCATGCCTTCGAAAGCCTTATTATTCGCTTAAAATGGTTTTACAATCTCATTATTTATTTTCAGATGAATTTTCTTACATTTTTGGTTAAAACATATTGTAATTGAATGTTTGCCTCGGGAAACATGAAGCAAAAGCAATCGATTGATAAAAAAAGTCCATTTCTAGTCACTCATGCCTTCCAAAGCCTCATTATTCACTTTAAATGATTTTATAATCTCATTATTGATTTTATGTTGAATTTTCTTACATTTTTGGTTAAAACAGATTTTAATTGAATGTTTGCCTCAGGAAACATGAAGCGAAAGCCATCGATTGACAAGAAAAGTCCATTAACAGTCACTCATGCCTTCGAAAGCCTTATTATTCGCTTAAAATGGTTTTACAATCTCATTATTTATTTTCAGATGAATTTTCTTACATTTTTGGTTAAAACATATTGTAATTGAATGTTTGCCTCGGGAAACATGAAGCAAAAGCAATCGATTGATAAAAAAAGTCCATTTATAGTCACTCATGCCTTCGAAAGCCTCATTATTCACTTTAAATGATTTTATAATCTCATTATTGATTTTATGTTGAATTTTCTTTCATTTTTAGTTAAAACAGCTTATAATTGAATGTTTACCTCGGAAAACATGAAACAAAAGCCATCGATTGAGAGGAAAAGAACATTTATAGTCACTCATACCTTCTAAAGCCTTATTACTTGCTTAAAATTTTTTTACAACCTCATTATTTTTTTTAAAATGGATTTTCTTACTTTTTTGGTTAAAACAGATTATATTCAAATGTTTGTCTCGAGAATCGTGAAGCTAAAGCCATCGATTGACAAGAAAAGTCCATTAATAGTCACTCATGCCTTCGAAAGCCTTATTACTCGCTCAAAATGGTTTTACAATCTCATTATTTATTTTCAGATGAATTTTCTTACACTTTTGGTTAAAACAGATTATATTTAAATGTTTGTCTCGAGAAACGTGAAGCGAAGGCCATCGATTGACAAGAAAAGTCCATTTATAGTTACTCATGCCTTCGAAAGCCTCATTATTCACTTTAAATGATTTTATAATCTCATTATTGATTTTATGTTGAATTTTCTTACATTTTTGGTTAAAACAGATTGTAATTGAATGTTTGCCTCAGGAAACTTGAAGCGAAAGCCATCGATTGACAAGAAAAGTCCATTTATAGTCCCTCGTGCCTTCGAAACCCTTATTGCTCACTTTAAATGGCTTTATGATTTGATTATTAACTTTAAGCTGAATTTTTTTATATTTTTTGTTAAAACAGATTATAATTGAATGTTTACCTCGAGAAACGTAAAGCGAAAGCCATCGATTGAGAGGAAAAGAACATTTATAGTAACTAATGCCTTCGAAAGCCTTATTACTTGCTAAAAATTGTTTTACAATCTCATTATTTTTTTTAAAATGAATTTTCTTACATTTTTGGTTAAAATATATTATATTTAAATGTTTGTCTCGAGAAACGTGAAGCGAAGGCCTTCGATTGACAAGAAAAGTCCATGTATAGTCACTTATGCCTTCGAAAGCCTCATTATTCACTTTAAATGATTTTATAATCTCATTATTGATTTTATGTTGAATTTTCTTACGTTTTTAGTTAAAACAGACTATAATTGAATGTTTACCTCGGGAAACATGAAGTAAAAGCCATCGATTGAGAGGAAAAGAACATTTATAGTCACTCATACCTTTCAAAGCCTTATTACTTGCTTAAAATTGTTTTACAATCTCATTATTTTTTTTAAAATGGATTTTCTTACATTTTTGGTTAAAACAGATTATAATCAAATGTTTGTCTCGAGAAACGTGAAGCCAAAGCCATCGATTGACAAGAAAAGTCCATTCATAGTCACTCATGCCTTCGAAAGCCTTATTACTCGCTCAAAATGGTTTTACAATCTCATTATTTATTTTCAGATGAATTTTCTTACACTTTTGGTTAAAACAGATTATATTTAAATGTTTGTCTCGAGAAACGTGAAGCGAAGGCCATCGATTGACAAGAAAAGTCCATTTATAGTTACTCATGCCTTCGAAAGCCTCATTATTCACTTTAAATGATTTTATAATCTCATTATTGATTTTATGTTGACTTTTCTTACATTTTTAGTTAAAACAGACTATAATTGAATGTTTACCTCGGTGAACATGAAGCAAAAGCCATCGATTAAGAAGAAAAGACCATTTATAATCACTCATGCCTTCGAAACCCTTATTGCTCACTTTAAATGGCTTTATGATTTGATTATTCCCTTTAAGCTTAATTTTTTTACATTTTTTGTTAAAACAGATTATAATTGAATGTTTACCTCGAGAAACGTGAAGCGAAAGCCATCGATTGGGAGGAAAAGAACATTTATAGTCACTCATGCCTTCGAAAGCCTTATTACTTGCTTAAAATTGTTTTACAATCTCCTTATTTTTTTTAAAATGAATTTTCTTACATTTTTGGTTAAAACAGATTATAATCAAATGTTTGTCTTGAGAAACGTGAAGCCAAAGCCATCGATTGACAAGAAAAGTCCATTCATAGTCACTCATGCCTTCGAAAGCCTTATTACTCGCTCAAAATGGTTTTACAATCTTATTATTTATTTTCAGATGAATTTTCTTACACTTTTGGTTAAAACAGATTATATTTAAATGTTTGTCTCGAGAAACATGAAGCTAAAGCCATCGATTGACAAGAAAAGTCCATTTATAGTCACTCATGCCTTCGAAAGCCTTATTACTCGCTCAAAATGGTTTTACAATCTCATTATTTATTTTCAGATGAATTTTCTTACACTTTTGGTTAAAATAAATTATATTTAAATGTTTGTCTTAAGAAACGTGAAGCGAAAGCCATCGATTGATAAAAAAAGTCTATTTATAGTGACTCATGCCTTCGAAAGCCCTATTATTCACTTTAAATGATTTTATAATCTCATCATTGATTTTATGTTGAATTTTCTTACATTTTTAGTTAAATAAGACTATAATTGAATGTTTACCTCGGGAAACATGAAGCAAAAGCCCTCGATTGAGAAGAAAAGACCATTTATAGTCACTCATGCCTTTGAAACCCTTATTGCTCACTTTAAATGGCTTTATGATTTCATTATTTACTTTAAGCTGAATTTTTTTACATTTTTTGTTAAAACATATTATAATTGAATGTTTACCTCGAGAAACGTGAAACGAAAGCCATCGATTCAGAGGAAAAGAACATTTATAGTCACTCATGCCTTCGAAAGCCTTATTACTTGCTTAAAATTGTTTTACAATCTCATTATTTTTTTTAAAATGGATTTTCTTACATTTTTGGTTAAAACAGATTATATTCAAATGTTTGTCTTGAGAAACGTGAAGCTAAAGCCATCGATTGACAAGAAAAGTCCATTTATAGTCACTCATGCCTTCGAAAGCCTTATTACTCGCTCAAAATGGTTTTACAATCTCATTATTTATTTTCAGATGAATTTTCTTACACTTTTGGTTAAAATAGATTATATTTTAATGTTTGTCTCGAGAAACGTGAAGCGAATGCCATCGATTGAGAAGAAAAGTCCATTTATAGTTACTCATGCCTTCGAAAGCCTCATTATTCGCTTCAAATGATTTTATAATCTCATTATTGATTTTATGTTGACTTTTCTTACATTTTTAGTTAAAACAGACTATAATTGAATGTTTACCTCGGGAAACATGAAGCAAAAGCCATCGATTGAGAGGAAAAGAACATTTATAGTCACTCATGCCTTCGAAAGCCTTATTACTTGCTTAAAATTGTTTTACAATCTCATTATTTTTTTTAAAATGAATTTTCTTACATTTTTGGTTAAAATATATTATATTTAAATGTTTGTCTTGAGAAACATGAAGCGAAGGCCATCGATTGACAAGAAAAGTCCATTTATAGTCACTCATGCCTTCGAAACCCTTATTGCTCACTTTAAATAGCTTTATGATTTGATTATTAACTTTAAGCTTAACTTTTTTACTTTTTTTGTTAAAACAGATTATAATTGAATTTTTTCCTAGGGAAACGTGAAGCGAAAGTCATCGATTGAGAAGAAAAGAACATTTATAGTCACTCATGCCTTCGAAAGCCTTATTACTTGCTTAAAATTGTTTTGCAATCTCATTATCTTTTGTAAAATGAATTTTCTTACATTTTTGGTTAAAACAAATTATATTTAAATGTTTGTCTCGAGAAACGTGAAGCGAAAGCCATCGATTGACAAGAAAAGTCCATTTATAGTCACTCATGCCTTCGAAAGCCTTGTTACTCGCTTAAAATGGTTTTACAATCTCATTATTTATTTTCATATGAATTTTCTTACATTTTTGGTTAAAACAGATTGTAATAGAATGTTTGCCTCGGGAAACATGAAGCGAAAGCCATCAATTGACAAGAAAAGTCCATTAATAGTCACTCATGCCTTCGAAAGCCTTATTATTCGCTTAAAATGGTTTTACAATCTCATTATTTATTTTCAGATGAATTTTCTTACATTTTTGGTTAAAACATATTGTAATTGAATGTTTACCTCGGGAAACATGAAGCAAAAGCAATCGATTGATAAAAAAAGTCCATTTATAGTCACTCATGCCTTCCAAAGCCTCATTATTCACTTTAAATGATTTTATAATCTCATTATTGATTTTATGTTGAATTTTCTTACATTTTTGGTTAAACAGATTGTAATTGAATGTTTGCCTCAAGAAACATGAAGCGAAAGCCATCGATTGACAAGAAAAGTCCATTAACAGTCACTCATGCCTTCGAAAGCCTTATTATTCGCTTAAAATGGTTTTACAATCTCATTATTTATTTTCAGATGAATTTTCTTACATTTTTGGTTAAAACATATTGTAATTGAATGTTTGCCTCGGGAAACATGAAGCAAAAGCAATCGATTGATAAAAAAAGTCCATTTATAGTCACTCATGCCTTCGAAAGCCTCATTATTCACTTTAAATGATTTTATAATCTCATTATTGATTTTATGTTGAATTTTCTTTCATTTTTAGTTAAAACAGCTTATAATTGAATGTTTACCTCGGGAAACATGAAACAAAAGCCATCGATTGAGAGGAAAAGAACATTTATAGTCACTCATACCTTCCAAAGCCTTATTACTTGCTTAAAATTGTTTTACAACCTCATTATTTTTTTTAAAATGGATTTTCTTACTTTTTTGGTTAAAACAGATTATATTCAAATGTTTGTCTCGAGAATCGTGAAGCTAAAGCCATCGATTGACAAGAAAAGTCCATTTATAGTCACTCATGCCTTCGAAAGCCTTATTACTCGCTCAAAATGGTTTTACAATCTCATTATTTATTTTCAGATGAATTTTCTTACACTTTTGGTTAAAACAGATTATATTCAAATGTTTGTCTCGAGAAACATGAAGCTAAAGCCATCGATTGACAAGAAAAGTCCATTTATAGTCACTCATGCCTTCGAAAGCCTTATTACTCGCTCAAAATGGTTTTACAATCTCATTATTTATTTTCAGATGAATTTTCTTACACTTTTGGTTAAAATAGATTATGTTTAAATGTTTGTCTTAAGAAACGTGAAGCGAAAGCCATCGATTGATAAAAAAAGTCTATTTATAGTGACTCATGCCTTCGAAAGCCCCATTATTCACTTTAAATGATTTTATAATCTCATCATTGATTTTATGTTGAATTTTCTTACATTTTTAGTTAAATAAGACTATAATTGAATGTTTACCTCGGGAAACATGAAGCAAAAGCCCTCGATTGAGAAGAAAAGACCATTTATAGTCACTCATGCCTTTGAAACCCTTATTGCTCACTTTAAATGGCTTTATGATTTGATTATTAACTTTAAGCTGAATTTTTTTACATTTTTTGTTAAAACATATTATAATTGAATGTTTACCTCGAGAAACGTGAAACGAAAGCCATCGATTCAGAGGAAAAGAACATTTATAGTCACTCATGCCTTCGAAAGCCTTATTACTTGCTTAAAATTGTTTTACAATCTCATTATTTTTTTTAAAATGGATTTTCTTACATTTTTGGTTAAAACAGATTATATTCAAATGTTTGTCTCGAGAAACGTGAAGCTAAAGCCATCGATTGACAAGAAAAGTCCATTTATAGTCACTCATGCCTTCGAAAGCCTTATTACTCGCTGAAAATGGTTTTACAATCTCATTATTTATTTTCAGATGAATTTTCTTACACTTTTGGTTAAAATAGATTATATTTTAATGTTTGTCTCGAGAAACGTGAAGCGAATGCCATCGATTGAGAAGAAAAGTCCATTTATAGTTACTCATGCCTTCGAAAGCCTCATTATTCACTTTAAATGATTTTATAATCTCATTATTGATTTTATGTTGACTTTTCTTACATTTTTAGTTAAAACAGACTATAATTGAATGTTTACCTCGGTGAACATGAAGCAAAAGCCATCGATTAAGAAGAAAAGATCATTTATAATCACTCATGCCTTCGAAACCCTTATTGCTCACTTTAAATGGCTTTATGATTTGATTATTCACTTTAAGCTTAATTTTTTTACATTTTTTGTTAAAACAGATTATAATTGAATGTTTACCTCGAGAAACGTTAAGCGAAAGCCATCGATTGAGAGGAAAAGAACATTTATAGTCACTCATGCCTTCGAAAGCCTTATTACTTACTTAAAATTGTTTTACAATCTCATTATTTTTTTTAAAATGAATTTTCTTACATTTTTGGTTAAAACAGATTATATTCAAATGTTTGTCTCGAGAAACGTTAAGCAAAGGCCATCGATTGACAAGAAAAGTCCATTTATAGTCACTCATGCCTTCGAAACCTTTATTGCTCACTTTAAATAGCTTTATGATTTGATTATTAACTTTAAGCTTAACTTTTTTACATTTTTTGTTAAAACAGATTATAATTGAATGTTTTCCTAGGGAAACGTTAAGCGAAAGTCATTGATTGAGAAGAAAAGAACATTTATAGTCACTCATGCCTTCGAAAGCCTTATTACTTGCTTAAAAGTGTTTTGCAATCTCATTATTTTTTGTAAAACGGATTTTCTTAAATTTTTGGTTAAAACAAATTATATTTAAATGTTTGTCTCGAGAAACGTGAAGCGAAAGCCATCGATTGACAAGAAAAGTCCATTTATAGTCACTCATGCCTTCGAAAGCCTTGTTACTTGCTTAAAATGGTTTTACAATCTCATTATTTATTTTCATATGAATTTTCGTACATTTTTGGTTAAAACAAATTGTAATAGAATGTTTGCCTCAGGAAACACGAAGCGAAAGCCATCAATTGACAAGAAAAGTCCATTAATAGTCACTCATGCCTTCGAAAGCCTTATTATTCGCTTAAAATGGTTTTACAATCTCATTATTTATTTTCAGATGAATTTTCTTACATTTTTGGTTAAAACAGATTATAATTGAATGTTTGCCTCGGGAAACATGAAGCAAAAGCAATCGATTGATAAAAAAAGTCCATTTATAGTCACTCATGCCTTCGAAAGCCTCATTATTCACTTTAAATGATTTTATAATCTCATTATTGATTTTATGTTGAATTTTCTTACATTTTTGGTTAAAACAGATTGTAATTGAATGTTTGCCTCAGGAAACTTGAAGCGAAAGCCATCGATTGACAAGAAAAGTCCATTTATAGTCCCTCGTGCCTTCGAAACCCTTATTGCTCACTTTAAATGGCTTTATGATTTGATTATTAACTTTAAGCTGAATTTTTTTACATTTTTTGTTAAAACAGATTATAATTGAATGTTTACCTCGAGAAACGTAAAGCGAAAGCCATCGATTGAGAGGAAAAGAACATTTATAGTAACTAATGCCTTCGAAAGCCTTATTACTTGCTAAAAATTGTTTTACAATCTCATTATTTTTTTTAAAATGAATTTTCTTACATTTTTGGTTAAAATATATTATATTTAAATGTTTGTCTCGAGAAACGTGAAGCGAAGGCCTTCGATTGACAAGAAAAGTCCATGTATAGTCACTCATGCCTTCGAAAGCCTCATTATTCACTTTAAATGATTTTATAATCTCATTATTGATTTTATGTTGAATTTTCTTACGTTTTTAGTTAAAACAGACTATAATTGAATGTTTACCTTGGGAAACATGAAGCAAAAGCCATCGATTGAGAGGAAAAGAACATTTATAGTCACTCATACCTTTCAAAGCCTTATTACTTGCTTAAAATTGTTTTACAATCTCATTATTTTTTTTAAAATGGATTTTCTTACATTTTTGGTTAAAACAGATTATAATCAAATGTTTGTCTCGAGAAACGTGAAGCCAAAGCCATCGATTGACAAGAAAAGTCCATTCATAGTCACTCATGCCTTCGAAAGCCTTATTACTCGCTCAAAATGGTTTTACAATCTCATTATTTATTTTCAGATGAATTTTCTTACACTTTTGGTTAAAACAGATTATATTTAAATGTTTGTCTCGAGAAACGTGAAGCGAAGGCCATCGATTGACAAGAAAAGTCCATTTATAGTTACTCATGCCTTCGAAAGCCTCATTATTCACTTTAAATGATTTTATAATCTCATTATTGATTTTATGTTGACTTTTCTTACATTTTTAGTTAAAACAGACTATAATTGAATGTTTACCTCGGTGAACATGAAGCAAAAGCCATCGATTAAGAAGAAAAGACCATTTATAATCACTCATGCCTTCGAAACCCTTATTGCTCACTTTAAATGGCTTTATGATTTGATTATTCCCTTTAAGCTTAATATTTTTACATTTTTTGTTAAAACAGATTATAATTGAATGTTTACCTCGAGAAACGTGAAGCGAAAGCCATCGATTGGGAGGAAAAGAACATTTATAGTCACTCATGCCTTCGAAAGCCTTATTACTTGCTTAAAATTGTTTTACAATCTCATTATTTTTTTTAAAATGAATTTTCTTACATTTTTGGTTAAAACAGATTATAATCAAATGTTTGTCTCGAGAAACGTGAAGCCAAAGCCATCGATTGACAAGAAAAGTCCATTCATAGTCACTCATGCCTTCGAAAGCCTTATTACTCGCTCAAAATGGTTTTACAATCTCATTATTTATTTTCAGATGAATTTTCTTACACTTTTGGTTAAAACAGATTATATTTAAATGTTTGTCTCGAGAAACGTGAAGCGAAGGCCATCGATTGACAAGAAAAGTCCATTTATAGTTACTCATGCCTTCGAAAGCCTCATTATTCACTTTAAATGATTTTATAATCTCATTATTGATTTTATGTTGAATTTTCTTACATTTTTGGTTAAAACAGATTGTAATTGAATGTTTGCCTCAGGAAACTTGAAGCGAAAGCCATCGATTGACAAGAAAAGTCCATTTATAGTCCCTCGTGCCTTCGAAACCCTTATTGCTCACTTTAAATGGCTTTATGATTTGATTATTAACTTTAAGCTGAATTTTTTTACATTTTTTGTTAAAACAGATTATAATTGAATGTTTACCTCGAGAAACGTAAAGCGAAAGCCATCGATTGAGAGGAAAAGAACATTTATAGTAACTAATGCCTTCGAAAGCCTTATTACTTGCTAAAAATTGTTTTACAATCTCATTATTTTTTTTAAAATGAATTTTCTTACATTTTTGGTTAAAATATATTATATTTAAATGTTTGTCTCGAGAAACGTGAAGCGAAGGCCTTCGATTGACAAGAAAAGTCCATGTATAGTCACTTATGCCTTCGAAAGCCTCATTATTCACTTTAAATGATTTTATAATCTCATTATTGATTTTATGTTGAATTTTCTTACGTTTTTAGTTAAAACAGACTATAATTGAATGTTTACCTCGGGAAACATGAAGTAAAAGCCATCGATTGAGAGGAAAAGAACATTTATAGTCACTCATACCTTTCAAAGCCTTATTACTTGCTTAAAATTGTTTTACAATCTCATTATTTTTTTTAAAATGGATTTTCTTACATTTTTGGTTAAAACAGATTATAATCAAATGTTTGTCTCGAGAAACGTGAAGCCAAAGCCATCGATTGACAAGAAAAGTCCATTCATAGTCACTCATGCCTTCGAAAGCCTTATTACTCGCTCAAAATGGTTTTACAATCTCATTATTTATTTTCAGATGAATTTTCTTACACTTTTGGTTAAAACAGATTATATTTAAATGTTTGTCTCGAGAAACGTGAAGCGAAGGCCATCGATTGACAAGAAAAGTCCATTTATAGTTACTCATGCCTTCGAAAGCCTCATTATTCACTTTAAATGATTTTATAATCTCATTATTGATTTTATGTTGACTTTTCTTACATTTTTAGTTAAAACAGACTATAATTGAATGTTTACCTCGGTGAACATGAAGCAAAAGCCATCGATTAAGAAGAAAAGACCATTTATAATCACTCATGCCTTCGAAACCCTTATTGCTCACTTTAAATGGCTTTATGATTTGATTATTCCCTTTAAGCTTAATTTTTTTACATTTTTTGTTAAAACAGATTATAATTGAATGTTTACCTCGAGAAACGTGAAGCGAAAGCCATCGATTGGGAGGAAAAGAACATTTATAGTCACTCATGCCTTCGAAAGCCTTATTACTTGCTTAAAATTGTTTTACAATCTCATTATTTTTTTTAAAATGAATTTTCTTACATTTTTGGTTAAAACAGATTATAATCAAATGTTTGTCTCGAGAAACGTGAAGCCAAAGCCATCGATTGACAAGAAAAGTCCATTCATAGTCACTCATGCCTTCGAAAGCCTTATTACTCGCTCAAAATGGTTTTACAATCTTATTATTTATTTTCAGATGAATTTTCTTACACTTTTGGTTAAAACAGATTATATTTAAATGTTTGTCTCGAGAAACATGAAGCTAAAGCCATCGATTGACAAGAAAAGTCCATTTATAGTCACTCATGCCTTCGAAAGCCTTATTACTCGCTCAAAATGGTTTTACAATCTCATTATTTATTTTCAGATGAATTTTCTTACACTTTTGGTTAAAATAAATTATATTTAAATGTTTGTCTTAAGAAACGTGAAGCGAAAGCCATCGATTGATAAAAAAAGTCTATTTATAGTGACTCATGCCTTCGAAAGCCCTATTATTCACTTTAAATGATTTTATAATCTCATCATTGATTTTATGTTGAATTTTCTTACATTTTTAGTTAAATAAGACTATAATTGAATGTTTACCTCGGGAAACATGAAGCAAAAGCCCTCGATTGAGAAGAAAAGACCATTTATAGTCACTCATGCCTTTGAAACCCTTATTGCTCACTTTAAATGGCTTTATGATTTCATTATTTACTTTAAGCTGAATTTTTTTACATTTTTTGTTAAAACATATTATAATTGAATGTTTACCTCGAGAAACGTGAAACGAAAGCCATCGATTCAGAGGAAAAGAACATTTATAGTCACTCATGCCTTCGAAAGCCTTATTACTTGCTTAAAATTGTTTTACAATCTCATTATTTTTTTTAAAATGGATTTTCTTACATTTTTGGTTAAAACAGATTATATTCAAATGTTTGTCTTGAGAAACGTGAAGCTAAAGCCATCGATTGACAAGAAAAGTCCATTTATAGTCACTCATGCCTTCGAAAGCCTTATTACTCGCTCAAAATGGTTTTACAATCTCATTATTTATTTTCAGATGAATTTTCTTACACTTTTGGTTAAAATAGATTATATTTTAATGTTTGTCTCGAGAAACGTGAAGCGAATGCCATCGATTGAGAAGAAAAGTCCATTTATAGTTACTCATGCCTTCGAAAGCCTCATTATTCGCTTCAAATGATTTTATAATCTCATTATTGATTTTATGTTGACTTTTCTTACATTTTTAGTGAAAACAGACTATAATTGAATGTTTACCTCGGGAAACATGAAGCAAAAGCCATCGATTGAGAGGAAAAGAACATTTATAGTCACTCATGCCTTCGAAAGCCTTATTACTTGCTTAAAATTGTTTTACAATCTCATTATTTTTTTTAAAATGAATTTTCTTACATTTTTGGTTAAAATATATTATATTTAAATGTTTGTCTTGAGAAACATGAAGCGAAGGCCATCGATTGACAAGAAAAGTCCATTTATAGTCACTCATGCCTTCGAAACCCTTATTGCTCACTTTAAATAGCTTTATGATTTGATTATTAACTTTAAGCTTAACTTTTTTACTTTTTTTGTTAAAACAGATTATAATTGAATTTTTTCCTAGGGAAACGTGAAGCGAAAGTCATCGATTGAGAAGAAAAGAACATTTATAGTCACTCATGCCTTCGAAAGCCTTATTACTTGCTTAAAATTGTTTTGCAATCTCATTATCTTTTGTAAAATGAATTTTCTTACATTTTTGGTTAAAACAAATTATATTTAAATGTTTGTCTCGAGAAACGTGAAGCGAAAGCCATCGATTGACAAGAAAAGTCCATTTATAGTCACTCATGCCTTCGAAAGCCTTATTACTCGCTCAAAATGGTTTTACAATCTCATTATTTATTTTCAGATGAATTTTCTTACACTTTTGGTTAAAATAGATTATATTTTAATGTTTGTCTCGAGAAACGTGAAGCGAATGCCATCGATTGAGAAGAAAAGTCCATTTATAGTTACTCATGCCTTCGGAAGCCTCATTATTCACTTTAAATGATTTTATAATCTCATTATTGATTTTATGTTGACTTTTCTTACATTTTTAGTTAAAACAGACTATAATTGAATGTTTACCTCGGTGAACATGAAGCAAAAGCCATCGATTAAGAAGAAAAGATCATTTATAATCACTCATGCCTTCGAAACCCTTATTGCTCACTTTAAATGGCTTTATGATTTGATTATTCACTTTAAGCTTAATTTTTTTACATTTTTTGTTAAAACAGATTATAATTGAATGTTTACCTCGAGAAACGTTAAGCGAAAGCCATCGATTGAGAGGAAAAGAACATTTATAGTCACTCATGCCTTCGAAAGCCTTATTACTTACTTAAAATTGTTTTACAATCTCATTATTTTTTTTAAAATGAATTTTCTTACATTTTTGGTTAAAACAGATTATATTCAAATGTTTGTCTCGAGAAACGTTAAGCAAAGGCCATCGATTGACAAGAAAAGTCCATTTATAGTCACTCATGCCTTCGAAACCTTTATTGCTCACTTTAAATAGCTTTATGATTTGATTATTAACTTTAAGCTTAACTTTTTTACATTTTTTGTTAAAACAGATTATAATTGAATGTTTTCCTAGGGAAACGTTAAGCGAAAGTCATCGATTGAGAAGAAAAGAACATTTATAGTCACTCATGCCTTCGAAAGCCTTATTACTTGCTTAAAAGTGTTTTGCAATCTCATTATTTTTTGTAAAACGGATTTTCTTAAATTTTTGGTTAAAACAAATTATATTTAAATGTTTGTCTCGAGAAACGTGAAGCGAAAGCCATCGATTGACAAGAAAAGTCCATTTATAGTCACTCATGCCTTCGAAAGCCTTGTTACTTGCTTAAAATGGTTTTACAATCTCATTATTTATTTTCATATGAATTTTCTTACATTTTTGGTTAAAACAAATTGTAATAGAATGTTGCCTCAGGAAACACGAAGCGAAAGCCATCAATTGACAAGAAAAGTCCATTAATAGTCACTCATGCCTTCGAAAGCCTTATTATTCGCTTAAAATGGTTTTACAATCTCATTATTTATTTTCAGATGAATTTTCTTACATTTTTGGTTAAAACAGATTATAATTGAATGTTTGCCTCGGGAAACATGAAGCAAAAGCAATCGATTGATAAAAAAAGTCCATTTATAGTCACTCATGCCTTCGAAAGCCTCATTATTCACTTTAAATGATTTTATAATCTCATTATTGATTTTATGTTGAATTTTCTTACATTTTTGGTTAAAACAGATTGTAATTGAATGTTTGCCTCAGGAAACTTGAAGCGAAAGCCATCGATTGACAAGAAAAGTCCATTTATAGTCCCTCGTGCCTTCGAAACCCTTATTGCTCACTTTAAATGGCTTTATGATTTGATTATTAACTTTAAGCTGAATTTTTTTACATTTTTTGTTAAAACAGATTATAATTGAATGTTTACCTCGAGAAACGTAAAGCGAAAGCCATCGATTGAGAGGAAAAGAACATTTATAGTAACTAATGCCTTCGAAAGCCTTATTACTTGCTAAAAATTGTTTTACAATCTCATTATTTTTTTTAAAATGAATTTTCTTACATTTTTGGTTAAAATATATTATATTTAAATGTTTGTCTCGAGAAACGTGAAGCGAAGGCCTTCGATTGACAAGAAAAGTCCATGTATAGTCACTCATGCCTTCGAAAGCCTCATTATTCACTTTAAATGATTTTATAATCTCATTATTGATTTTATGTTGAATTTTCTTACGTTTTTAGTTAAAACAGACTATAATTGAATGTTTACCTTGGGAAACATGAAGCAAAAGCCATCGATTGAGAGGAAAAGAACATTTATAGTCACTCATACCTTTCAAAGCCTTATTACTTGCTTAAAATTGTTTTACAATCTCATTATTTTTTTTAAAATGGATTTTCTTACATTTTTGGTTAAAACAGATTATAATCAAATGTTTGTCTCGAGAAACGTGAAGCCAAAGCCATCGATTGACAAGAAAAGTCCATTCATAGTCACTCATGCCTTCGAAAGCCTTATTACTCGCTCAAAATGGTTTTACAATCTCATTATTTATTTTCAGATGAATTTTCTTACACTTTTGGTTAAAACAGATTATATTTAAATGTTTGTCTCGAGAAACGTGAAGCGAAGGCCATCGATTGACAAGAAAAGTCCATTTATAGTTACTCATGCCTTCGAAAGCCTCATTATTCACTTTAAATGATTTTATAATCTCATTATTGATTTTATGTTGACTTTTCTTACATTTTTAGTTAAAACAGACTATAATTGAATGTTTACCTCGGTGAACATGAAGCAAAAGCCATCGATTAAGAAGAAAAGACCATTTATAATCACTCATGCCTTCGAAACCCTTATTGCTCACTTTAAATGGCTTTATGATTTGATTATTCCCTTTAAGCTTAATTTTTTTACATTTTTTGTTAAAACAGATTATAATTGAATGTTTACCTCGAGAAACGTGAAGCGAAAGCCATCGATTGGGAGGAAAAGAACATTTATAGTCACTCATGCCTTCGAAAGCCTTATTACTTGCTTAAAATTGTTTTACAATCTCATTATTTTTTTTAAAATGAATTTTCTTACATTTTTGGTTAAAACAGATTATAATCAAATGTTTGTCTCGAGAAACGTGAAGCCAAAGCCATCGATTGACAAGAAAAGTCCATTCATAGTCACTCATGCCTTCGAAAGCCTTATTACTCGCTCAAAATGGTTTTACAATCTTATTATTTATTTTCAGATGAATTTTCTTACACTTTTGGTTAAAACAGATTATATTTAAATGTTTGTCTCGAGAAACGTGAAGCGAAGGCCATCGATTGACAAGAAAAGTCCATTTATAGTTACTCATGCCTTCGAAAGCCTCATTATTCACTTTAAATGATTTTATAATCTCATTATTGATTTTATTTTGAATTTTCTTACATTTTTGGTTAAAACAGATTGTAATTGAATGTTTGCCTCAGGAAACTTGAAGCGAAAGCCATCGATTGACAAGAAAAGTCCATTTATAGTCCCTCGTGCCTTCGAAACCCTTATTGCTCACTTTAAATGCCTTTATGATTTGATTATTAACTTTAAGCTGAATTTTTTTACATTTTTTGTTAAAACAGATTATAATTGAATGTTTACCTCGAGAAACGTAAAGCGAAAGCCATCGATTGAGAGGAAAAGAACATTTATAGTAACTAATGCCTTCGAAAGCCTTATTACTTGCTAAAAATTGTTTTACAATCTCATTATTTTTTTTAAAATGAATTTTCTTACATTTTTGGTTAAAATATATTATATTTAAATGTTTGTCTCGAGAAACGTGAAGCGAAGGCCTTCGATTGACAAGAAAAGTCTATGTATAGTCACTCATGCCTTCGAAAGCCTCATTATTCACTTTAAATGATTTTATAATCTCATTATTGATTTTATGTTGAATTTTCTTACGTTTTTAGTTAAAACAGACTATAATTGAATGTTTACCTCGGGAAACATGAAGCAAAAGCCATCGATTGAGAGGAAAAGAACATTTATAGTCACTCATACCTTTCAAAGCCTTATTACTTGCTTAAAATTGTTTTACAATCTCATTATTTTTTTTAAAATGGATTTTCTTACATTTTTGGTTAAAACAGATTATAATCAAATGTTTGTCTCGAGAAACGTGAAGCCAAAGCCATTGATTGACAAGAAAAGTCCATTCATAGTCACTCATGCCTTCGAAAGCCTTATTACTCGCTCAAAATGGTTTTACAATCTCATTATTTATTTTCAGATGAATTTTCTTACACTTTTGGTTAAAACAGATTATATTTAAATGTTTGTCTCGAGAAACGTGAAGCGAAGGCCATCGATTGACAAGAAAAGTCCATTTATAGTTACTCATGCCTTCGAAAGCCTCATTATTCACTTTAAATGATTTTATAATCTCATTATTGATTTTATGTTGACTTTTCTTACATTTTTAGTTAAAACAGACTATAATTGAATGTTTACCTCGGTGAACATGAAGCAAAAGCCATCGATTAAGAAGAAAAGACCATTTATAATCACTCATGCCTTCGAAACCCTTATTGCTCACTTTAAATGGCTTTATGATTTGATTATTCCCTTTAAGCTTAATTTTTTTACATTTTTTGTTAAAACAGATTATAATTGAATGTTTACCTCGAGAAACGTGAAGCGAAAGCCATCGATTGGGAGGAAAAGAACATTTATAGTCACTCATGCCTTCGAAAGCCTTATTACTTGCTTAAAATTGTTTTACAATCTCATTATTTTTTTTAAAATGAATTTTCTTACATTTTTGGTTAAAACAGATTATAATCAAATGTTTGTCTCGAGAAACGTGAAGCCAAAGCCATCGATTGACAAGAAAAGTCCATTCATAGTCACTCATGCCTTCGAAAGCCTTATTACTCGCTCAAAATGGTTTTACAATCTTATTATTTATTTTCAGATGAATTTTCTTACACTTTTGGTTAAAACAGATTATATTTAAATGTTTGTCTCGAGAAACGTGAAGCGAAGGCCATCGATTGACAAGAAAAGTCCATTTATAGTTACTCATGCCTTCGAAAGCCTCATTATTCACTTTAAATGATTTTATAATCTCATTATTGATTTTATTTTGAATTTTCTTACATTTTTGGTTAAAACAGATTGTAATTGAATGTTTGCCTCAGGAAACTTGAAGCGAAAGCCATCGATTGACAAGAAAAGTCCATTTATAGTCCCTCGTGCCTTCGAAACCCTTATTGCTCACTTTAAATGCCTTTATGATTTGATTATTAACTTTAAGCTGAATTTTTTTACATTTTTTGTTAAAACAGATTATAATTGAATGTTTACCTCGAGAAACGTAAAGCGAAAGCCATCGATTGAGAGGAAAAGAACATTTATAGTAACTAATGCCTTCGAAAGCCTTATTACTTGCTAAAAATTGTTTTACAATCTCATTATTTTTTTTAAAATGAATTTTCTTACATTTTTGGTTAAAATATATTATATTTAAATGTTTGTCTCGAGAAACGTGAAGCGAAGGCCTTCGATTGACAAGAAAAGTCCATGTATAGTCACTCATGCCTTCGAAAGCCTCATTATTCACTTTAAATGATTTTATAATCTCATTATTGATTTTATGTTGAATTTTCTTACGTTTTTAGTTAAAACAGACTATAATTGAATGTTTACCTCGGGAAACATGAAGCAAAAGCCATCGATTGAGAGGAAAAGAACATTTATAGTCACTCATACCTTTCAAAGCCTTATTACTTGCTTAAAATTGTTTTACAATCTCATTATTTTTTTTAAAATGGATTTTCTTACATTTTTGGTTAAAACAGATTATAATCAAATGTTTGTCTCGAGAAACGTGAAGCCAAAGCCATTGATTGACAAGAAAAGTCCATTCATAGTCACTCATGCCTTCGAAAGCCTTATTACTCGCTCAAAATGGTTTTACAATCTCATTATTTATTTTCAGATGAATTTTCTTACACTTTTGGTTAAAACAGATTATATTTAAATGTTTGTCTCGAGAAACGTGAAGCGAAGGCCATCGATTGACAAGAAAAGTCCATTTATAGTTACTCATGCCTTCGAAAGCCTCATTATTCACTTTAAATGATTTTATAATCTCATTATTGATTTTATGTTGACTTTTCTTACATTTTTAGTTAAAACAGACTATAATTGAATGTTTACCTCGGTGAACATGAAGCAAAAGCCATCGATTAAGAAGAAAAGACCATTTATAATCACTCATGCCTTCGAAACCCTTATTGCTCACTTTAAATGGCTTTATGATTTGATTATTCCCTTTAAGCTTAATTTTTTTACATTTTTTGTTAAAACAGATTATAATTGAATGTTTACCTCGAGAAACGTGAAGCGAAAGCCATCGATTGAGAGGAAAAGAACATTTATAGTCACTCATGCCTTCGAAAGCCTTATTACTTGCTTAAAATTGTTTTACAATCTCATTATTTTTTTTAAAATGAATTTTCTTACATTTTTGGTTAAAACAGATTATATTCAAATGTTTGTCTCGAGAAACGTTAAGCGAAGGCCATCGATTGACAAGAAAAGTCCATTTATAGTCACTCATGCCTTCGAAAGCCTTATTACTTGCTTAAAATTGTTTTACAATCTCATTATTTTTTTTAAAATGAATTTTTTTACATTTTTGGTTAAAACAGATTATATTCAAATGTTTGTCTCGAGAAACGTGAAGCGAAAGCTATCGATTGACAAGAAAAGTTCATTTCTAGTCACTCATGCCTTCGAAAGCCTTATTACTCGCTTAAAATGGTTTTACAGTCTCATTATTTAATTTCAGATGAATTTTCTTACATTTTTGGTTAAAACAGATTGTAATTGAATGTTTGCCTCAGGAAACATGAAGCGAAAGCCATCGATTGACAAGAAAAGTCCATTTATAGTCTTTCATGCCTTCGAAACCATTGTTGCTCACTTTAAATGGCTTTATGATTTGATTATTAACTTTAAGTTGAATTTTTTTACATTTTTTGTTAAAACAGATTATAATTGAATGTTTACCTCGAGAATCGTGAAGCGAAAGCCATCGATTGAGAGGAAAAGAACATTTATAGTAACTAATGCCTTCGAAAGCCTTATTACTTGCTTAAAATTGTTTTACAATCTCATTATTTTTTTTAAAATGAATTTTCTTACATTTTTGGTTAAAATATATTATATTTAAATGTTTGTCTCGAGAAACGTGAAGCGAAGGCCATTGATTGACAAGAAAAGTCCATTTAGAGTGACTCATGCCTTCGAAAGCCTCATTATTCACTTTAAATGATTTTATAATCTCATTATTGATTTTATGTTGAATTTTCTTACGTTTTTAGTTAAAACAGACTATAATTGAATGTTTACCTCGGGAAACATGAAGCAAAAGCCATCGATTGAGAGGAAAAGAACATTTATAGTCACTCATACCTTTCAAAGCCTTATTACTTGCTTAAAATTGTTTTACAATCTCATTATTTTTTTTTAAAATGGATTTTCTTACATTTTTGGTTAAAACAGATTATATTCAAATGTTTGTCTCGAGAAACGTGAAGCTAAAGCCATCGATTGACAAGAAAAGTCCATTTATATTCACTCATGCGTTCGAAAGCCTTATTACTCGCTCAAAATGGTTTTACAATCTCATTATTTATTTTCAGATGAATTTTCTTACACTTTTGGTTAAAATAGATTATATTTAAATGTTTGTCTCTAGAAACGTGAAGCGAAGGCCATCGATGGACAAGAAAAGTCCATTTATAGTCACTCATGCCTTGGAAAGCCTCATTATTCACTTTAAATGATTTTATAATCTCATTCTTGATTTTATGTTGAATTTTCTTACAATTTTAGTTAACACAGACTATAATTGAATGTTTACCTCGGCAAACAAGAAGCAAAAGCCATCGATTGAGAAGAAAAGACCATTTATAGTCACTCACGCCTTCGAAACCCTTATTGCTCACTTTAAATGGCTTTATGATTTGATTATTAACTTTAAGCTGAATTTTTTTACATTTTTTGTTAAAACAGATTATAATTGAAAGTTTACCTCGAGAAACGTGAAGCGAAAGCCATCGATTGAGAGGAAAAGAACATTCATATTCACTCATGCCTTCAAAAGCCTTATTACTTGCTTAAAATTGTTTTACAATCTCATTATTTTTTTTAAATTTATTTTCTTACATTTTGGTTAAAACATATTATATTCAAATGTTTGTCTCGAGAAACGTGAAGCGAAAGCCATCGATTGACAAGAAAAGTCCATTTATAGTCACTCATGCCTTCGAAAGCCTTATTATTCGTTTAAAATGGTTTTACAATCTCATTATTTATTTTCAGATGAATTTTCTTAGATTTTTGGTTAAAACAGATTGTAATTGAATGTTTGCCTCGGCAAACATGAAGCGAAATTCATCGATTGACAAGAAAAGTCCATTTATAGTCACTCACGCCTTCGAAACCCTTATTGCTCACTTTAAATGGCTTTATGATTTGATTATTAACTTTAAGCTGAATTTTTTTACATTTTTTGTTAAAACAGATTATAATTGAATGTTTACGTAGGGAAACATGAAGCGAAAGCCATCGATTGAGAAGAAAAGAACATTTATAGTCACTCATACCTTCGAAAGCCTTATTACTTGCTTAAAATTGTTTTACAATCTCATTATTTTTTTTAAAATGAATTTTCTTACATTTTTGGTTAAAACAGATTATATTCTAATATTTATCTCGAGAAACGTGAAGCGAAGCCCATCGATTGAGAAGAAAAGTCCATTTATAGTCACTCATGCCTTCGAAAGCCTTATCACTCACTTAAAATGGTTTTACAATCTCATTATTTATTTTCAGATGAATTTTCTTACATTTTTGGTTGAAACAGATTGTAATTGAATGTTTGCCTCGGGAAACATGAAGCAAAAGCCATCAATTGACAAGAAAAGTTCATTTATAGTCACTCACGCCTTCGAAACCGTTGTTGCTCACTTTAAATGGCTTTATGATTTGATTATTAACTTTAAGCTGAATTTTTTTACATTTTTTGTGAAAACAGATTATAATTGAATGTTTAGCTAGGGAAACATGAAGCAAAAGCCATCGATTGAGAAGAAATGAACATTTATAGTCACTCATACCTTCGAAAGCCTTATTACTTGCTTAAAATTTTTTTACAATCTCATTATTTTTTTTAAAATGAATTTTCTTACATTTTTGGTTAAAACAGATTATATTCTAATGTTTGTCTCGAGAAACGTGAAGCGAATCCCATCGATTGAGAAGAAAAGTCCATTTATAGTCACTCATGCCTTCGAAAGCCTTATCACTCACTTAAAATGGTTTTACAATCTCATTATTTATTTTCAGATGAATTTTCTTACATTTTTGGTTGAAACAGATTGTAATTGAATGTTTGCCTCGGGAAACATGAAGCAAAAGCCATCAATTGACAAGAAAAGTTCATTTATAGTCACTCACGCCTTCGAAACTATTATTGCTCACTTTAAATGGCTTTATGATTTGATTATTAACTTTAAGCTGAATTTTTTTACATTTTTTGTGAAAACAGATTATAATTGAATGTTTACCTAGGGAAACATGAAGCGAAAGCCATCGATTGAGAAGAAATGAACATTTATAGTCACTCATACCTTCGAAAGCCTTATTACTTGCTTAAAATTGTTTTACAATCTCATTATTTTTTTTAAAATGAATTTTCTTACATTTTTGGTTAAAATAGATTATATTTAAATGTTTGTCTCGAGAAACGTGAAGCGAAAGCCACCGATTGACAAGAAAAGTCCATTTATAGTCACTCATGACATCGAAAGCTTCATTATTCACTTTAAATGATTTTATAATCTCATTATTGATTTTATGTTGAATTTTCTTACATTTTTAGTTAAAACAGACTATAATTGAATGTTTACCTTGAGAAACATGAAGCGAAAGCCATCGATTCAGAAGAAAAGACCAATTATAGTCACTCATGCCTTCGAAACCCTTATTGCTCACTTTAAATGGCTTTATGATTTGATTATTAACTTTAAGCTGAATTTTTTCACATTTTTTGTTAAAACAGTTATAATTGAATGTTTACCTCGAGAAATGTGAAACGAAAACCATCGATTGAGAGGAAAAGAACATTTATAGTCACTCATGCCTTCGAAAGCCTTTTTACTTGCTTAAAATTGTTTTACAATCTCATTATTTTTTTAAAAATGAATTTTCTTACATTTTGGTTAAAACAGATTATATTCAAATGTTTGTCTCGAGAAACGTGAAGCGAAGGCCATCGATTGACAAGAAAAGTCCATTTATAGTCACTCATGCCTTCGAAAGCCTTATCACTCACTTAAAATGGTTTTACAATCTCATTATTTATTTTCAGATGAATTTTCTTACATTTTTGGTTAAAACAGATTGTAATTGAATGTTTGCCCTGGGAAACATGAAGCGAAAGCCATCGATTGAGAGGACAAGAACATTTATAGTCACTCATGCCTTCGAAAGCCTTGTTACTTGCTTAAAATTGTTTTACAATCTCATTATTTTTTTTAAAATGAATTTTCTTACATTTTTGGTTAAAATAGATTATATTTAGATGTTTATCTCGAGAAACATGAAGCGAAAGCCATCGATTGACAAGAAAAGACCATTTATAGTCACTCATACATTCGAAACCCTTAATACTCACTTTAAAGGGCTTTATGATTTGATTATTAACTTTAAGCTGAATTTTTTTACATTTTTTGTTAAAACATATTATAATTGAATGTTTACCTCGAGAAACGTGAAGTGAAAGCCATCGATTGAGCAGAAAAGAACATTTATAGTCACTCACGCCTTCGAAACCCTTATTACTTGCTTAAAATTGTTTTACAATCTGATTATTTTTTTTAAAATGAATTTTCTTACATTTTTTGTCAAAACAGATTATATTTCAATGTTTACCTTGAGAAACGTGAAGCGAAAGCCATCGATTGACAAGAAAAGTCCATTTATAGTCACTCATGCCTTCGAAAGCCTTATTATTCGCTTAAAATGGTTTTACAATCTCATTATTTATTTTCAGATGAATTTTCTTACATTTTTGGTTAAAACAGATTGTAATTGAATGTTTGCCTCGGGAAACATGAAGCAAAAGATATCGATTGACAAGAAAAGTCCATTTATTGTCACTCATGCCTTTGAAACCCTTATTGCTCACTTTAAATGGCTTTCTGATTTGATTATTAAGTTTAAGATGAATTTTTTTACATTTTTTGTTAAAACAGATTATAATTGAATGTTTACCTAGGGAAACATGAAGCGAAAGCCATCGATTGAGAAGAAAAGAACATTTATAGTCACTCATATCTTCGAAAACCTTATTACTTGCTTAAAATTGTTTTACAATCTCATTATTTTTTTTAAATGAATTTTCTTACATTTTTGGTTAAAATAGATTATATTTAAATGTTTGTCACGAGAAACGTGAAGCGAAAGCCATCGATTGACAAGAAAAGTCCATTTATAGTCACGCATGCCTTCGAAAGCCACATTATTCACTTTAAATGATTTTATAATCTCATTATTGATTTTATGTTGAATTTTCTTACATTTTTAGTTAAAAAGAGACTATAATTGAATGTTTACCTCGGGAAACATGAAGCAAAAGCCATCGATTGAGAAGAAAAGACCATTTATAGTCACTCATGCCTTCGAAACCCTTATTACTCACTTTAAAGGGCTTTATGATTTGATTATTAACTTTAAGCTGAATTTTTTTCTATTTTTTGTTAAAACATATTATAATTGAATGTTTACCTCGAGAAACGTGAAGCGAAAGCCATCGATTGAGAAGAAAAGAACAGTTATAGTCACTCATGCCTTCGGAAGCCTTATTACTTGCTTAAATTTTTTTACAATCTGATTATTTTTTTGAAAATGAATTTTCTTACATTTTTGGTCAAAACAGATTATATTTCAATGTTTACCTTGAGAAACGTGAAGCGAAAGCCATCGATTAACAAGAAAAGTCCATTTATAGTCACTCATGCCTTCGAAAGCCTTATTATTCGCTTAAAATGATTTTACAATCTCATTATTTATTTTCAGATGAATTTTCTTACATTTTTGGTTAAAACAGATTATAATTGAATGTTTGCCTCGGGAAACATGAAGCAAAAGCCATCGATTGACAAGAAAAGTCCATTTATAGTCACTCATGCCTTCGAAAGCCCCATTATTCACTTTAAATGATAGTCACTCATGCCTTCGAAACCCTTATTGCTCACTTTAAATGGGTTTATGATTTGATCATTAACTTTAAGCTGAATTTTTTTACATTTTTAGTTAAAACAGACTATAATTGAATGTTTACCTTGAGAAACATGAAGCGACAGCCATCGATTTAGAAGAAAAGACCAATGATAGTCACTCATGCCTTCGAAACCCTTATTGCTCACTTTAAATGGCTTTATGATTTGATTATTAACTTTAAGCTGAATTTTTTTACATTTTTTGTTAAAACAGATTATAATTGAATGTTTACCTCGAGAAACGTGAAGCGAAAGCCATCGATTGAGAGGAAAAGAACATTTATAGTCACTCATGCCTTCGAAAGCCTTATTACTTGCTTAAAATTGTTTTAGAATCTCATTATTTTTTTAAAAATGAATTTTCTTACATTTTTGGTTAAAACAGATTATATTCAAATGTTTGTCTTGAGAAACGTGAAGCGAAGGCCATCAATTGACAAGAAAAGTCCATTTATAGTCACTCATGCCTTCGAAAGCCTTATCACTCACTTAAAATGGTTTTACAATCTCATTATTTATTTTCAGATGAATTTTCTTACATTTTTGGTTAAAACAGATTGTAATTGAATGTTTGCCGTGGGAAACATGAAGCGAAAGCCATCGATTGATAAGAAAAGTTCATTTATAGTCACTCATGCCTTCGAAAGCCCCATTATTCACTTTAAATGATTTTATAATCTCATTATTGACTTTATGTTGAATTTTCTTACATTTTTAGTTAAAACAGACTATAATTGAATGTTTACCTTGAGAAACATGAAGCGAAAGCCATCGATTTAGAAGAAAAGACCAATGATACTCACTCATGCCTTCGAAACCCTTATTGCTCACTTTAAATGGCTTTATAATATGATTATTAACTTTAAGCTGAATTTTTTTACATTTTTTGTTAAAACAGATTATAATTGAATGTTTACCTCGAGAAACGTGAAGCGAAAGCCATCGATTGAAAGGAAAAGAACATTTATAGTCACTCATGCCTTCGAAAGCCTTATTACTTGCTTAACATTGTTTTACAATCTCATTATTTTTTTTGAAATGAATTTTCTTAGATTTTTGGTTAAAACAGATTATATTCAAATGTTAGTCTCGAGAAATGTTAAGCGAAGGCCATCGATTGACAAGAAAAGTCCATTTATAGTCACTCATGCCTTCGAAAGCCTTATCACTCACTTAAAATGGTTTTACAATCTCATTATTTAATTTCAGATGAATTTTCTTACATTTTTGGTTAAAACAGATTGTAATTGAATGTTTGCCCTGGGAAACATGAAGCGAAAGCCATCGATTGACAAGAAAAGTTCATTTATAGTCACTCATGCGTTCGAAAGCCCCATTATTCACTTTAAATGATTTTATAATCTCATTATTGATTTTATGTTGAATTTTCTTACATTTTTAGTTAAAACAGACTATAATTGAATGTTTACCTTGAGAAACATGAAGCGAAAGCCATCTATTTAGAAGAAAAGACCAATGATAGTCACTCATGCCTTCGAAACCCTTATTGCTCACTTTAAATGGCTTTATGATTTGATTATTAACTTTAAGCTGAATTTTTTTACATTTTTTGTTAAAATAGATTATAATTGAATGTTTACCTCAAGAAACGTGAAACGAAGGCCATCGATTGACAAGAAAAGTCCATTTATAGTCACTCATGCCTTCGAAAGCCTTATCAATCACATAAAATGGTTTTACAATCTCATTATTTATTTTCAGATGAATTTTCTTACATTTTTGGTTAAAATAGATTGTAATTGAATGTTTGCCCTGGGAAACATGAAGCGAAAGCCATCGATTGATAAAAAAAGTTCATTTATAGTCACTCATGCCTTCGAAAGCCCCATTATTCACTTTAAATGATTTTATAATCTCATTATTGATTTTATGTTGAATTTTCTTACATTTTTAGTTAAAACAGACTATAATTGAATGTTTACCTTGAGAAACATGAAGCGAAAGCCATCGATTTAGAAGAAAAGACCAATGATAGTCACTCATGCCTTCGAAACACTTGTTCCTCACTTTAAATGGCTTTATGATTTGATTATTAACTTTAAGCTGAATTTTTTTACATTTTTTGTTAAAACATAATATAATTGAATGTTTACGTCGAGAAACGTGAAGCGAAAGCCATCGATTGAGAGGAAAAGAACATTTATAGTCACTCATGCCTTCGAAAGCCTTATTACTTGCCTAAAATTGTTTTACAATCTCATTATTTTTTTTAAAATGGATTTTCTTACATTTTTTGTTAAAACAGATTATATTCAAATGTTTGTCTCGAGAAACGTGAAGCGAAGGCCATCGATTGACAAGAAAAGTCCATTTATAGTCACTCATGCCTTCGAAAGCCTTATCACTCACTTAAAATGGTTTTACAATCTCATTATTTATTTTCAGATGAATTTTCTTACATTTTTGGTAAAAACAGATTGTAATTGAATGTTTTCCTTGGGAAACATGAAGCGAAAGCCATCGATTGACAAAAAAAGTTCATTTATAGTCACTCATGCCTTCGAAAGCCCCATTATTCACTTTAAATGATTTTATAATCTCATTATTCATTTTATGTTGAATTTTCTTACATTTTTAGTTAAACCAGACTATAATTGAATGTTTACCTTGAGAAACATGAAGCGAAAGCCATCGATTTAGAAGAAAAGACCAATGATAGTCACTCATGCCTTCGAAACCCTTATTGCGCACTTTAAATGGCTTTATGATTTGATTATTAACTTTAAGCTGAATTTTTTTATATTTTTTGTTAAAACGGATTATAATTGAATGTTTACCTCGAGAAACGTGAAACGAAAGCCATCAATTGAGAGGAAAAGAACATTCATAGTCACTCATGCCTTCGAAAGCCTTATTACTTGGTTAAAATTGTTTTACAATCCCATTATTTTTTTTAAAATGAATTTTCTTACATTTTTGGTTAAAACAGATTACATACAAATGTTTGTCTCGAGAAACGTGAAACGAAGGCCATCGATTGACAAGAAAGGTCCATTTATAGTCACTCATGCCTTCGAAAGCCCTATCACTCACTTAAAATGGTTTTACAATCTCATTGTTTTATTTTCAGATGAATTTTCTTACATTTTTGGTTAAAACAGAATGTAATTTAATGTTTGCCCTGGGAAACATGAAACGAAAGCCATCGATTGACAAGAAAAGTTCATTTATAGTCACTCATGCCTTCGAAAGCCCCATTATTCACTTTAAATGATTTTATAATCTCATTATTGATTTTATGTTGAATTTTCTTACATTTTTAGTTAAAACAAACTATAATTGAATGTTTACCTTGAGAAACATGAAGCGAAAGCCATCGATTTAGAAGAAAAGACCAATCATAGTCACTCATGCCTTCGAAACCCTTATTGCTCACTTTAAATGGGTTTATGATTTGATTATTAACTTTAAGCTGAATTTTTTTACATTTTTAGTTAAAACAGACTATAATTGAATGTTTACCTTGAGAAACATGAAGCGAAAGCCATTGATTTAGAAGAAAAGACCAATGATAGTCACTCATGCCTTCGAAACCCTTATTGCTCACTTTAAATGGGTTTATGATTTGATTATTAACTTTAAGCTGAATTTTTCTACATTTTTAGTTAAAACAGACTATAATTGAATGTTTACCTTGAGAAACAGGAAGCGAAAGCCATCGATTTAGAAGAAAAGACCAATGATAGTCACTCATGCCTTCGAAACCCTTATTGCTCACTTTAAATGGCTTTATGATTTGATTATTAACTTTAAGCTGAATTTTTTTACATTTTTTGTTAAAACAGTTATAATTGAATGTTTACCTCGAGAAACGTGAAGCGAAAGCCATCGATTGAGAGGAAAAGAACATTTATAGTCACTCATGCCTTCGAAAGCCTTATTACTTGCTTAACATTGTTTTGCAATCTCATTATTTTTTTAAAAATGAATTTTCTTACATTTTTGGTTAAAACAGACTATATTCAAATGTTTGTCTCGAGAAACGTGAAGCGAAGTCCATCAATTCACAAGAAAAGTCCATTTATAGTCACTCATGCCTTCGAAAGCCTTATCACTCACTTAAAATGGTTTTACAATGTCATTATTTTTTTTCAGATGAATTTTCTTACATTTTTGGTTAAAAAAGATTGTAATTGAATGTTTGCCCTGGGAAACATGAAGCGAAAGCCATCGATTGATAAGAAAAGTTCATTTATAGTCACTCATGCCTTCGAAAGCCCCATTATTCACTTTAAATGATTTTATAATCTCATTATTGATTTTATGTTGAATTTTCTTACATTTTTAGTTAAAACAGACTATAATTGAATGTTTACCTTGAGAAACATGAAGCGAAAGCCATCGATTTAGAAGAAAAGACCAATGATAGTCACTCATGCCTTCGAAACCCTTATTGCTCACTTTAAATGGCTTTATGATTTGATTATTAACTTTAAGCTGAATTTTTTTACATTTTTTGTTAAAACGGATTATAATTGAATGTTTACCTCGAGAAACGTGAAGCGAAAGCCATCAATTGAGAGGAAAAGAACATTCATAGTCACTCATGCCTTCGAAAGCCTTATTACTTGGTTAAAATTGTTTTACAATCCCATTATTTTTTTTAAAATGAATTTTCTTACATTTTTGGTTAAAACAGATTACATTCAAATGTTTGTCTCGAGAAACGTGAAACGAAGGCCATCGATTGACAAGAAAGGTCCATTTATAGTCACTCATGCCTTCGAAAGCCCTATCACTCACTTAAAATGGTTTTACAATCTCATTGTTTTATTTTCAGATGAATTTTCTTACATTTTTGGTTAAAACAGATTGTAATTTAATGTTTGCCCTGGGAAACATGAAACGAAAGCCATCGATTGACAAGAAAAGTTCATTTATAGTCACTCATGCCTTCGAAAGCCGCATTATTCACTTTAAATGATTTTATAATCTCATTATTGATTTTATGTTGAATTTTCTTACATTTTTAGTTAAAACAGACTATAATTGAATGTTTACCTTGAGAAACATGAAGCGAAAGCCATCGATTTAGAAGAAAAGACCAATCATAGTCACTCATGCCTTCGAAACCCTTATTGCTCACTTTAAATGGGTTTATGATTTGATTATTAACTTTAAGCTGAATTTTTTTACATTTTTAGTTAAAACAGACTATAATTGAATGTTTACCTTGAGAAACATGAAGCGAAAGCCATTGATTTAGAAGAAAAGACCAATGATAGTCACTCATGCCTTCGAAACCCTTATTGCTCACTTTAAATGGGTTTATGATTTGATTATTAACTTTAAGCTGAATTTTTTTACATTTTTAGTTAAAACAGACTATAATTGAATGTTTACCTTGAGAAACAGGAAGCGAAAGCCATCGATTTAGAAGAAAAGACCAATGATAGTCACTCATGCCTTCGAAACCCTTATTGCTCACTTTAAATGGCTTTATGATTTGATTATTAACTTTAAGCTGAATTTTTTTACATTTTTTGTTAAAACAGTTATAATTGAATGTTTACCTCGAGAAACGTGAAGCGAAAGCCATCGATTGAGAGGAAAAGAACATTTATAGTCACTCATGCCTTCGAAAGCCTTATTACTTGCTTAACATTGTTTTACAATCTCATTATTTTTTTAAAAATGAATTTTCTTACATTTTTGGTTAAAACAGACTATATTCAAATGTTTGTCTCGAGAAACGTGAAGCGAAGTCCATCAATTCACAAGAAAAGTCCATTTATAGTCACTCATGCCTTCGAAAGCCTTATCACTCACTTAAAATGGTTTTACAATGTCATTATTTATTTTCAGATGAATTTTCTTACATTTTTGGTTAAAAAAGATTGTAATTGAATGTTTGCCCTGGGAAACATGAAGCGAAAGCCATTGATTGATAAGAAAAGTTCATTTATAGTCACTCATGCCTTCGAAAGCCCCATTATTCACTTTAAATGATTTTATAATCTCATTATTGATTTTATGTTGAATTTTCTTACATTTTTAGTTAAAACAGACTATAATTGAATGTTTACCTTGAGAAACATGAAGCGAAAGCCATCGATTTAGAAGAAAAGACCAATGATAGTCACTCATGCCTTCGAAACCCTTATTGCTCACTTTAAATGGCTTTATGATTTGATTATTAACTTTAAGCTGAATTTTTTTACATTTTTTGTTAAAACGGATTATAATTGAATGTTTACCTCGAGAAACGTGAAGCGAAAGCCATCAATTGAGAGGAAAAGAACATTCATAGTCACTCATGCCTTCGAAAGCCTTATTACTTGGTTAAAATTGTTTTACAATCCCATTATTTTTTTTAAAATGAATTTTCTTACATTTTTGGTTAAAACAGATTACATTCAAATGTTTGTCTCGAGAAACGTGAAACGAAGGCCATCGATTGACAAGAAAGGTCCATTTATAGTCACTCATGCCTTCGAAAGCCCTATCACTCACTTAAAATGGTTTTACAATCTCATTGTTTTATTTTCAGATGAATTTTCTTACATTTTTGGTTAAAACAGATTGTAATTTAATGTTTGCCCTGGGAAACATGAAACGAAAGCCATCGATTGACAAGAAAAGTTCATTTATAGTCACTCATGCCTTCGAAAGCCCCATTATTCACTTTAAATGATTTTATAATCTCATTATTGATTTTATGTTGAATTTTCTTACATTTTTAGTTAAAACAGACTATAATTGAATGTTTACCTTGAGAAACATGAAGCGAAAGCCATCGATTTAGAAGAAAAGACCAATCATAGTCACTCATGCCTTCGAAACCCTTATTGCTCACTTTAAATGGGTTTATGATTTGATTATTAACTTTAAGCTGAATTTTTTTACATTTTTAGTTAAAACAGACTATAATTGAATGTTTACCTTGAGAAACATGAAGCGAAAGCCATCGATTTAGAAGAAAAGACCAATGATAGTCACTCATGCCTTCGAAACCCTTATTGCTCACTTTAAATGGGTTTATGATTTGATTATTAACTTTAAGCTGAATTTTTTTACATTTTTAGTTAAAACAGACTATAATTGAATGTGTACCTTGAGAAACAGGAAGCGAAAGCCATCGATTTAGAAGAAAAGACCAATGATAGTCACTCATGCCTTCGAAACCCTTATTGCTCACTTTAAATGGCTTTATGATTTGATTATTAACTTTAAGCTGAATTTTTTTACATTTTTTGTTAAAACAGTTATAATTGAATGTTTACCTCGAGAAACGTGAAGCGAAAGCCATCGATTGAGAGGAAAAGAACATTTATAGTCACTCATGCCTTCGAAAGCCTTATTACTTGCTTAACATTGTTTTACAATCTCATTATTTTTTTAAAAATGAATTTTCTTACATTTTTGGTTAAAACAGACTATATTCAAATGTTTGTCTCGAGAAACGTGAAGCGAAGTCCATCAATTCACAAGAAAAGTCCATTTATAGTCACTCATGCCTTCGAAAGCCTTATCACTCACTTAAAATGGTTTTACAATGTCATTATTTATTTTCAGATGAATTTTCTTACATTTTTGGTTAAAAAAGATTGTAATTGAATGTTTGCCCTGGGAAACATGAAGCGAAAGCCATCGATTGATAAGAAAAGTTCATTTATAGTCACTCATGCCTTCGAAAGCCCCATTATTCACTTTAAATGATTTTATAATCTCATTATTGATTTTATGTTGAATTTTCTTACATTTTTAGTTAAAACAGACTATAATTGAATGTTTACCTTGAGAAACATGAAGCGAAAGCCATCGATTTAGAAGAAAAGACCAATGATAGTCACTCATGCCTTCGAAACCCTTATTGCTCACTTTAAATGGCTTTATGATTTGATTATTAACCTTAAGCTGAATTTTTTTACATTTTTTGTTAAAACAGTTATAATTGAATGTTTACCTCGAGAAACGTAAAGCGAAAGCCATCGATTTAGAAGAAAAGACCAATGATAGTCACTCATGCCTTCGAAACCCTTATTGCTCACTTTAAATGGCTTTATGATTTGATTATTAACCTTAAGCTGAATTTTTTTACATTTTTTGTTAAAACAGTTATAATTGAATGTTTACCTCGAGAAACGTAAAGCGAAAGCCGTCGATTGAGAGGAAAAGAACATTTATAGTCACTCATGCCTTCGAAAGCCTTATTACTTGCTTAAAATTGTTTTACAATCTCATTATTTTTTTAAAAATGAATTTTCTTACATTTTTGGTTAAAACAGACTATATTCAAATGTTTGTCTCGAGAAACGTGAAGCGAAGGCCATCAATTCACAAGAAAAGCCCATTTATAGTCACTCATGCCTTCGAAAGCCTTATCACTCACTTAAAATGGTTTTACAATGTCATTATTTATTTTCAGATGAATTTTCTTACATTTTTGGTTAAAAAAGATTGTAATTGAATGTTTGCCCTGGGAAACATGAAGCGAAAGCCATCGATTGATAAGAAAAGTTCTTTTATAGTCACTCATGCCTTCGAAAGCCCCATTATTCACTTTAAATGATTTTATAATCTCATTATTGATTTTATGTTGAATTTTCTTACATTTTTAGTTAAAACAGACTATAATTGAATGTTTACCTTGAGAAACATGAAGCGAAAGCCATCGATTTAGAAGAAAAGACCAATGATAGTCACTCATGCCTTCGAAACCCTTATTGCTCACTTTAAATGGCTTTATGATTTGATTATTAACTTTAAGCTGAATTTTTTTACATTTTTTGTTAAAATGGATTATAATTGAATGTTTACCTCGAGAAACGTGAAGCGAAAGCCATCAATTGAGAGGAAAAGAACATTCATAGTCACTCATGCCTTCGAAAGCCTTATTACTTGGTTAAAATTGTTTTACAATCCCATTATTTTTTTTAAAATGAATTTTCTTACATTTTTGGTTAAAACAGATTACATTCGAATGTTTGTCTCGAGAAACGTGAAACGAAGGCCATCGATTGACAAGAAAGGTCCATTTATAGTCACTCATGCCTTCGAAAGCCCTATCACTCACTTAAAATGGTTTTACAATCTCATTGTTTTATTTTCAGATGAATTTTCTTACATTTTTGGTTAAAACAGATTGTAATTGAATGTTTGCCCTGGGAAACATGAAACGAAAGCCATCGATTGACAAGAAAAGTTCATTTATAGTCACTCATGCCTTCGAAAGCCCCATTATTCACTTTAAATGATTTTATACTCTCATTATTGATTTTATGTTGAATTTTCTTACATTTTTAGTTAAAACAGACTATAATTGAATGTTTACCTTGAGAAACATGAAGCGAAAGCCATCGATTTAGAGGAAAAGACCAATCATAGTCACTCATGCCTTCGAAACCCTTATTGCTCACTTTAAATGGGTTTATGATTTGATTATTAACTTTAAGCTGAATTTTTTTACATTTTTTGTTAAAACAGATTATAATTGAATGTTTACCTCGAGAAACGTGAAGTGAAAGCCGTCGATTCAGAGGAAAAGAACATTTATAGTCACTCATGCCTTCGAAAGCCTTATTACTTGCCTAAAATTGTTTTACAATCTCATTATTTTTTTTAAAATGAATTTTGCTCACATTTTTGGTTAAAACAGATTATATTCAAATGTTAGTCTCGAGAAACGTGAAGCGAAGGCCATCGATTGACAAGAAAAGTCCATTTATAGTCACTCATGCCTTCGAAAGCCTTATCACTCACTTAAAATTGTTTTACAATCTCATTATTTATTTTCAGATGAATTTTCTTACATTTTCGGTTAAAACAGATTGTAATTGAATGTTTTCCTTGGGAAACATGAAGCGAAAGCCATCGATTGACAAAAAAAGTTCATTTATAGTCACTAATGCCTTCGAAAGCCCTATTATTCACATTAAATGATTTTATAATCTCATTATTGATTTTATGTTGAATTTTCTTACATTTTTAGTTAAAACAGACTATAATTGAATGTTTACCTTGAGAAACATGAAGCGAAAGCCATCGATTTAGAAGAAAAGACCAATGATAGTCACTCATGCCTTCGAAACCCTTATTGCTCACTTTAAATGGCTTTATGATTTGATTATTAACTTTAAGCTGAATTTTTTTACATTTTTTGTTAAAACAGATTATAATTGAATGTTTACCTCGAGAAACGTGAAGCGAAAGCCATCAATTGAGAGGAAAAGAACATTCATAGTCACTCATGCCTTCGAAAGCCTTATTACTTGGTTAAAATTGTTTTAGAATCCCATTATTTTTTTTAAAACCAATTTTCTTACATTTTTGGTTAAAACAGATTATATTCAAATGTTTGTCTCGAGAAACGTGAAACGAAGGCCATCGATTGACAAGAAAGGTCCATTTATAGTGACTAATGCCTTCGAAAGCTCTATCACTCACTTAAAATGGTTTTACAATCTCATTGTTTTATTTTCAGATGAATTTTCTTACATTTTTGGTTAAAACAGATTGTAATTGAATGTTTGCCCTGGGAAACATGAAGCGAAAGCCATCGATTGACAAGAAAAGTTCATTTATAGTCACTCATGCCTTCGAAAGCCCCATTATTCACTTTAAATGATTTTATAATCTCATTATTGATTTTATGTTGAATTTTCTTACATTTTTAGTTAAAACGGACTATAATTGAATGTTTACCTTGAGAAACATGAAGCAAAAGCTATCGATTTAGAAGAAAAGACCAATGATAGTCACTCATGCCTTCGAAACCCTTATTGCTCACTTTAAATGGCTTTATGATTTGATTATTAACTTTAAGCTGAATTTTTTTACATTTTTTGTTAAAACAGATTATAATTGAATGTTTACCTCGAGAAACGTGAAGCGAAAGCCATCGATTGAGAGGAAAAGAACATTTATAGTCACTCATGCCTTCGAAAGCCTTATTACTTGCTTAAAATTGTTTTACAATCTCATTATTTTTTTTAAAATGAATTTTCTCACATTTTTGGTTAAAACAGATTGCATTCAAATGTTACTCTCGAGAAACGTGAAGCGAAGGCCATCGATTGACAAGAAAAGTCCATTTATAGTCACTCATGCCTTCGAAAGCCTTATCACTCACTTAAAATTGTTTTACAATCTCATTATTTATTTTCAGATGAATTTTCTTACATTTTCGGTTAAAACAGATTGTAATTGAATGTTTTCCTTGGGAAACATGAAGCGAAAGCCATCGATTGACAAAAAAAGTTCATTTATAGTCACTAATGCCTTCGAAAGCCCTATTATTCACATTAAATGATTTTATAATCTCATTATTGATTTTATGTTGAATTTTCTTACATTTTTAGTTAAAACAGACTATAATTGAATGTTTACCTTGAGAAACATGAAGCGAAAGCCATCGATTTAGAAGAAAAGACCAATGATAGTCACTCATGCCTTCGAAACCCTTATTGCTCACTTTAAATGGCTTTATGATTTGATTATTAACTTTAAGCTGAATTTTTTTACATTTTTTGTTAAAACAGGTTATAATTGAATGTTTACCTCGAGAAACGTGAAGCGAAAGCCATCAATTGAGAGGAAAAGAACATTCATAGTCACTCATGCCTTCGAAAGCCTTATTACTTGGTTAAAATTGTTTTACAATCCCATTATTTTTTTTAAAACCAATTTTCTTACATTTTTGGTTAAAACAGATTATATTCAAATGTTTGTCTCGAGAAACGTGAAACGAAGGCCATCGATTGACAAGAAAGGTCCATTTATAGTGACTAATGCCTTCGAAAGCCCTATCACTCACTTAAAATGGTTTTACAATCTCATTGTTTTATTTTCAGATGAATTTTCTTACATTTTTGGTTAAAACAGATTGTAATTGAATGTTTGCCCTGGGAAACATGAAGCGAAAGCCATCGATTGACAAGAAAAGTTCATTTATAGTCACTCATGCCTTCGAAAGCCCCATTATTCACTTTAAATGATTTTATAATCTCATTATTGATTTTATGTTGAATTTTCTTACATTTTTAGTTAAAACGGACTATAATTGAATGTTTACCTTGAGAAACATGAAGCGAAAGCTATCGATTTAGAAGAAAAGACCAATGATAGTCACTCATGCCTTCGAAACCCTTATTGCTCACTTTAAATGGCTTTATGATTTGATTATTAACTTTAAGCTGAATTTTTTTACATTTTTTGTTAAAACAGATTATAATTGAATGTTTACCTCGAGAAACGTGAAGCGAAAGCCATCGATTGAGAGGAAAAGAACATTTATAGTCACTCATGCCTTCGAAAGCCTTATTACTTGCTTAAAATTGTTTTACAATCTCATTATTTTTTTTAAAATGAATTTTCTCACATTTTTGGTTAAAACAGATTGCATTCAAATGTTACTCTCGAGAAACGTGAAGCGAAGGCCATCGATTGACAAGAAAAGTCAATTTATAGTCACTCATGCCTTCGAAAGCCTTATCACTCACTTAAAATGGTTTTACAATCGCATTATGTATTTTCAGATGAATTTTGTTACATTTTTGGTTAAAACAGATTGTAATTGAATGTTTGCCCTGGGAAACATGAAGCGAAAGCCATCGATTGATAAAAAAAGTTCATTTATAGTCACTCATGCCTTCGAAAGCCCCATTATTAGCTTTAAATGATTTTATAATCTCATTATTGATTTTATGTTGAATTTTCTTACATTTTTAGTTAAAACAGACTATAATTGAATGTTTACCTTGAGAAACATGAAGTGAAAGCCATCGATTTAGAAGAAAAGACCAATGATAGTCACTCATGCCTTCGAAACCCTTGTTGCTCACTTTAAATGGCTTTATGATTTGACTATTAACTTTAAGCTGAATTTTTTTACATTTTTTGTTAAAACAGAATATAATTGAATGTTTACCTCGAGAAACGTGAAGCGAAAGCCATCGATTGAGAGGAAAAGAACATTTATAGTCGCTCATGCCTTCGAAAGCCTTATTACTTGCCTAAAATTGTTTTACAATCTCATTATTTTTTTTAAAATGAATTTTCTTACATTTTTGGTTAAAAGAACATAAAATTCAAATGTTTGTCTCGAGAAACGTGAAGCGAAGGTCATCGATTGACAAGAAAAGTCCATTTATAGTCACTCATGCCTTCGAAAGCCTTATCACTCACTTAAAATGGTTTTACAATCTCATTATTTATTTTCAGATGAATTTTGTTACATTTTTGGTTAAAACAGATTGTAATTGAATGTTTGCCCTGGGAAACATGAAGCGAAAGCCATCGATGGACAAGAAAAGTTCATTTATAGTCACTCATGCCTTCGAAAGCCCTATTATTCACTTTAAATGATTTTATAATCTCATTATTGATTTTATGTTGAATTTTCTTACATTTTTAGTTAAAACAGACTATAATTGAATGTTTACCTTGAGAAACATGAAGCGAAAGCCATCGACTTAGAAGAAAAGACCAATGATAGTCACTCATGCCTTCGAAACCCTTGTTGCTCACTTTAAATGGCTTTATGATTTGACTATTAACTTTGAGCTGAATTTTTTTACATTTTTTGTTAAAACAGAATATAATTGAATGTTTACCTCGAGAAACGTGAAGCGAAAGCCGTCGATTCAGACGAAAAGAACATTTATAGTCACTCATGCCTTCGAAAGCCTTATTACTTGCCTAAAATTGTTTTACAATCTCATTATTTTTTTAAAAATGAATTTTCTTACATTTTTGGTTAAAACAGATTATATTCAAATGTTTGTCTCGAGAAACGTGAAGCGAAGGCCATCGATTGACAAGAAAAGTCCATTTATAGTCACTCATGCCTTCGAAAGCCTTATCACTCACTTAAAATGGTTTTACAATCTCATTATTTATTTTCAGATGAATTTTCTTACTTTTTTGGTTAAAACAGATTGTAATTGAATGTTTTCCTTGGGAAACATGAAGCGAAAGCCATCGATTGACAAGAAAAGTTCATTTATAGTCACTCATGCCTTCGAAAGCCCTATTATTCACTTTAAATGATTTTATAATCTCTTATTGATTTTATGTTGAATTTTCTTACATTTTTAGTTAAAACAGACTATAATTGAATGTTTACCTTGAGAAACATGAAGCGAAAGCCATCGATTTAGAAGAAAAGACCAATGATAGTCACTCATGCCTTCGAAACCCTTATTGCTCACTTTAAATGGCTTTATGATTTGATTATTAACTTTAAGCTGAATTTTTTTACATTTTTTGTTAAAACAGATTATAATTGAATGTTTACCTCGAGAAACGTGAAGCGAAAGCCATCGATTGAGAGGAAAAGAACATTTATAGTCTCTCATGCCTTCGAAAGCCTTATTACTTGCCTAAAATTGTTTTACAATCTCATTATTTTTTTTAAAATGAATTTTCTTACATTTTTGGTTAAAACAGATTATATTCAAATGTTTGTCTCGAGAAACGTGAAGCGAAGGCCATCGATTGACAAGAAAAGTCCATTTATAGTCACTCATGCCTTCGAAAGCCTTATCACTCACTTAAAATGGTTTTACAATCTCATTATTTATTTTCAGATGAATTTTCTTACATTTTTGGTTAAAACAGATTGTAATTGGATGTTTGCCCTGGGAAACATGAAGCGGAAGCCATCGATTGAGAAGAAAAGTTAATTTATAGTCAGTCATGCCTTCGAAAGCCCCATTATTCACTTTAAAAGATTTTATAATCTCATTATTGATTTTATGTTGAATTTTCTTACGTTTTTAGTTAAAACAGACTATAATTGAATGTTTACCTTGAGAAACATGAAGCGAAAGCCATCGATTTAGAAGAAAAGACTAATGATAGTCACTCATGCCTTCGAAACCCTTATTGCTCATTTTAAATGGCTTTATGATTTGATTATTAACTTTAAGTTGAATTTTTTTACATTTTTTGTTAAAACATATTATAATTGAATGTTTACCTCGACAAACGTGAAGCGAAAGCCATCGATTGAGAGGAAAAGAACATTCATAGTCACTCATGCCTTCGAAAGCCTTATTACTTGCTTAAAATTGTTTTACAATCCCATTATTTTTTTTAAAATGAATTTTCTTACATTTTTGGTTAAAACAGATTATATTCAAATGTTTGTCTCGAGAAACGTGAAACGGTGGCCATCGATTGACAAGAAAAGTCCATTTATAGTCACTCATGCCTTCGAAAGCCTTATCACTCACTTAAAATGGTTTTACAATCTCATTATTTATTTTCAGATGAATTTTGTTACATTTTTGGTTAAAACAGATTGTAATTGAATGTTTGCCCTGGGAAACATGAAGCGAAAGCCATCGATTGATAAAAAAAGTTCATTTATAGTCACTCATGCCTTAGAAAGCCCCATTATTAACTTTAAACGATTTTATAATCTCATATTGATTTTATGTTGAATTTTCTTACATTTTAAGTTAAAACAGACTATAATTGAATGTTTACCTTGAGAAACATGAAGAGAAAGCCATCGATTTAGAAGAAAAGACCAATGATAGTCACTCATGCCTTCGAAACCCTTGTTGCTCACTTTAAATGGCTTTATGATTTGATTATTAACTTTAAGCTGAATTTTTTTACATTTTTAGTTAAAACAGACTATAATTGAATGTTCACCTTGAGAAACATGAAGCAAAAGCCATCGATTTAGAAGAAAAGACCAATGATAGTCACTCATGCCTTCGAAACCCTTGTTGCTCACTTTAAATGGCTTTATGATTTGATTATTAACTTTAAGCTGAATTTTTTTACATTTTTTGTTAAAACAGAATATAATTGAATGTTTACCTCGAGAAACGTGAACCGAAAGCCATCGATTGAGAGGAAAAGAACATTTATAGTCACTCATGCCTTCGAAAGCCTTATTACTTGCCTAAAATTGTTTTACAATCTCATTATTTTTGTTAAAAAGAAATTTCTTACATTTTTTGTTGAAACAGATTATATTCAAATGTTTGTCTCGAGAAACGTGAAGCGAAGGCCATCGATTGACAAGAAAAGTCCATTTATAGTCACTCATGCCTTCGAAAGCCTTATCACTCACTTAAAATGGTTTTACAATCTCATTATTTATTTTCAGATGAATTTTCTTACATTTTTGGTTAAAACAGATTGTAATTGAATGTTTTCCTTGGGAAACATGAAGCGAAAGCCATCGATTGACAAAAAAAGTTCATTTATAGTCACTCATGCCTTCGAAAGCCCCATTATTCACATTAAATGATTTTATAATCTCATTATTGATTTTATGTTGAATTTTCTTACATTTTTAGTTAAAACAGACTATAATTGAATGTTTACCTTGAGAAACATGAAGCGAAAGCCATCGATTTAGAAGAAAAGACCAATGATAGTCACTCATGCCTTCGAAACCCTTATTGCTCACTTTAAATGGCTTTATGATTTGATTATTAACTTTAAGCTGAATTTTTTTACATTTTTTGTTAAAACAGATTATAATTGAATGTTTACCTCGAGAAACGTGAAGCGAAAACCATCAATTGAGAGGAAAAGAACATTAATAGTCACTCATGCCTTCGAAAGCCTTATTACTTGGTTAAAATTGTTTTACAATCCCATTATTTTTTTTAAAATGAATTTTCTTACATTTTTGGTTAAAACAGATTATATTCAAATGTTTGTCTCGAGAAACGTGAAACGAAGGCCATCGATTGAAAAGAAAGGTCCATTTATAGTGACTAATGCCTTCGAAAGCCCTATCACTCACTTAAAATGGTTTTAAAATCTCATTGTTTTATTTTCAGATGAATTTTCTTACATTTTTGGTTAAAACAGATTGTAATTGAATGTTTGCCCTGGGAAACATGAAGTGAAAGCCATCGATTGACAAGAAAAGTTCATTTATAGTCACTCATGCCTTCGAAAGCCCCATTATTCACTTTAAATGATTTTATAATCTCATTATTGATTTTATGTTGAATTTTCTTACATTTTTAGTTAAAACAGACTATAATTGAATGTTTACCTTGAGAAACATGAAGCGAAAGCCATCGATTTAGAAGAAAAGACCAATGATAGTCACTCATGCCTTCGAAACCCTTATTGCTCACTTTAAATGGCTTTATGATTTGATTATTAACTTTAAGCTGAATTTTTTTACATTTTTTGTTAAAACAGATTATAATTGAATGTTTACCTCGAGAAACGTGAAGCGACATCCATCGATTGAGAGGAAAAGAACATTCATCGTCACTCATGCCTTCGAAAGCCTTATCACTTGCTTAAAATTGTTTTACAATCCCATTATTTTTTTTAAAATGAATTTTCTTACATTTTTTGTTAAAACAGATTATATTCAAATGTTTGTCTCGAGAAACGTGAAGCGAAGGCCATCGATTGACAAGAAAAGTCCATTTATAGTCACTCATGCCTTCGAAAGCCTTATCACTCACTTAAAATGGTTTTACAATCTCATTATTTATTTTCAGATGAATTTTGTTACATTTTTGGTTAAAACAGATTGTAATTGAATGTTTGCCCTGGGAAACATGAAGCGAAAGCCATCGATTGATCAAAAAAGTTCATTTATAGTCACTCATGCCTTCGAAAGCCCCATTATTAGCTTTAAATGATTTTATACTCTTATTATTGATTTTATGTTGAATTTTCTTACATTTTTAGTTAAAACAGACTATAATTGAATGTTTACCTTGAGAAAGATGAAGCGAAAGCCATCGATTTAGAAGAAAAGACCAATGATAGTCACTCATGCCTTCGAAACCCTTGTTGCTCACTTTAAATGGCTTTATGATTTGACTATTAACTTTAAGCTGAATTTTTTTACATTTTTTGTGAAAACAGAATATAATTGAATGTTTACCTCAAGAAACGTGAAGCGAAAGCCATCGATTGAGAGGAAAAGAACATTTATAGTCACTCATGCCTTCGAAAGCCTTATTACTTGCCTAAAATTGTTTTACAATCTCATTATTTTTTTTAAAATGAATTTTCTTACATTTTTGGTTAAAACAGATTATATTCAAATGTTTGTCTCGAGAAACGTGAAGCGAAGGCCATCGATTGACAAGAAAAGTCCATTTATAGTCACTCATGCCTTCGAAAGCCTTATCACTTACTTAAAATGGTTTTACAATCTCATTATTTATTTTCAGATGAATTTTCTTACTTTTTTGGTTAAAACAGATTGTAATTGAAAGTTTTCCTTGGGAAACATGAAGCGAAAGCCATCGATTGACAAGAAAAGTTCATTTATATTCACTCATGCCTTCGAAAGCCCTATTATTCACTTTAAATGATTTTATAATCTCATTATTGATTTTATTTTGAATTTTCTTACATTTTTAGTTAAAACAGACTATAATTGAATGTTTACCTTGAGAAACATGAAGCAAAAGCCATCGATTTAGAAGAAAAGACCAATGATAGTCACTTATGCCTTCGAAACCCTTGTTGCTCACTTTAAATGGCTTTATGATTTGACTATTAACTTTAAGTTGAATTTTTTTACATTTTTTGTTAAAACAGAATATAATTGAATGTTTACCTCGAGAAACGTGAAGCGAAAGCCATCGATTGAGAGGAAAAGAACATTTATAGTCACTCTTGCCTTCGAAAGCCTTATTACTTGCCTAAAATTGTTTTACAATCTCATTATTTTTTTTAAAATGAATTTTCTTACATTTTTGGTTAAAACAGATTATATTCAAATGTTTGTCTCGAGAAACGTGAAGCGAAGGCCATCGATTGACAAGAAAAGTCCATTTATAGTGACTCATGCCTTCGAAAGCCTTATCACTCACTTAAAATGGTTTTACAATCTCATTATTTATTTTCAGATGAATTTTCTTACTTTTTTGGTTAAAACAGATTGTAATTGAATGTTTTCCTTGGGAAACATGAAGCGAAAGCCATCGATTGACAAGAAAAGTTCATTTATAGTCACTCATGCCTTCGAAAGCCCTATTATTCACTTTAAATGATTTTATAATCTCATTATTGATTTTATGTTGAATTTTCTTACATTTTTAGTTAAAACAGACTATAATTGAATGTTTACCTTGAGAAACATGAAGCGAAAGCCATCGATTTAGAAGAAAAGACCAATGATAGTCACTCATGCCTTCGAAACCCTTGTTGCTCACTTTAAATGGCTTTATGATTTGACTATTAACTTTAAGCTGAATTTTTTTACATTTTTTGTTAAAACAGATTATAATTGAATGTTTACCTCGAGAAACGTGAAGCGAAAGCCATCGATTGAGAGGAAAAGAACATTTATAGTCACTCTTGCCTTCGAAAGCCTTATTACTTGCCTAAAATTGTTTTACAATCTCATTATTTTTTTAAAATTGAATTTTCTTACATTTTTTGTTAAAACAGATTATATTCAAATGTTTGTCTCGAGAAACGTGAAGCGAAGGCCATCGATTGACAAGAAAAGTCCATTTATAGTCACTCATGCTTTCGAAAGCCTTATCACTCACTTAAAATGGTTTTACAATCTCATTATTTATTTTCAGATGAATTTTCTTACTTTTTTGGTTAAAACAGATTGTAATTGAATGTTTTCCTTGGGAAACATGAAGCGAAAGCCATCGATTGACAAGAAAAGTTCATTTATAGTCACTCATGCCTTCGA